>NC_090657.1:29700129-30000129 GCF_040937935.1 Hyperolius riggenbachi | reverse complement strand
TGCAAGTGAGTGTTATTGGACTGCAGATTGTTAAAGAGGAACCGTAATCAATAATTGAACTTGATCCCAATCAGTAGTTTATACCCCCTTTCCCACAAGAAATCTTTACCTCTTCTCTTATAGATCATCAGGGGGTCTGTATGGCTGATAGTGGTGAAACCACTCCCACAGTGTGATGTCAGGACCTAAGTCCTGACATTACATTGTGGGAACCTCTGCAGGATCCAGAGGCTTAGCTCTTCTTAAAGTGTCGGGCATAAAATCAATAATCAACTCTTTATTTTTATCTGGTAACCAAGTAATACGGATGCTAACCAGGCAATCCAAAAGTTAAAATCACTATTACTTTTCTTGTTGATAAATGATAATTCCCCAGTTTACCTGACTCTTATTTGGTACACACAAAATGTGGTCCGCACAAAGGAAGTTGCAGGGCATTCTGGGTTCTCCTTTTTTGCTTCTCTAGTAGAGAAGTAGAAGTAGAGAAGCAAAAGATGACAGCCCAGCATGCCCTGCAACTTCCTTTTTGTGTACCAAATGTTGTGTGTACCAAATAAGAGTCAGGTGAACTGGGGAATGATCATTTATCAACAAGAAAAGTAATAGTGATTTTAACGTTTGGATTGCCTCATTACTTGTTTACCAGATAAAAGTAAAGAATTGATTTTTTATTTTATGCCCGACAGTTACACTTTAAGTATCTTTTCTTTTGCCTTTGGAAAACTTTAAAAGGGAACCAGAGGTGAGAGTGATAGGGAGGTGGTCATATTTAATTTTCTGATCCTGTGTTTTTAATACTTTTAGCCATAGACCCTGAATAAGCATATGCAGATCAGGCACTTGGACTCCGCTGACTCCTTTTACTGGATAAGCCATATGCTTGTTCCAGGGTGTTGATTCAGACACCAGAAGATCAAGAGGACTGCCAGGCAACTGGGATTGTTGACAAGGAAATAAGTATGGCAGTCTCCATATTAGTCTCACCTCTGGTTCACTTAAAAGAAAAGTATCAAAAAAGGGCCCCTGGGGGGGTAATTACCCTGGAGGGGGAAGCCTCTGGGTCCGATTGAGGCTTCCCCCATCCTCCTCCGTCCCACGGTGGTCTCGCTGGCCATGTAAATATTTACCTTCCCGGCTCCAGCGCAGTAGCGGCTCAGGATAAGGCAGAATTGGCCAATCCCAGTCGCATCCGCTCTACTGTGCAAGCGCAAGTCTCCTGCGCGTTAGAGCGGACCCGACTGGGATCGGCTACTTCCGCCTGATCCGATCACCACTACCGCGCCTGCGCTGGAGCAGGTAAAAATTGTCCACTGTGGCTTCAGACGGGCCCAGCGAGACCAGCTTGGGACGAAGGACGACGGGGGAAGCCTTAATCAAATCCAAAGGCTTTCCCCTCCAGAGCCCTTTTTTTTTTTTCAATACAGAGTCTCTAAGTTGTAACAAATATTGTGAGGTGCTTAATAAATCATTAAACATCCATGGAGCATTTCTGACCACCAACTGAATGGTGTTTTACTAGAATAAGCAGTGAAATATAATTGTCAGAGCTCCAGGTTGGAAAGGAAAGATCACATTTTATAATTACAGCTAGCAAGCCTCTGCAGAGTCTTCAGATGATAGGACTTTGGCAGTCACAAGCACAGACTCTCACCTGTCTTGATGACGTTGTGCCTGAGGCGGATGATTAGCGTGTAAGTTCCGTCAGTTTGGAATTTATCACAGAACTGTTCCAGCACCTGATTGAATTTGGCCAGGTTGCCTGTGCGGACAGCTGAAAAACAAGAGCCATACAACTGTCATATAAACCAGATCCACGGGGGATACGAATCAGAGTTCAGCACTTAACAAAATCTAGACTTTCAATTCTTGTATGCAACCCATAAACACACACGTAGCAAGTACAAGGAACAAAAACAACACGCAAATAGTGCAAAACAGGGAAATCACAATATTATGCACTTTGTAAAGTGGAACTAAAGTTTACTAACAAACCAGCAATAAAAAACATTGCTCAGTTCAGTGTGAAAGCACAGATAAGTTCCCCAAAACAGAATTACTGCAGTGTTCTCCCCAGGCTCTTTTAGCCGGGTGCTCCACTCGGCTGCCATCGGCTTGCCTCCGCCTATGCTTTAAGCAGAGCTGCATCAGCCATGCATTTCCCCCTCGCACCCCAAATTGCTACTTTTTCATGCCATCCAGTTGGGAAAAATTTCTAGGAAGAACACTGTACTGCTATAAATTTGTGCTTACTGTGCTGAAGGATCATATTACAGCATGTTAGAATTATTCTACATACACAGAGCAGCTGACTGCAGAATTGCATGCAGATCTATTACCCTATATACAGATGTCTCACGATTTCATTTCTTTTTGTTTCAGAACTTTAGTCCAGCTATTTGTTGCATAAAACAGAATCCAAAATGTCTGTTGTACAAAGGAATGGGCAGCATGGCGGCGTAGAGGTAAGGGCAGCACGGTGGGCGGCGTAGAGGTAAGGGCAGCACGGTGGGCGGCGTAGAGGTAAGGGCAGCACGGTGGGCGGCGTAGTGGTAAGGGCAGCACGGTGGGCGGCGTAGAGGTAAGGGCAGCACGGTGGGCGGCGTAGTGGTAAGGGCAGCACGGTGGGCGGCGTAGTGGTAAGGGCAGCACGGTGGGCGGCGTAGTGGTAAGGGCAGCACGGTGGGCGGCGTAGTGGTAAGGGCAGCACGGTGGGCGGCGTAGTGGTAAGGGCAGCACGGTGGGCGGCGTAGTGGTAAGGGCAGCACGGTGGGCGGCGTAGTGGTAAGGGCAGCACGGTGGGCGGCGTAGTGGTAAGGGCAGCACGGTGGGCGGCGTAGTGGTAAGGGCAGCACGGTGGGCGGCGTAGTGGTAAGGGCAGCACGGTGGGCGGCGTAGTGGTAAGGGCAGCACGGTGGGCGGCGTAGTGGTAAGGGCAGCACGGTGGGCGGCGAAGTGGTTAGCACTCTCTCCTTGCAGCGCTGGGTTCCTTGTTGGAGTATCAGCCAGGGCAACCTCTGCAAGGAGTTTGTATGTTCTCCCCATGTCTGTGTGGGTTTCCACCCACATCACAAAAACATAGTTAATAGTCTTCCCCCTAAATTGGCCCTAGACTAAGATATATACACTACACCATATATACATATGACTATGATAGGGATTAGAGTGAGAGCACCTCTGAGGGACAGTTAAGTGAAAGATAATATACACTGTACAGTGGTAAGGAAGAGGTCAACGCTTTAAAAATAATAAAACAGTAATAGAACAGAGATGCCTGTAGGCTATAAGAACACTATGTTTATGGAAGTAGAAGAGGCTTACCTTGAGTAAGGAGGAAGTAAGGCATTAGAGACCTTTTTAGCGTATGCTGCCTGAACTGGAGGCGGTCTGGAATTTCTCCTAGTAGCAGTTCCACCACAATCAGAAGCTTGTGGACCTGAGGTCAAAATAAAAAAAAATCAACACAAACCGCCAATAGCAAAGTGTAAAGTGGTGCCTCCTAATGAGCAACGGTAGTAGGCTGGGCTATCCTACCAATGCCAACTGAGGATCCACTGCCCACTAAACCAATATAGTAGAGGAGTCTTCTGCACTTCTAATGCTTATCAGCGCTCTTCCTCAGTTTACACAATGAGGAGGGGGGGGGGGGGGGGGGGGGGGTTGGAGTCTAGCCTGGTCTCCCCATTGGTAAGAAGGGGTATTTTGATCAGAGTGTAGGATATTCCTATGCAGATATCACTGACCAATAGGCCTGAAAGATAAATCGGATTTAAACCGAAATCGCGATCACCAAGATCACAATTTCTGAATCGTCTAAGCGTCGATTATCGTGATCAAATCATTTCCACATGGGGAAGTTTGAAGAAGCGGCTTCAAACTTCCCCAAAGTCCCGGCGCGTGTGGCTCTCAGCATTGGACATACCTTATGCACGAGTCCAACACTGTCCATCCTCTATCGCCGTCTGCCGGCTCTTGTGCTAGTCAAAACTCCGGGTTCCTGTATGTCACATGACGTACAGGAAGTATTCCGTGCAGTAGAGCCTTCAGGAGGCGAAGTGGATAGACTGGCATCGCTGGACTCGTGCTTGAAGCTATGTCCAGAACTGATGCAGCTTGGGGGACAGAGGAGGCACAGAGAGAGACAGAGCGGGCACAGAGGCACAAAGAGGGCAAGAGAGAGACCCAGGGGAGACATAGAGGCACAAAGAGAGACAGGGGCACAGAGGAGGAACAAAGCTTGATTTGAAGGAAATCGTGAATCGAAATCACAATTTCGGACAGAAATCGTTCAATTCAATGTTTTCCTAAAATCGTCCAGGCCTACTGACCAATGTCCAACAGCTGCATTCCCCTGGCTTCTGCTGTGTACACCGACAGGCCTGGCATGCAGAAACCGTGTCGTTACAGGCATGGGCCACTGAACTAAATTCATTTTCTGAACAGGTTTTAAAATCAGGTGTAGTTTAAAGAGGAACTTCAGCCTAAACAAACATACTGTCATTAAGTAACATTAGTTATGTTAATTAAAATAGATAGGTTATATCATCTCTTACCCACCCGGTTTTAAAAGAATAGGCAAAGGTTTGTGATTTCATGGGGGCAGCCATCTTTTTGGTTGAAAAAAGGTGACAGGGAGCATGAGACAGTTCCAAATGTCCTGATTACCCCTCCCAGCTGCTAGGCAACAAGAACAATCAGAAATCCCATCATGCTTTGCACAACATCAGGGGAAAAATGCCAGGGCAGTTTTCTTTGATGGGGCGGAGCTTAGCTTCTAAGCAGCTAAAAATTAGGCTTGCGTATGAAAAACAAATTAATAAATAATGTTGTGAAACTGTTAAAGAAACTCCAAGCCTTTTCAGTGCTGCTGAGTAGATTTTTAGTCTGGACGTTCACTAAGTTTTTGAAATGGCACAGACCTTTTAGTAAAAAGTATTTTAGTAAAAAAATAAAATACATTGACATCACCCTTCATTGTCTTACCGTCTGTTTGAAGCCTACGGCTGTGTGTTGGGGAGCCTTCCTCAGTGCATTAGTCAGAGTCCTCCTGGCTTCAGAATACTCCAACTGAATGGCCTTAATGCGACCTGAAAGAGTGCAAGGGAGGAAACTATTATAGACCACATAGGTAAAGCCATTTATCTAGCTATCCTTCTCTACAAGACCACCCCCCACCTCACAAATGTAAAGTACTCTGGTGTAGCTGTATTCCCACTACTAAACACCATATTGCCATCATCTACTCCCATTCTGACAGCCTAATACGCCTATGCACAGATCCAGCATACACAAACAATTCTATACATATAAAAACAAAAAACCCAAGTTAAAATATATTATCTACACTAACTATTGTCCGTTTCCATATCAGGATGGAACTCAGCCCAAAGTGATCTTAAAGGACAACTGAAGAGAGGTGTATGGAGGCTGCCATGTTTATTGCCTTTTAAGCAATACCAGTTGCCTGGCAGCCCTGCTGATCCTCTGCCTCAAATACTTTTAGCCATAGACCCTGAACAAGCATGCAGGAGATCAGGCGTTTCAGACATTGGCCTCAATTCACTAAGCTTATCTCCTGTCTTTAATAACTCTTCTAGAGTTGTTACCATGGTGATAAGGCATGTAGTATTCAGGAAACATTTTACCTCAGGCAAACCTAAAGTTAACTCTTCTGTCTTTAAGTTAACTCTTTAATCCTTAAAATAACTCCAGAGTTAAAGACAGGCTGTTCATTAACTGCGTGTGAAAATAACTACAGAGGAGGTAACTTAACTACAGAAGAGGTAACGTAAGGAATGAAGATAACTCTTACTGTGTGGAGGTAAGTTTTCTCTTGCCTTATCTCCAGCATGATCTTAGTGAATTGAGGCCATTGTCGTCATATCTGACAAGTTTGGCTGCATGCTTGTTTCTGGTGTGATTCAGACACTACTGCAGCCAAATAGACCAGCAGAACTGCCAGGCCACTGGTATTGTTTAACAGGATATAAACATGGCAGCCTCCATAGTCTTCTCACTTCAGTTCCCCCTTAATAGGATGTGGGAGGCATATTTTAGGGGGTTACAACCAGTGGCTGAGTAGGACTAGCAGGGTGGAACATGTGGTTAAACCAGACCTGAACTCAGAACTTCCTCTCTGCTCTAAAATATAAGCAACAGCATAATAACTTTTAAAGAAAAAAAAACATTTCTTTTGTTTCAGCTTACAGAACTCCTGCAATTTGCAGCATGTCTACTTCCTGCTTTCACGGAAGCAGACAAAGGATTAACCTCCTGGTGTTTACATATTAGATGTGTCTACCAAAGGGTTAACATCCTGTGTTTACATATTAGATGTGTCTACCAAGGACTGCCGATTGTCTCTGCTGACACAGCTGAGGGATCAAATTACACTTGTGATTACTTGAAGATGAGGGTAAAATAGACAGGCTCTTCTTTCTAAATACACACAGGCTGCATTTCTCTGTTTTCCTTGTGTCCTGCGCAAGAGTTCAGCTCCAGCAAATGCTCACCTGTGTAATACAAGTAGCGTGCCCATTCGTTGTTGTTGGCTAGCTCAGGGAATACAGACTTGGACACCAACTTCTCAGCCTGATCATAGAGGTTGTAATGCAAGTAGTTTCTGAGCAGCAGGTTGAGCAGCGTTGCCTGTCCGTCAGCATCATGCCTGAGTGTGGCTGTGCGGAGTCTGGCGTGCAGGAAACTGGAAGACACAACATTCAAACATCAACCTACAAATAGAAGACAAATACCGTAATTTTCGAAATATAAGACACTCTGGAATATAAGACGCACCTAAGTTTAGAGGACTAAAATCAGGGGGAAAAAATGTATACATTATATACTAAACCTGGTGCGTCCATGTTCCAGGACTTGGGTCAGTAATCAAGTCTTCATGATGATTACTTTGCTCACATAATGGTGTTCAAGCCAGAAAACCAAACATTTATTTTATTTTTTATTTTAGCATTTATATAGCGCCAACATATTACGCAGCGCTGTACAGAGTAAACTGTCTTGTCACTAGCTGTCCCTCAGAGGGCCTCACAATCTAATCCCTACCACAGTCATATGTCTATGTATGTATCGTGTAGTGTAAGTATTGTAGTCTAGGACCAATTTTTAGGGGGAAGCCAATTAATTCATCAGTGTGTTTTTGGGATGAGGGAGGAAACGGGAGTGCCCGGAGGAAAACCACTCAGCACAACGTGAAGTTACAAGTTTTAGATAAACTTAGTGGGATTTCCTGCACTGCCACAGCTCCGATATTTCCCAGGTAACTCCAGAAACCATGAATAAGGTCATGCCTCATATGAAGCTCCGCAGGCCTTGCTTGGACCTTACCTCCTGACAACATCCAGCTTGTTGAGGAATTCATAGACACGAGAATGGTAGTAATAGCATTTTGCCACAACGAGATCAAGAGCCCGCCGGTTCTGAGAACTGATCTTCTGCATCAGGTCATCGGACACTTTCTGTGCCTGGGGATGGCAGAAGAAATTGTTCACTAAAATGCACAAGCAAGTATAGGCTAACTAGATACATATAGATAGAACGAAAAATCTCTTGCACTCAAACCCAACGTGTTAAAAAAAAAGTCACCTATTTACCTCGAGACTTCTGATCTAGCACTGGGACCGCCTGGAAGTTCGAGGCTGTGCGCCCGTCTAAGAACAAGCACGGCCATGCTGTCCAGGATGCCTCGCACTTGCGCAGTAGCACTGAGCAGCTCAGGCCCATCCTGCGCTAGTTCACAACCAGAGTACAGCCACGTGCGCCTCATTGCAAGCCCTATTTAAAGAGTTTCTGTGGGTCCCAGCACTGGATCAGTGGAGGCGGGGGGACATGGGAAGCCTCTGGATTATCTAGCGCAAGGGAGTCCAAACTTTTTAGGCCAAGGGAGTGCTAGTGGGCTAAACTACCAAAATGAAAAAATTTTTGTCAATTCCCCGGGAAATAACACATATACCGTGTGCAGTTAGCACAGTGACAGCTGCTAATCAGTGGCTGCTAGCACAGTGACAGCTGCTAATCAGTGGCTGCTAGCACAGTGACAGCTGCTAATCAGTGGCTGCTAGCACAGTGACAGCTGCTAATCAGTGGCTGCTAGCACAGTGACAGCTGCTAATCAGTGGCTGCTAGCACAGTGACAGCTGCTAATCAGTGGCTGCTAGCACAGTGACAGCTGCTAATCAGTGGCTGCTAGCACAGTGACAGCTGCTAATCAGTGGCTGCTAGCACAGTGACAGCTGCTAATCAGTGGCTGCTAGCACAGTGACAGCTGCTAATCAGTGGTTGCTAGCATAGTGACAGCTGCTAATCAGTGGTTGCTAGCATAGTGACAGCTGCTAATCAGTGGCTGCTAGCATAGTGGCAGCTGCTAATCAGTGGCTGCTAGCATAGTGGCACCTGCTAATCAGTGGCTGCTAGCACAGTGGCAGCTGCTAATCAGTGGCTGTTACTGCTGCTGACACAGTGGCAGCTGCTAATAAGTAGCTGTTATTGCCTCTGGCACAGTGGCAGCTGCTAATCAGTAGCTGTTACTGCTGCTGGCACAATGGCAGCTGCTAATCAGTGGCTGTTATTACCTCTTGCACAGTGTTAGCTACTAATAATCAGTGGTTTTTACTGCTGCTGGCACAGTGACAGCTGCTAATCAGTGGCTGTTATTGCCTCTTGCACAGTGTTAGCTACTAATAATCAGTGGCAGTTATTGCCTCTTGCAAAGTGGCAGCTGCTAATCAGTGGCTGCTATTGCCTCTTGCACAGTGGCAGCTGCTAATCAGTGGCTGTAATTGCCACTTGCACAGTGGCAGCTGCTAATCAGTGGCTGTTACTGCTGCTGGCACAGTGACAGCTGCTAATCAGTGGCTGTTACTGCTGCTGAACCAGTGGCGGCTGCTAATATGTGGCTGTTACAGCTTCCGACATAGTGGCCACTCCTAATATATGGCTGTTACTGCTGCTGGCACAGTGGCAGCTGCTAATCAGTGGCTGTTACTGCTGCTGACATAGTGGCAGCTGCTAATCAGTGGCTGTTACTGCTGCTGACATAGTGGCAGCTGCTAATCAGTGGCTGTTACTGATGCTGACATAGTGGTAGCTGCTAATCAGTGGCTGTTACTGCTGCTGACATAGTGGCAGCTGCTAATCAGTGGCTGTTACTGCTGCTGGCACAGTGGCTGAACGCTGTGTTTAACCCCCAAAAACCGTGGCAAAAATCTACAATCTTCCTGGTCGTGTTTTTTGCTGCCCGATGAGGCAGAGCTTTGAGCTCTGCCTCCATTCACGTCAATCCTCGCTGATCTCCGCCTCTCCCCCGCCCCTCTCAGTGAAAGAAGTAAGAGGGGCGGGGAGAGACGGCGATCAGCGCCGATTGACAGGAGAAGAGGCAGAGCTACAGCCTAAGTTCTGCCTCTACTAGGAAGCACTCCCCCAACATTGGGGGGGGGGGGGGGGGTTTAAAAACAGCGTTCTGTCACAGGATAGCGGCGTTTTAGATGGGGTGATAGTGTAGAGGGGGATTTAAACTTTATCGACTAAAATTTTAAATTCTTCAATGGCACTCCTCAATCAGCTCTCAGACTACCCCACAAGTCGCACTCTGTTCTGTCTTCTTTCTGTATTGCAGATCATGTATGCTTTGTTTTATGTACCACGCTAAATGTGTATGCTCATGCTGTTCCATCACCGACCCTGTTGTGGCAAAGCCAATTCCCATTGTACTTGGTGAAAAATAAATCCAATTCAGATTCTGATAAATGGTTTATGGTATGAAAGAGTAATGTAGCAAGCCTTATTAAACCAAAGTGCTCTCACCTCAGTATAGCGCTTGTTGTTCATCAGGTGGATGACCAGGAGCAGCTGCAGATAAGCTTCTACCTCTGGCAGAAGAGGGGCAGAGGCAGCCTTTCCTGTCCTCGGTCTGAACTGCACATCTCCCTCTGTGTCCATCAGCTGCAGAGACAAAAAAAGAAGCAAGCGGGTCAAAGATTTTAATTTTATGTGCTATAAACTGAACTGTCATGCAGTGTGTACAAATCCATGGTCAAAGAGTAGGTCTAACAAAGCAGAACTTAAAAGGGAACCCGAGGTGAGAAGGATATGGAGGCTGCCATATTTATTTCCTTTTACACAATACGAGTTGCCTGGCAGTTCTTATCCTGTGTTTAATACTTTTAGCCATAGACCCTGAACAAGCATGCAGATCAGGTACTCAGACTCAAGTTTTACTGGATTAGCCATATGCTTGTTTAAGGGTTTTGGCTCAGACACTATGTAATAGATGGCCAGGACGGGGTAGGCCTCATTAGGATCCAGAGGCCCTGTGTAAAAGATACACAGGGCCTCTGGATCCTAATGAGGCCTATCCCACCCTGGTGATCTAGCGATGAAAGCCCTCGAGCAGCGGAGAGGTAAATATTTACCTACCACAATCCAGCGCAGGCACAGTAGCAACTTTCCCCCATCGGGCTCAGGCAGAAATA
This sequence comes from Hyperolius riggenbachi, assembly GCF_040937935.1. NCBI lineage: Eukaryota > Metazoa > Chordata > Amphibia > Anura > Hyperoliidae > Hyperolius > Hyperolius riggenbachi. The sequence goes on along the minus strand of NC_090657.1, from coordinate 29,989,645 downwards.
ACCAAGCCCTATCGGGACAGCTCTACTATGCAGGCGTCTCATGCCTGTACAGTAGAGCGGACCCGATCAGGCTTGACTATTTCCACCGGAGCCCATCGGAAAAGCTGCTACTGTGCTGTATCATCATAGGAAAATACTGCCGCGCCTGCACAGTGCTTGTCAGGGGAATTTTCAGGGAACCCGTGCCGGATCCCTGAGGCTACAGAGGAGGCCCTCAGGATCCTAATGAAGCTTCCTGAGGTAAGTACCCCGCAGGTGCACTTTTTTTTTTTTTTTTTTTTACCGGAGTACTTTAACTATTTCTGCCGCCCGGACGTGAAGCTCACGTCCGGGCGGCTGCTCTGATGCGGTGTCGTGCTTCAGCGCGCTCCCGCCCGTGATCGCGCCCCCACCTCCCCGTTGTGTCCCCCGGTAGCCCTGGGATCAGTGAAAGGGAACATGGTTCCCGATCACCGATCCCTGTCCCCCGCAGAAAAAACGAAGCGCTCACCCGTGAGGCTTCAGTTCTTCTGCCCGGAAGAATTTCTGCATCCCCCTTGTACTTCCGCTTAGCGAGAAGTACACGGAGGGAAACCAAAAACGGGAAACCAAAAAAGGGAAACCATCTTGTGGCCAAATAGTAAAACTACATCTACACATTTTTTATATTACAATTTACACACATACTAACATTAAAAATTAGCTATTTATGTTCCACACCAAAATATTCCCCAAATAAAATTTAATGGAAAAAAAAAATTACAATTAAAAAAAAAAAAAAAATAGTTACCTAAGGGTCTGAACTTTTTAAATATGCATGTGAAGGGTATACTACAAACATTTTTTAAATCGTAACAGTGTTCTCCCCAGAAATTTTTTCCAGCCGGGTGGCATAAAATAGTAGCCGGGTGGCATGAGAAAGGAGCCGGGTGGGTGAGATGAGAGAATGCAGGGCCAGGGCTTCCGTGAGCAATTATGATTACAGAATAGGAGGAGGTGAGCTAATGACAGCCGGGTGCTCATCAAAACTAGCCGGGTGGAGCACCCGGCTAAAAGAGCCTGGGGAGAACACTGCGTAAGCTTGTAAATAGTGATGGGCGCAAAACGGAAACAATGCACCTTTATTTCCAAATAAAATATTGGCGCCATACATTGTGATAGGGACAAATTGTAAATGGTATAATAACCGAGACATACAGGCAAATAAAATACATAGGTTTTAACTATGGTAGCATGGATTATTTTAAAGCTATAGTGGCCGAAAACTGAGAAATAATGAATTTTTCCCATTTTTTTCTTATTAATCCTGTTAAAATGCATTTACGGTAAAGTGGCTCTTAGCAAAATGTACCACCCACAGAAAGCCTAATTAGTGGCGGAAAAAACAAGATGTAGATCAATAAATTGTGATAAGTAGTGATAAAGTGATTAGCGAATGAATGGGACGTGAAAATTGCTCCGATGCATAAGGTGAAAAATCCCCGCGGGCTGAAATGGTTAAATCACCGATGCTTAGAAAAGCAGACATAACTCTCTCAGCTCTCACCTCCTCCAAGAAGCTCAGCAGCCCGTCACGGGTGGTGGCGTTAGAAGTGAAAAAGCCATTGATGGCTTTATGCAGGACATTGGGGTTCAGCCGGCGGGATGTGGATGGCAGAGCCCTTAAGGCGCGCAGAACAAATCGAGGCTCCTTGCCGGACACGGCCTTCTCTATCTGTTTCACATGCTCCTTAATGTCTGCAATACAGAAACACAATACGGTGAGAATGCTTCCTAACATTCATCCTTCACAACGCATAGAAAAATGGCGATTTACTATAGTTCTTCTGAGCTGATGAATATAAATAATACTGAAATCGTGCCCTGGAATTATTCTTGGTGTACACTACCCTCAGTTTTTTTGGGCCAGTTAAGACACGTGGCTGAACTGCGTGGCCACCTAACAGCCGGGAGTTCCACATCCACTGCATGGAACTGAATGGGGCCCATCGATATGGAGGTTGCCGTCAGTGGTGATCAAAAGCACGGATCAAAAATGTCTCATGCAAAGTATGGCAGGTGGCTGCCCTTTGCCTCGATAATGAATTAGATGTACCTCCACCACCGTCCGATGCCTACTGATGTTCTGTAAACAAGGGAGGTAGCACTTTCATAAAGCAGTGTTAAACCAATAGTGCATTGCAATATTGTTCAGAAACAAATGTGAGACCCTGTGAGCATACTCGCTGTGATCAAGTCTGCTGGAGATCGATGCCGGTCAGACTGCTGGCAGACAGCCCCTCCAGGTCGCATATATATATAGCATTTTGCTGCCCTTTGGCACAGGGTGAGCTGAATGACGGCTTGCCCCGCTGCCTCTTAAATTCTGGCCAGCATTAATTACTATTCCCCCTCCGAGTCGTAACAACTTGGAGGGAGGACAGTGTTCTCCCCAGATCCTTTTAGGCGGGTGCTCCACCCGGCTAATTTTGGTGAGCACCCGGCTGCCACTGGCTGTCCTCCTCATCCTCCTCCTATGCTGTAAGCAGAATTGCACCAGCCCTGCATTCTCTCATCGTGCCCCACCCGGCTACTTTTCCATGCCACCCGGCTGGGAAAAAATTCTGGGGAGAATACTGGAGGAGTTATTTGGCGATCGCCGGCACTCAAGTTACACTGCTGCACGGCCATTAGCAAAATAACATGTCTATTATTATTATTTATTGTATTTATAAAGCGCCAACATATTACGCAGCGCTGCCTATGGCAGCCCCCATGATGAGCGCAGGACAGAGAAGAGCACGCCGAAAGGACCTGCCTCGCTCCAGGTCTCCCATCATGTAATAGTGATCCCCCAGGGCCCTTGCAGCGTGCTTGCAGCAGAGCACCCCTACCTGCCAACCAGCACCCTCCCTCCTGTGTCCTTCCGCAAACATTCCCACAAGTTGCCTGTTCCCTGTGACTCTGTAGCGTGTTACATGACTACGTACTTCCTGCCAGATCACAGAGCAGGTGCCCTGGCGGGGATGAAGGTGGAAGGACACAGGAGGTAGTTCACACTGCTGCATTTGGGGGATCATTATCATATGGGAGGAGACCTGGGGATCCCATCAGTCAACCTTGCTGCGGTGGATCTATATTTTTTTCTAGAGATCAACTTAAGATCTAAACAAATTCTATTAGCAGCATGTGGAAAGAATTGAGCCCTCTGATCAGATTTCGATTAGACAGGAATCTAACGTTTGGACACATTGGGCGGCTATTGGCCACCTTTAGAATGACATTCTATTAGATTGTCAATCAATAGGGAAAACCAGTACCCAGGTGAGGAAGGAACCGATCAGATGTTTGTCTACCTGATGTAAAGACCATTTCACAGTTTATGCTAGGCCCTGAAGACAAACTTTGTTCACTAATGTAATGTAATTTTTTTTAAAAAGTTGTCTACCAGAAAGACGTCCTTATTCATACAGACACCAGATTAATAAAAGGAGCAATCAGCCAAAAAGATCATGACTATTTAACATGTGAGATAGCCATACACCTAGTGATTCTGAATCAATCGACAAAGCGATCGACTTCAGTATGGTTGATCGAAAGTCAGTCGACTAGTGGCCCACACACTCCAAGCTATAGCCTATGCAATTCACCTACACTATTCAATCTGACCGATGTTGATCGAATGACATCGGAACAGTAGCAGATTCCTGTGCGATCGACCGATATCTTGTATCCTGCTCGATCGACTAAGCTGGTCAATTCAACATATCTGCCACTTTTCATCAATTGGGGATACTGGAACACACTTGATCCTCTCTCGATTCTACAAAATGATTGAATCAAAATAGTCGATCATACAGCCAAATCGCTACATGTATGGCAACCTTTAGACTGCCAGCAATTTTTTCTTTTGAACAAAGCTACACGCCAGTGGCAGCTATGTTTGTATTGTGTTTACTAAATGTCTTGCCCAAATCTACAACATGCCAGTAGGGAGGTCAAGGAAATGCATATACATTTGAGATGATCAAGTATTCTGCTAATGATGATGTGTGATATGATGATGAAAATGCGACCGACGTCATGGGCACAAGATGGCTCCAGGGGGCTGCAAGACGCCCCAGGTAAGTTAAACTATTTTTTTTTATTTGACTTAAAGAAAACCTGTGAAAAAAAAAAACCTCCCCTGGGGGCTACTCACCTCAGGTGGGGGAAGCCTCCGGATCCTATCAAGGCTTCCCCCGTCCTCCTGTGTCCCACGGCGGCGGCTATAAAGCTCCCCGAACAGCGGGGATGTAAATATTTACCTTCCCGGCTCCAGCGCAGGCGCAGTATTGGCTCTCCGCTCGGAAATAGCCGATCGCTGTTGGCCCGCTCTACTGCACAGGCGCAAGTCTGCTGCGCCTGCGCAGTAGAGTGGACCCAATGGAGATTGGCCATTTCCGCCCATCTCCATGCGGAGAGCCGCAACAGTGCCCCCCGCTGGCGCCAGGAAAGGTAAATAAATCAGCACTTATCAGCGTTTGTCAGGCTTGTCGAGAGAGGATTCCGGGACACTTCCGGGGAGCCAGCGCTGGACTGCCTGCAGCTACAGGGGAGGGGGAAGCCTCATTGGGACCCTGAGGTATCCCCCTCCCGAGGTGAGTACCCCCCAGGGGAACTTTTTTTTTCTGTTATAGGTTCTCAAAAGATTCAGAATACAGTGCTAAGACTCAGAGAAGCAGTCATCCCCCCATCACACACACGGCTAGCTGGAGGCAGAGAGACAATGAGACAGGCAGGCTGTATACCCTCCAGGGTGACGCTGTCCAGCTCCTTCTTCCCGCCCTCCCCGGTGCTGCTGCTGGCGGCGGGCTCCTCCTCCTTCATCTCCACATCCTCCGGTTCTCGCCGCTTGGCCGTCGCCTCCTTCATGTTGAGCACCCGGTCCCTACACTGCACAGCTCAGTTTCCGCTTCCGCTCTGAGAATGACTAGCAAATCTCTGGCTCGGACGTAGCGCAAGGGACGCTGGGAAAACCGCGCAGGCTGAAAAACCGAATGCCGAGTGCATGGATGGGGGTGTCGGGCTACTGAGGCTGCTGCGTGACGGCGCCGTGCCGAGTGCATGGATGGGGCGCTGAGTCAGAGAGCACAGCCTGGCTGCTGATAAGCTAGTGCCGAGTGCATGGATGGGGCACTGAGTGACTGAGAGAGAGCACAGCCTGGCTGCTGATAAGCGAGTGCCGAGTGCATGGATGGGGCACTGAGTGACTGAGGGAGCGCACAGCCTGGCTGCTGCGTGACGTCACTGGACACAGGAGCTCTGTAATGTCCATCTTATGAGACATCCTACAACTTCTCTAGAGAGGCAATGCATTCCTGCGGCTTGATTCACAAAGCGGTGCTAACCTACTTAGCACGCCTATAAAGACTTTTGGGCGTGATAAGCATTGCACTAAGTAGGTTAGCACCGCTCTTTGAGGGAAAAAAAATTTGCACGCGCAAAGTCCGGTGCGCGCAAAACGTCGCATAGGGTTCAATGGCATTGCGCGCGTAAATGTTTATTTTATCACGCCTAAACTAAGTTTAGACGTGATAATGGGCTTTTCACCAGCATGCTAACAGTTAGCACGGCTTTGTGAATCAAGCCCCTGGTGTCTAACTGCTTCATGTAGAGACATTTATGCCTAACTACAGTTCTGTATATAACTGTGCGAGAGGGATAGGGAGGCTGCCATATTTATTTCCTTTTAAAGCGGGATTGTCACCATAAAAATCAAATTTCAACAGCAACTGGTCTGAGTGTGTTAAGTGATAAAGATGCTAACCCTGTATTCAAAACTTTTTCTGCTGTTATGATTTGGAGTTATCACATACTTAACTACTCTACGACTGCCTCACGCCAATGGGCGTGACCACGGTGGCAGCCCCAGGACCGCTTAACGCCAATTGGCGTCAGGTCCTGGAGCCGGCTACTGAAGGAGATAGCACGCAGGCTGCGCGCGCATCTCCTCGGGTGGCAGAGCTCCGCCCCGCCTTCAGCGCCGAGGCGCTCTACCTGGTTCATGACCTGATTTTGCACCCTCCAAAAATCGTTTGCCTGAAGAAGCGGGACTGTTACCCGTGAAACGTGTTGCACTTTTGGAGTTACTAATAAATGTTACTTTAGACTGTAAGTAACCTGTCCATTGTCCGGCCCCTTTTTTTCAGAAGGGATGTGAGTCCACCCACTTCCCCCTTTTTAACAATTTTAACTAATTTTATTCTGCTTGGCGCCTCTGTTATCGTATTTCAATATTATCTAGTCCACCCTTGGTGGAGGGGTGTATCCCCATTTGTGGACTGCTAACGGCTGCTAACTACAAACAGACATTGGTTGGGTGGCACACCTAGGCGAAGAGCAGCCTGTGCTGCGCTGCTGTTGCCAGCAGCTAATGGGGTCCCCAGCTAATGGGACCATATCCACTGGAAGATGGTAGATGACAGATGAGGAAAGTATGGAGATGCCTCGCATGCAGCTGCGAGGTGTTATGGCTAGTAAGTATTTACTGTGTACACCTGAATCAAAAGTAATAATATAGGAGGCACAAAAAAGGCATAGAGGAGGCACAGGAAGGAAAGAAGAGGCACAGAGAAGTCTCCAAAGGGTGCACAGGCAATTATAAGACATATTAAATCTGGAAATGCGCCTGTTACAACTTATATACAAATTTGACTTACAAATAAACCTACAGTCCATATTTTGTTCATTACCTGTGGATTTCCTGAATACTTTTCTCTAAGCAAATAATTAGTGTTTTCTCAGCTGATATAGAGCTTTGAATATGGGCTAAACTAGTCAGTCATCCATGGCATACGACCCAGTCATCCCAGAATCCTCCAAATATCACGTTGTCTGCGTATAACTCTAATCACACCTCATTGTTACTGATTCTAAGCCCTCCAACATCAGAATCTGTACACACCCTTTTTACTTCAATGACTACTGCAAATAGGTATGGTGGCAAGAGTGTACCCCTTTTAAAGAGAACCTGAGATGAGAAGCGTCTCAGGTTCCATACTTACTTGGGGCATCCTTGAAGCGGAACTGTAAATACAATTTAAGCACACTGTTTCACTTACCTGGGGCTTCCCCAAGCCCCCAGCAGCCGTCCTGTTCCGCGCCGGTCCTGCCCGACCCGCCGTTCTCCCGCCGCCAGCTAGTTTCGGTGTCGCCGCCGGCTCTGGCCACGCGTATCTTTTCTTCACGTCCCCTTTTATTGCAGAGGGGAACGCGAAGAAAGGATACGCTTGGCAGGGCTGCGCTAGCGTCAACTTTGAAGTCTAGGAACGGAGCTGGCCGCGGGAGAACGGAGGCTCGGGCAGGACCAGCGCGGGATGTCCTGAGATGCTTTTTGTCTCAGGTTCTCTTTAAAGCAGTAGGGTCAGCCATACTATGCCAGGGGAAAAAAAACACACATATAAGTAGATTGTGATGAAACGCGGAAAAGCCGCTGTCTCTCAAGGCGAGGCGGCTGTTTCCGCGTCCAGCATGGCGTCACAACGCAGAAAAAACGCCGCATGCCGCTTAGGCAGAGCGGCGGAATCCGCATTGGAGGCGGCTCCCGCACTCAGTTCACTGGATACATTGCAAAACAGTACTGGTGTGGCTGGGACTGATAGTCCACCAAGATTCAGACTTACACGCGCGCGAGCACAGAGGCAGAGTTTAAATAGCAGTTAGAAGGGTGTCGGCTGACCAGCTGGGTCAGCTGACAAATTCCACTGCTCCCATTGGACCAGCAATTAGGGAGGTCCTGGAAAGGTCCTAGAGTATATATACTGCTGGTTGTTCACTTGCTCTTTGTCTGGCGTGCGATCACATATGTGGGAGCACCCAGATCCGTAGTCAGATCCGCAAGTGTGCCGGGACCAGCTGGAGCTGTAATCCTACACTTAGCTAGATTCTGTTGATAGCTAAAGTACTAGTTTGATTGTGATTATTTGTTATGACTTTTGCCTGCCTTGACTATCCTCCTGAACTCTGATCTTGCACCTCGATATTTCTGATACTCTGTTGCCGAACCCCGGCTCATTCCTTGACTCTGCTTCTGCCTCCTGATTTTGTACCCCGATATTTCTGATACCCCGTTGCTGAACCCTGCCTGTACTTTGACTCCGCCTTTGCCTTCTGATCTTGTACTTTATCTGTCCGTGTGTGTACGACCTGGCTTGTCTGACCTCGAGAACCGACCTTACTGTTAGAGGCGGTTCCTCGTTCTGTTAGTGATCCTTCCTCCTGAAGGTTACTTTCAGTCTGTCCTTCCTACTGTCAGTCTGACTCCTCCCATCTTGGAGAGCTCAGGTCTGCGGAAGGAATCTGTGCAGTACTCCTTGCTGCACTGAGGCCTAGTCCTCAAAGTGTTACTGTTACACCAAACACTACACTCTACTCAGGTTAACAGAGGTTAGCTAGTATATCGGATTATCAGTGATACTGCAGATCACGTATAATCTGGTATACATCTGTATTCCCAGTGATTCTGCAGATCACTGGTAATCAGGTCCTCTCTGTGCTTCACCGATCGTTACAGAACGCCAGACCAAAAATACTGATGGACGCACGAGCTGACCCTCTGTCTGTGCTTGCCACTTCGGTGGATAACATCCATCAAGCACTGGGCCAGCACAAAGCCTTAATTGATGCTCTTAAAGGCTCTGTGCAAACGCTTCAGACGTCAGTTGATTCGGTGCGATCCCCTCCTAGTGATGACATACGTATGCCCGTACCTGATACGTTTTCCGGCCACAAGTCTGACTTCCGGAATTTTAGGAGTAGAGTGTTGTCATATTTCGAATTGAGACCCCGATCATCGGGGACTGAGACCCAACGGGTCATTTTTATTAAAACATTGTTAACCGGTGACTCCCAGACCTGGGCATACAATCTGCCTCCCACAGATACAGCTCTGACCTCAGTTGAGGAATTTTTTAAGGCTATGGCCTTAAAAAATACGACGACCCTGACCTTGCGGCAACCTCTGAGCGGAAGCTCAAACTTTTGCGCCAAGGCAGAGGGTCGGTCGAGGATTACGCGGCAGAATTCCGTAGGTGGTCCGTCACCGCTAGATTTGACAACTTTGCCCTGATAGATTACTTCCTGTCTGGGTTATCGGAGGAGGTCTCCGACCTAATGTTAACTGTACCTGAGCCCAAGACAGTTGATCAGGCCATATCATCGGCCATTCGAGTTGATCGCAGGCTACGTCATCAGAGGCAGGCTAGGGGCAGTCACCGTGTCAGGGTGACTTCGTACGCGGCACCATCCGCTACTCCCCTAGTAACACCTTATCTGCCTGTCTCAACCTCTCCGGCCTTGCCTCCGCCCGAACCAATGCAGATTGGTCGAGCGAAACTGCCCGAACAAGCCGGGAAACGAGTCTGCCTAGGAGTAGTGGGGGGTGACACCCTAGGCACGCCATTCTCACCCCAAAAAGAGAAAAGATTGCTTCTCCCCTGTACGATTACATGGGATAATAAGTCTGTAGCCACTGAGGCTTTTATTGATTCAGGCTCAGCGGCTAATTTTATGAACACTGAATTTGCTCAGGAGTTGGGTATTCCTCTCACTCCAGTGAGTCCCCCCATTCAGGTCACGGCAGTAGACGATTCCCCTCTGCAACGGAATCGTTCCCTGTCACAGACACCGCAGGTGAAGGTCACCTTAGGGGTACTGCATAGGGAACATCTACAGTTTTTTGTATTGCATATGTCAACCTCCACTATCATCCTAGGCATGCCGTGGTTACAAGTCCATTCTCCACAAATAGACTGGGCTACGGGTCAGATAACCAGATGGTCCGATCATTGTCACCAGCACTGTTTAGGGAGGGTGACTTTGGGCCAAACCAGGGTTCAGGTGGAGGGGGTTCCTGAACAGTACATGGAATATGCTGACGTATTTTGTCCCAAGGCAGCGGATAAGTTACCCCCACATCGCCCTTTCGACTGTCCCATTGATCTCCGTTCCGGTTGTGTACCTCCCCGGGGTCATTTGTACAATCTGTCAGGGCCCGAAAAATTGGCCATGCAGGAGTACATCCGTGAAAATTTGGCCAAGGGTTTCATTCGCCCGTCCCGGTCCCCTGCTGGAGCAGGGTTCTTTTTTGTCAAAAAGAAAGATGGAGGCCTGCGACCCTGCATCGATTATCGCGGTCTCAACAAGATTACTGTAAAAAAATCGCTATCCGTTGCCACTGATAGATGATTTTTTCACTCAGATTACGGATGCTAAAATCTTTTCTAAGCTAGACTTGCGGGGCGCGTACAATCTGGTGCGCATAAGAAGGGGCGATGAGTGGAAAACGGCCTTTAATACACCAGACGGGCATTATGAGTACCTGGTGATGCCCTTCGGGCTATGTAATGCTCCGGCCGTTTTTCAGGAACTCATTAACGAGGTATTCCGGGAGGTGTTGGGGAAATTTGTTCTGGTTTATCTTGATGATATTCTTATCTTCTCCAACAACCTCGCTGAACATAGAAACCATGTGAGGTTTGTGTTGAATCAGTTAAGGCAGAACTCGTTATACGCAAAACTTGAGAAGTGCATCTTTGAAGTAACATCTGTCGCTTTCTTGGGGTACATAATCTCCACCACGGGCCTATCTATGGATCCTGCCAAGGTCTCCGCTGTTCTGGAGTGGCCACAACCGGTTGGGTTGAAATCCCTTCAGCGCTTTCTTGGCTTCGCCAACTACTATAGACGGTTTATAAAGGGGTACTCCACGGTCATTGCTCCCCTTACCTGTCTCACTAAGAAGGGGGCAGATACCACCCACTGGTCTCCTGAGGCTTTACAGGCTTTTGCCACCCTGAAGGGCCTATTCTGTTCAGCACCCATCCTCAGACATGTGGATGCCTCTTTCCCATTCATTGTAGAGGTGGATGCCTCGGAGGTTGGGGTGGGGGCTGTGCTGTCTCAGCGGTCAGGCTTGCAGGGTAGATTGCACCCGTGTGCGTATTTCTCTCGCAGGTTCTCCCCTGCAGAGAGGAATTACGATATTGGCAACAGGGAGCTTTTGTTCATCAAGTTGGCTTTCGAGGAATGGCGACATTGGTTAGAAGGAGCTGAGCATACCATCACGGTTTACACCGATCACAAAAACCTAGAGTATATCGAGGGGGCTAAGAGGTTGAGCCCGCGCCAGGCTCGGTGGTCGCTGTTCTTCTCCAGGTTTAGTTTCATTATTACGTACACTCCAGGTAGCAAAAATGTTAAGGCGGATGCGTTATCCAGGTGTTTCGAGACAGAGACAGCACAGCCCTCCGTTCCAGAGACCATTGTTCCCCAGAGGTTGATACTGGCAGCAACTGGAACTTGGGAGGACTGGAAGGAGACTTTGACTCCCTTTCAGCAGGACATCCCGGAAGGGAAGCCCGCAGGGGTTTTGTTTATTCCTTTGCCATTTCGTCTCCAGGTACTGGAGATGTTCCATGCGCATAAGAATGCTGGCCATCCAGGGGCATCTAGAACACAGGATCTGGTGGCCAGATGCGCCTGGTGGCCGTCACTGGCAGCAGATTGCAAGGAATATGTGAAGGAGTGTACGATATGTGCCAGGAGCAAACCCTCCCGGCTGGCACCTGTCGGTACCTTACAGCCTTTGCCCACCCCGAGTGAGCCGTGGACCCACCTGTCCATGGATTTTGTGGGTGAGCTTCCCAGATCTGAAGGCATGACAGTCATTTGGGTCATAATTGACCGCTTTAGCAAGATGGCCCACTTTATGCCATTGAAGGGACTCCCCTCGGCTCAGGAGTTGGCCGAGTTATTTATTACACATGTATTTCGATTGCACGGCATTCCTGAAGACATAGTTTCAGATAGGGGAGTGCAATTTGTTTCCCGATTTTGGAAGGCTTTTTGCCAACTCATGGGCATAAAGCTATCATTCTCGTCTGGTTATCATCCTTAGACAAATGGCCAGACTGAGAGGATAAACCAGTCCTTAGAGCAGTTTTTGAGGTGTTATGTTGCAGAGGCGCAAGACGATTGGGTCAGATTCTTGCCCTTCGCGGAGTTTGCTCAGAATAATTTAAAAAATTCGTCCTCCGGATTTTCCCCCTTTCAGGTAGTGACAGGGAGATCACCCAAATTTTCCCCATTGCCTGTGGTCTCCACTCCGTTCCCAGCCCTGGAGCTCTGGCAAAGGTCATTTAGGAACCTTTGGGGGACGGTAAGAAGTAACCTGGAAAAAGCATTTCTGAGTCAGAAGGGTCAAGCTGATAAAAGACGCTCAGTGGAGTGGAGGTTCAGACCAGGAGACTTGGTCTGGGTATCCACACGTCACTTGACCCTGAGACAATCTTCTGATAAACTTGGTCCCAGGTTTGTGGGTCCATTCCCGGTTGTCAGGAAAATTAATGATGTTACATATACCGTTGACCTTCCCACCAGCATGCGGGGAGTAAGGTCTTTCCATGTATCCCTTCTTAAACCAGCAGTCCAGGTGGGTCCCACTCCTCCTCCTCCTGTATTGGTAGATGCCCAACCCGAATATGAGGTGGAGAAGATTATTGATTCACGTACAGTACAAAACTCGGTACAGTATCTCGTTCATTGGAAAGGGTACGGCATTGAAGAGAGGCAATGGGTACCAGGGAGGCGTATGCATGCGGATGAGTTAAGGAGGGAGTTTCATGCCTTACACCCCGAGAAGCCTGGTAGGAGTTGTCCGGAGTCCACTCCTCGGGGGGGTACTGTGATGAAACGCGGAAAAGCCGCTGTCTCTCAAGGCGAGGCGGCGGTTTCCGCTTCAAGCATGGCGTCACAACGCGGAAAAAACGCCGCATGCCGCTTAGGCAGAGCGGCGGAATCCGCATTGGGAACGGCGGAATCCGCATTGGAGGCGGCTCCTGCACTCAGTTCACTGGATACATTGCAAAACAGTACTGGTGTGGCTGGGACTGATAGTCCACCAAGATTCAGACTTACACGCGCGCGAGCACAGAGGCAGAGTTTAAATAGCAGTTAGAAGGGTGTCGGCTGACCAGCTGGGTCAGCTGACAAATTCCACTGCTCCCATTGGACCAGCAATTAGGGAGGTCCTGGAAAGGTCCTAGAGTATATATACTGCTGGTTGTTCACTTGCTCTTTGTCTGGCGTGCGATCACATATGTGGGAGCACCCAGATCCGTAGTCAGATCCGCAAGTGTGCCGGGACCAGCTGGAGCTGTAATCCTACACTTAGCTAGATTCTGTTAATAGCTAAAGTACTAGTTTGATTGTGATTATCTGTTATGACTTTTGCCTGCCTTGACTATCCTCCTGAACTCTGATCTTGCACCTCGATATTTCTGATACTCTGTTGCCGAACCCCGGCTCATTCCTTGACTCTGCTTCTGCCTCCTGATTTTGTACCCCGATATTTCTGATACCCCGTTGCTGAACCCTGCCTGTACTTTGACTCCGCCTTTGCCTTCTGATCTTGTACTTTATCTGTCCGTGTGTGTACGACCTGGCTTGTCTGACCTCGAGAACCGACCTTACTGTTAGAGGCGGTTCCTCGCTCTGTTAGTGATCCTTCCTCCTGAAGGTTACTTTCAGTCTGTCCTTCCTACTGTCAGTCTGACTCCTCCCGTCTTGGAGAGCTCAGGTCTTCGGAAGGAATCTGTGCAGTACTCCTTGCTGCACTGAGGCCTAGTCCTCAAAGTGTTACTGTTACACCAAACACTACACTCTACTCAGGTGAACAGAGGTTAGCTAGTATATCGGATTATCAGTAATACTGCAGATCACGTATAATCTGGTATACATCTGTATTCCCAGTGATTCTGCAGATCACTGGTAATCAGGTCCTCTCTGTGCTTCACCGATCGTTACATAGATAAATACTTAATCTACTTACATAACACATGTACTATTCTCATTTTGATTTCAGTGAATTAAATGAAGAGAATTCTGTTCCTGGTGGGAACCATGTCTCTTGCCCACAGTTTAGGCTAAATCCTGATGTCATTTCTGCTCTTAACTTTTTATTTTCTCCAATCGCTGAGTCACCTCAGCCTTGCTTGTAAACACAAATGAGCAAAGGATCGTGTTTCAGCTAGGCAGACAGGCAGGGAAATAAATGGAAGAGGAGGAATATATTATAGATAAAAAGAACCCCCAGCATGCAACTGTTTGGCACTGACTACTAAAGGGCCAGTGCTCCTAAAGTATGTGATAACTCCAAATTATAACAGCAGAAAAAGAAAAGTTTTGAATGCAGGATTTGCATCTCAGACCAGTTGCTGTTGAAATTTGTTTTTTATGGTGACAATCCCGCTTTAAGGGCAATTGGCGAGTACACTTGGTCATTGACTGCCAATAAAGGCACTGGGTAGTTGGACAGTAATTTAACCCTTTTATTATACTCATCTGGGGTGCTGAATCAGATTAAAGCCTTGTATACACACTTGATTAAAGTCAGCAAAGGTGGCCAATAACGACCGCTTCAGCCGATAGTCAGGCTTGTGTACAGAGGCCGCTGGTAAGCGATCCACCTGGTGGATCAACTCAGTCGAGCGACAGACAACTGCTTTGAAGACTGCTCCCCTGTTTGCTGCATGTCATTATGTATGTGCTGCTCTGTCGTCCCCCCCCCACATAGCAACAGAGCGCGTTGTCAGCTAAACTGCCGACTTTGCATCTGTACAGCCCGGCCCAGCAGTTTCACCTGAGGGGTCCTGATCCACAGCATGCAACATCTGTCAAAGGTGTGCATGTACCTTTACACATACCAAGAGATCATCCACTACACTAAATCAAATAACCTGGTTGCATCAAGAGGCACAGGGGTTGTTGAACGAAGCTGCGGTAATATGGCTGTGTGCAGACAAAGCATGGCAATATTACCGGAACTACCACCAGCAGTTATGTTTGAAGGAGCAGAGTGTTGTGTACAAGCAGATAGGCAACCAGTATAACTAGTTAGATCTCTTTACTGAAAGAAAATATGCAGAGGTATATCATCATACACCACCATCGGGAAATGCAGCTTGCTTAGAACAGAGTGAATACAGGAAATAACAATCCCATAAAGATCAGTATAACATTTTACACACAGTGACATCTTGTGGCTGTTTTACTATACGTCAGTTTAAGTTAATAGTGTTGTTACATCTCTTAGAATATTGTTGGCATGACCCGTGGTATCGTAGCATCGCTCACGTTATTCGAGAACCACGGGTTGTGCTTATAACGTCATTCACAGTACACTGCTGGTAATAGTAACCGTAATATCACCATGCTCTGTCTGCGCTCAGCAATATTACTGCTGCTTTGTGCATCAACCACAGTATCTCTTGGTCTCCTACAATAGTGGGTGTATTTGGCATCTTTCTCCTAATATTTATGTAGATAGACCTTCCCAGCATGTATCCGGTCTGCTTTCTGTAGCACCAAGAATTTGAGCAAGATCTTGTAGTTGTTATTTAACAAGAAATAGGCCTTTAGGCTGAACATACAGAGAAATCTTTACCTAGATTTGGTATCAAGATAATATTTGCTTTGTAAAGTAAGGAGGGAAGGATCCCGACTGACTGTCTCATCTATTTGGAGGAGTTGCGGTGCCAGGATGTCAATGTACTAGTTATAGATCTCTGCAAGCCTACTTATTTCTGTCTGAAAAGTTGACTTTAGCTAAAAGACAAATTTATTTAAAGGATACTTTAGCGCATTCAAAAATTTAAAGGATACCCGAGGTGAAATGTGACATGATGAGATAGACATGTGTATATACAGTGCCAAGCACACAAATAACTAGGCTGTGCTCCTTTTTTTCTTTCTCTGTCTGAAAGAGTTAAATATCACTTATGTAAGTGGCTGACTCAGGAAGTGCCTACAGCGTGATAAGGAATTCCAACTATAAAACACTTTCCTAGCAGAAAATGGCTTCTGAGAGCAGGAAAGAGATACAAAGGGTCAATAGTTCATAGATTTTAGCTCTGGCATACTTCAATGAATTTGTCATTGAGCAAAAACAATAAAACAGTTAAAACTTAAAAAGTAGATTTAAACATAAAATAAAACCATGGAATATCTTAAAAAGTCATTTTTAGGAGAAGGAAGATAGATACAATCGTTTATTTCATTAGTTTATAATTGCCTCGGGTGTCCTTTAAGATGGGGGAGCAGGCATGTGTAATGTGCTCTTTTCATGCTCACTGCTCCCGCCGGTTTCTTTCCCCCCCCCCCCCCCCCCTTTAACCACATACCGATCTTCCAAAGCTACTTTCTCGTAAGAGTGGTCGCGGCTCACTGCTCAGGCACTACCCAGCGACGCGCGACTTTGATTGCACACCCGTGGCAGGGAGCGCTCTGCGCATGTGCACTACATAGTTGTGACATAGTGCGCATGCGCAGAATGCTCCCGCCCATGGGCGTGCGATCAAGGATGCGCGTTGCCAGGCAGCTTCGTCTGTAACCAGGAAGCAAGTTTGGGGGATTGGTACGCGGTAACAGAGGGGGACGGAGGAGAACGGGGAGAGCGGTGGGCATGAGGAGAGCCCACTACACATGCCTGCTCCCCCGTTCTTAAAGAGATCTGTATTAATAAAAAATTCCCTTGGGGGGTACTCACCCCAGGAGGGGGAAGCCTGTGGATCCTATGGAGGCTTCCCCCGGCTTCCCCCCCACAGTGACAGCTCCATGAACGGATGTAAATATTTACCTTCCCGGCTCCAGCGCAGGTGTAGTAGCGACTTTCAGCTCGGAAATAGGCAGAAATAACCAATGCCAGTCGGGTCCGCTGTACTGTGCAGGCGCAAGTCTCCTTCACCTGCGGAGGAGGACGGGGGAAGCCTCGATAGGATCCAGAGGCTTCCCTAGGTAGATATCCAGAGGGACTTTTTTTTTGAACAGAGTCTCTAAATGTATGTATGCACTGAGGTTTCCTTGCAGTGTTCCCCAACCCTGTCCTCAAGGCCCACCAACATTGCATGTTTTGTGGAAATCCACAGAGGTGGTTAATCAGCGCTGCTGAGACACTAATTACCTCACCTGTGCATGTTTGTGGTTTTCTGCAAAACATGCACTGTTGGTGGGCCTTGAGGACAGGGTTGAAGAACTCTGTGCTAGTAGGCCCAGTGCACACCAAAAACCTCTTGCAGATCCGCAAAACGCTAGAGGTTTTTGAAGCAGATTTTCAGAGCGATTCTAGGCATGTTTATGCCCCATTCACACTTAGAAACGCAAAACGCCAGCGATTTTTGCTGGCGTTTTGCAGGAGTGATTTTTCCGTGATTTCTCGGGGGGAAAAAAATCACAGCATTGCAGCGATTTTGCCGCAATCGCGTTTATCGCTTTCATAGCACTGAAACGCGATCGCCGGGAAATCGCCTGAAAATGGTGCAGGTGGCGCGTTTGTGTTTCGTGTTTTTGGGCGATTTGCATCGATTGACGCAAATCGCCCAAGTAAGAACGGGCCCATGGGGTTTCATAGTACTAGCGCTTTCAAAAGCGCCAGCGTTTGAGCGTTTTGCCGAAATCGCCGGCAAAACGCTCAAGTGTGAATGGGGCCTTAGAGAGGTTTTCTAAACATGCCTAACGTTTTTTGGAGCGTTTTTGTGTAGCAGATTCCATATATTGTTACAGTAAAGTTGTTACTGAATAGCTTCTGTAACAAAAACGCCTGGAAAACAGATCTGATCTATGTTTTTTCAGAGCAGTTTTCCACTTTCCTATAATTTAACATTGAGGCAGAAACGCCTAAGAAATCTAAAAAATGCTGCAGCCCCCAAGTTTGCCTTTGAAAAATGAACCCGCTCTGGTGTGCACCAGCCCATTGAAATACATTACCCAAGGAGTTTTAAAACCGCTAGCGTTTTTAAAACTGCTCCGAACCGCTGTGGTGTGCACCAGCTCGAATACAGATTTACACATCTAAATAGATGCAGGAAAGCCCTAAGAATTGTCAGCTTCCTCTACTTTGATACAATGAAAGACCCACCCGATACCCCATCGCATCCAATCACAGTGAGAAGCAGGCTGTGTGGCTCTCCCTATTGGCTGCCTGGCTCTCCCCAAAGGCTGTCCGGCAAATCCACCACACAGAGACAGCATAGGGGAATGCCAGTTATCGGCTGCTGTGAGCTGGGGGAAGATACCCAACACTTTTGCCCGGTAAATGAAATGCAGAAGTCTTTGTCAATTGACATTTCCTGAGGTAATTACATCACAAGTCGGTAATTTACCTCACTAGTCGGGAACTCAGATTTTCTGTGTGGTAATAGGTTTAGGCTCCATTTACACCTAAAACCGCAAACCACGGGCGATTACTGCTAGTATTTGAGGGAGTGATTCTTCCGCGATTAAAACAGAAAAATCACTGGACACTGCAGCGTTTTGGGAGCGATCGTGATTAGCGGTGCTATGCGTGCTAATAGCGATCGCGAATCGCTGGCAAAACGCTGCATGTTACGCGATTGCGGTTAACACTAACCGCAAACGTGGCAGTGAGAACACTGCCATAGGCTAACATGGGCTAGCAGTTTTTAAAAAACGCTAGCGTTTTGCGCTGAGCGGGAATCGTGCGATTCCCGCTCAAGTGTGAATGGGCCCTTAGTGAATTGCAATTTGGGAAGATGATCGTTAAAATCAGCTGTTTTGTGCAATACCGAATGTGGTCATGCTTTGTGAATAGAGCCCCTTCAATAAAAATAAATACAGAAATTGTGTAAATAACAAGACACCAGTGTATACAGTGTGTTTTGTGTGTTTATTTATTGGCAGAATGTTGTTCTGGTGGGGTTCCTGATGGGATATTATACTTTTCTCCCAGGATGTTATACTTTTCACCCAGGATATTACACTTTTCACCCAGGATATTATACTTTTCACCCAGGATATTATACTTTTCACCCAGGATATTATACTTTTCACCCAGGATATTATACTTTTCTCCCAGGATGTTATACTTTTCACCCTGTGGGCTCTATTCATAAAACCTTACCGCAAGTTTTCCGCTCAAAACAGCGGATTTTCCCGTCCATTTAGCAAAGTGGGCATTCATAAAAGCTGTTCCCGCATGAAAATCTACAATCCCCCAGCAGAGCGAGAAATTTCCTCCTTCTCCAGTGTTTTTCTAGATTAATCTAGAAAAAAGTAACAAAATGGCCATTCATAAAGATTAGAGGAAGCGGTATGTGGACGGGAAATACCGCTTCCTCTGATTTTGCGGATTACATACAAGTGAATGGGACAGACCTCCCAGAGAGAGCAGTGCACGGAGGGACTCTGCCGGCTGAAGTGTTTCCGCATGCCTTCCGACAGCTTACCGCCAGCTTTCAGCGGGAGATCTCCGCTCTTACATCGCAGCTTTCAAGATTTTTTTGAATGACCACCCAGAAGTCTAAAATACCGCTGCGGTATTTTCCCTCCAGGAGTTTTCTCGCAACAACTTTTTTATGAATAGAGCCCAGGATGTTATACTTTTCACTTTTTCTCCTGAGTTTTCTCCTAGGTGATATTTTCAAACTTGTTAGTAAAATGGGCTCTATTCTCAAAGACTTCCCGCATGCGGTAAAGTACATGCGGGAAGTTTGCACCCAAAATACCGTCAAGTTGGAATTCTCAAAATTTTCCGCATGTTATTTCCGCATGCGGTAAATATGCGGTAAATGTGCGGTAGTAATGCGGAAAAAGTTCCGCAAAAGTCGGTATTTTCGCCAAAAAAAACATATTCACTAAATATTTTAGGCGCATTATTTCAGCGTTAATTACCGATTTTTTTTTTGCCACCTACAAGTAGTAGGTGATATATTTCGCATCCCATTGATTTTAATGATGTCTGGAGGCTTAAGTGCTATGCTTGGTGGACTTTGAAATTTTTTTTTAAACTATTTTTCATGCAACCTTTTTACCGCATGTTTACCGCACATTTACCGCATGTTTACCGCACGTTTAATTGCTGTTTCCGCACTCTTTTTACCGCATGCGGAAAACATGCGGAAAATTTTAGTGAATGCAGAAAAAAATGCGGAGATTACCGCTGGCGGTAATTTTGCGGTAATATTTTGCGGTGATTTGGCCTCTTTGAGAATAGAGCCCAATGGGCTCTATTCTCAATGAGTTTCCGCATGCGGTAAAGTACATGCGGGAAGTTTGCACCCAAAATACCGGCAAGTTGGGATTCTCAAAATGTTCCGCATGTTTTTTCCGCATGCGGAAAAAGTGTGATAAAAGTGCGGGATTCATGCGGTAAAATTTCCGCAAAAGTCGGTATTTTCCGCAATAAAAGATCAATTCTCAAAGATGTTCAGGCGCATCTTTTCTTCGTTAATTACCGAATTTTTATCACCTACAAGAAGTAGGTGATATATTCCGCATCCCATTGACTTTAATGAAGTCTGGAGGCTTAAGGGCTGTGCTTGGTGGACTATAACTTTTTTTTTTTAAACACTTTTTCATGCGACCTTTTTACCGCATGATTCCCGCATGAATAATGCCTGTTTCCGCATCTTTTTTCCCGCATGCGGAAAACATGCGGAAAATATTAGTGAATGTGGAAAAAATGCGGAGTTTACCGCTGGCGGGAATATAGCGGTAACATTTTGCGGAAAATTTGGCTCTTTGAGAATAGAGCCCAATGTGTTTTAACCCTCTGGGCGATACAATTGCATCGCCCAGGAGGGGGCGCAGCACTTTTTTTAAAAAAAATATTTTTTAAATCATGTAGCGAGCCCTGGGCTCGCTACATGGTAGCCGCTGCGCAGCGGCATCCCCCCACCCACTCCGATCGCCTTCGGCGATCAGAGTAAGCAGGAAATCCCGTTCAGAACGGGATTTCCTGCTGGGCTTCCCCGGTCGCCATGGCGACGGAGCGGGATGACGTCACCATCGTCATGGACGTCAGAGGGAGTCCCGGTCCACCCCTCAGCGCTGCCTGTCACTGATTGGCCAGGCTGCGCAAGGGGTCTTGGGGGATGGGGGGGCTGCGCAGCACGGCGGGTAGCGGCGGATCGGCGGCGATCGAAAGTTACACGCAGCTAGCAAAGTGCTAGCTGCGTGTAACAAAAAAAAATTATGCAAATCGGCCCACCAGGGCCTGAGAAATCCTCCTGCGCGATATACCCCGAGCTCAGCTCGGGATTATCGCCCAGGAGGTTAAACCACCAGCAAACAAGAAAATACTCAAAAGAATTTTGATAGTACTTTTTCACCACCTTTTGATACTTTTTCACTTCAAGAGTGCACTTGAAAAATTATCTCCTGGGAGAAAACTGAGGAGAAAAATATAACTGCATATGGGCCAGGATGTTATACTTTGGTCCCTGATCCCAAGAATCCACTCCAGACTCTGGTTGCTGTAGCACAGGTGGAGTGGCTTGATGAGATCCTATTCCCTATTTGAATCTTGCTCTAGTAGTCAGAAGGAGCTCTGTCCTGGTATAGACCAGCTGTCTAGGAACTATGCTGCTGAAACTTGAGAGGTAAACAGTTGTCTGGTTATAGGCCTAGCTAACTGGTTAGTTTGTTTACATTAGGCCTCGCTGGCATTTCACACGTTGCTGTCCGTATTTTGGTAACATGTGCTGGAGGCAGACAAGCACAAACATCAGAAGTGCATAGACTGCACTGTCTGATGTTTGAATTACATGCTTTGTGGACCAGTGCAGTCCTCGACCGCATGCTGCACGCATTTTTTTGCAAAACGGATCAGCAACGTATATAAATGCAGATTGCGTTCCGATCGCACGGCCATCTGTGGGTTGGTATGTGAACGAGGCCTTAACGTCACATTTCCACTTGCAATGCAGGTGGCCATGCGGTTCTGTGTTGCATGATGTCATTACCCGAGAGGCACTGAGGTGATCTCATTCATTTATAATGGATTGGATTGCTGCGCAATCGTTGCAAAATGCGTGCAACCATGCGCTGTGATTCAGTGGAGAATCTCAGGGCCCGTTTCCAGTACTACGGCGCAATTTCAATGTGAAAAAAATGTGTGAACGAATCCGCATGCAGTTGTAGTTTTGTTCACGTTTGTATGCGGATTTTCATGCGGAATCGCTTGCGGTTTGCGCTATGTGATTTTAACCATCTCAATGCCTGTATGCATTGTGATGGGTTTTTAAACGAAATCTCAAACGAACACGCATGGAAAACCGCAAGACTAAAACGCTTGCGATTTTCCTATTAATTACATTACTGACTAATCGCGTGCGTGTGTGCAGCGAGCAAATTCTGATGGTTCTGCTTTGCAGATTTTTTTTCTGCACAACAAACCGCACAGAATTCCGGACAAGTGGAAACCGGCCCATTTACTATACAGGTAGTCCTCGGTTAACAAACGAGATAGGGACTGTAGGTTCGTTCTTAACCTGAATCCGTTCTTAAGTCGGGACACTGCTATCTCTGTCCCCTGTGCCTCCAGTGTCCCCCACTGGCTCAGCTCTGGCCCCCGTGTCTCCATTGCGTCTCCCTTAGCCCCCATTCTTTAAGCAGAGTAGGCGCGGCGGAAGCCATATCAGGGACATCTCACCTGTTCCATGGCGGTGTAACATCCCATCGTGCTACCCGGCCCATCCTCTCTCTCCATTCACTGCTTCCCCCCCCCCCCCCCCCCTCCCCAGCGGCTTTGCATGCATCGCATAATGACGCATCAGGAGGAGCCGCCACTAGGGGGCTTCTCCTGATTGCGTTCTTATGCGACGCATGAGAAGCCGCCGGGGGAGCAGTGAACGGAGAGAGAGGACGGGCCGGGCAGCACAATGGAACGTTAAACCACCAGGGAACAGGCGAGATGTCCCCTATCTGCCTTCCGCTGCGCCTACTCGCACTCGGAATGGCAGCAGAAGAGGTGCTGCGTGACGTCATGTCGGCGGGCGTTCGTATTGGCGGGTCGTTCGTAAACCGGGGACTACCTGTAATGGGTTATGCGAATGTGCATGCAGAAAACGTACGCAGATTCGCTCTAGTGCGGGCCTTCATTGAATGTTTGGAAACATCAGACATTGCCGCTTATGCACTCTCTGATGTCCCTGCGATCGTGTTTACAAAATCGTGACTAAAATCATGCATATGGAAACGACTCCTTGTTTCCAAGTTAGCATCCTTGTTTTGCTGTTTGTTTTACGTTGACCATTTTCTCGAACTGTGTACCGGTAAATTGTATAAATATTGTACAGAGACTTAAAATCCACAAAGTGGTGATCAACGAATCTGCTGTGTAGGGTGATCAATGGAAATAATTTTGAGTTGATGCAGGAGTATGCAAATTTTGTATGAAAAATGTTTTACAGCTTGAAAATGGGCCAATCGAATTTTACCTAAGCAGGATTTGTTACGTTCATATTCAAGCTACATAAATTTGCATAGTCCTGCATCAACTCAAAATTATTTGCATGTCATTGACCATCCCTACTGCTGTGCATAGAGTGCTGTTTTGGACTTTGGGGCCTAAAGCTACGTACACACATGCAACAACGATCGTTCGTTGCGAACGATGAACAAACTTTTAATTGCCGAAAGAACAACCTAAGTAAGTTAGTTTTTAAAAGTGTGTAACGATCTTATCGTTAGAATGAACGTTAAAGGGAAGGATCAGGGAGGGGTTGAAAAAAATAAAAATACATATCCACTTACCTGGGGCTTCCTCCAGCCCGTGGCAGGCAGGAGGTGCCCTCGCCGCCGCTCCCGGTGGTCTCCGGTGGCGGGCCAGGCCGGCTGCCAGGTCGGGCTCTTCTGCTATCGAACGACAGGCTCTTCTGCATCCCACGCGGGCGTGCTGACGTCGTCGGACGTCCTCCAGGCTGTACAGAACTACTGCGCCTGCGTAGTACAGCCCGGAGGATGTCCGATGACGTCAGCGCGCCCCCGTGAGGCGCAGATTGGAGCGCAGAGGAGCCCGACCTGGCAGCCGGGCCTGGCCAGGTCGGGTCGGCCACCAGAGACGACCGGGAGCCTCTGGAGCGGCGGCGAGGGCACCTCCTGCCTGCCACGGGCTGGAGGAAGCCCCAGGTAAGTGGATATGTATTTTTATTTTTTTTAACCCCCTCCCTGAACCTTCTCTTTAAATCACGTAAAGCAACTATTGCACTTGCGCATAAAAATGAAAAGTTCCATGGAGAAATAGCGAAATGCGCATGTCAAGCCTAGTACGAACGACCGTTTCCAACAATGTACTACTTTTGCAAACGATCGTCGTTGGAAAAAATCTGCCAAGCTAGATTGTTCATTTTTAACGATCTAGCTCGTCCGTCGTTAGATGTGTGTACGCACCTTAAGGTTTGGCCTTATGGTTTTTTACTTGAAATGATTACGTTTTAGGCTAGGTGTACACATAGCAGAAACGCTTGCATAGCAGGAAACGCTGCGTTTTATGCAGCAATGTTAGTCTAAGGGACGCAGAAGAAGCGGAGTTTCAATGCGTTTTTATAGTATGCGTTTTGCAAACGCTGGCAGTGTTGCATAATATGCAGGCTGGCTGGCAAAACGCACATAATGAAAGTCTATGGTAACGCATATGCATTGCATTTTGCAAAAATGGAAGATTTTTGGTGTTTCTGCTTCCTGTTGTCTACCTAGTGATTTGCATAAATTTTAAATAAAACGCATTCATAATGCATATGCAATTTACATTAGCGAAATGCAGACGCATTAAAATGCACAAAACGCATCTGCATAAAAATGCAAACGCAAAACTCAAGAAAAACGTGGTAAAAACGCAACAGTTGCAAATGCACCATCCTGAAATGCTACTTTTTCACGCTATGTCATCTGTGAACCCAGCCTCAGGCTGTATACACACTATGGCCTTGTTCACATTATAAATCGTAAGCCCTGAGCGATTTTTGTGAGCACTTTTTTTTTTTTCTGAGCGCTTTCAAAGCGATTTTTTTTTTTTGAAAAGCGCTTTTGTATAGCGGTGTATTGTTCACTTCCTCACGTCAATCAGGAAGTGAACTTTGACCTGGAAATTAATAAATACATTGTATTCATTGATTAACCTCCTTAGTTGCTGGACACGGGGTAAGCCGCGCAGGAGGATTTCTCAGGCCCCGCTGGGCCGATCTGCATAATTTTTTTTTTTTTTTAAATATATATACACGCAGCTAGCACTTTGCTAGCTGCGTGTTACTCACGATCACCGCCGATTCGCCGCTACCCGCCGCATCAGAGGGTGCCCCCCCGAGACCCGTGCGCTGCCTGGCCAATCAGTGCCAGGCAGCGCTGAGGGGTGGATCGGGACTCCCTCTGACGTCGGTGACGTCATCGCGCCCGTCGCCATGGCGGGGGAAGCCCTCATGGAAATCCTGTTCAGAACGGGATTTCTGGATGGGCATATGCGGCGATCGGCGCATTCGGGGGGGGGCGCCGCAGGGAGGGGGGTAGCATGTAGCTAGCGCTAGGCTAGCTAAATGCTTAAAGAAAAAAAAAAGTAAAAAAAAACCTGCGGGAATCATACCGCCAGGGAGGTTAAAGCACTCAGCAAAATCGCTTTTTCAAGCGCTTAGCGATTTTGCTAAACTTTCTATTGAATTGCAAACGCTCTGGAAACTGTGCAGGAGCCACGTTTGCGATTGGATAGAAAGCTCATCGCTTATATGGGAATACTCACATTGCACAATCGCTTTTAGGCTGCTTTCACAGTGCGCCGTTAAAGTCGCACGTTATAAAAAGGACTAACGCACAGCAATGCAAAGTATGTGCAACCTTCACAGTGCTCACATTGCGTTGTGTGTAACGTGTAGCAACATTTAGGAAGTGCTGCATGCAGTTCATTATATGCGTTCTTAGCTACGTTGGACTGTTTGCACATGCTCAGTAATGTGTTTGATTTTTTTTTTTTTTAAATGTGACGCCGTTTTCGTTCTATCAGTATGCGAAGTAAATGGCGTATCAAGAGACGCATAACGCAGTTCAATATAACGTCCAACTTCAAAACAAGCATGCGTTGCGTTAGGGACACGTTGTGCGACCTTAACGTAGCATCAAACGCAACGTCCCACTGTGAAAGAGCCCTTAAGGCAATTTTTGAAATCGCCAGCGATTTATAAATAAGCAAAATCGCTTACAATGTGAATAGGCCCTAAGAGTGCTTTTCTGACCATCAGCGCTTTCTGAGCGTTTTATTTTTTTGAAACGTAAAATTGCAGCAATCATGGATTTTTTTTTTTTTTTTTTTTTTTATTTTTTTTTTTTTTTATGCTCGGAAAGCTCTGAGGCAGGGGTCACACTTACCGGCTTTCGTACGCGTTTTCTGCACAGAAAAACTGACTTCAACTGAGAACTCGTGTTAATCAATGAACTAGGTCACACTTTAATGCAGATTTCGCATGCAGAAAAAAAACTGACATCTTGCGCAATTTGTCAGTTTTCTCTATAAATTACATTAGCTGTTGTAAGGTAGAGGTCACATTTGTCTTTCAGTTTTCTGAAAAGTGTAGAAACTGAAAGACAAGTGTGACCCCTGCCTGATGGTTAGAAAAGCAGAAAGCGCTCATAGTGTGTCTACAGCGTGAGAGCTAGATCACATATGGAGTGCTAACGCAAAGTGCAATCTCGTACAAATGTTGGCGTTTTAACCGCGATTTATGCTTCCCGCTCAATAGAACAAGAATCACAGTGCAAATGTCACCAAGTCTTATTATTATTATTATTGATTTATAAAGCGCCAACATATTCCGTGGCGCTGTACAAAGTAATATGCATAGCGCCGCCCCCTGTTCAGTGACGTACTCCCTGCAGGAAGTTTGCTCATTCGGATGACTATCGGTGAGCACATGTGCGCCATGACGCACCGTGCTTTGCTGTTTACACTTACTGCGTTGCCCATAGACGTCCATTACACCAAGCATTGTGCGTTAAGCGTGGTGCTTGCGGTAACACACTGCTGCCCTTGCATCAGTTCGCTACTAACTGCGCACCGCAACAGACCGCAATAAGTGTGAAGTCTCCATAGACTTTCATTGCTTTTGTGGCCCCTGGCAGTCAGACCTCATTCACTCATTTTTGCGCTTTTTTTTCCCCCTCTCCTCCCGGCACTCTGCTGTGCGCTGCATTTCTGGTAAAAACTCTTTTCTAAGCGCTTTTCCAGAGCGGTTTTGTAATTCACTCCCTGACGCAAGTCGGGAAGTGAACTCTTTGACCCGGAAAAGAATACAATGTATTCTTGAAAACTCTTGTGCAATCGCTGCACAAAACTATTTTGTGAGCGTTTGCGTTTTTCCTATACCTTCCATTATAGCAAAATCGCCCTAAAAATGGTCCAGGTACCGCTTTGCTGAACGCACAGCGCACGAACCGCGCTGATATGAACTTTCTCATAAAGTTAGACATTCATTGCACAAGCGTTTTGTGGGCGATTTCTGAAAATCTCCTGCGCTTGAAGAGGCCGAAAACGCCCCTAGTTTGAACTAGCCCTAAAAAAGTATCGCAACGCAGGGCTCTCACTGGCTGAATGATCGCAACGCAGGGCTCTCACTGGCTGAATGATCGCAACGCAGGGCTCTCACTGGCTGAATGATCGCAACGCAGGGCTCTCACTGGCTGAATGATCGCAACGCAGGGCTCTCACTGGCTGAATGATCGCAACGCAGGGCTCTCACTGGCTGAATGATCGCAACGCAGGGCTCTCACTGGCTGAATGATCGCAACGCAGGGCTCTCACTGGCTGAATGATCGCAACGCAGGGCTCTCACTGGCTGAATGATCGCAACGCAGGGCTCTCACTGGCTGAATGATCGCAACGCAGGGCTCTCACTGGCTGAATGATCGCAACGCAGGGCTCTCACTGGCTGAATGATCGCAACGCAGGGCTCTCACTGGCTGAATGATCGCAACGCAGGGCTCTCACTGGCTGAATGATCGCAACGCAGGGCTCTCACTGGCTGAATGATCGCAACGCAGGGCTCTCACTGGCTGAATGATCGCAACGCAGGGCTCTCACTGGCTGAATGATCGCAACGCAGGGCTCTCACTGGCTGAATGATCGCAACGCAGGGCTCTCACTGGCTGAATGATCGCAACGCAGGGCTCTCACTGGCTGAATGATCGCAACGCAGGGCTCTCACTGGCTGAATGATCGCAACGCAGGGCTCTCACTGGCTGAATGATCGCAACGCAGGGCTCTCACTGGCTGAATGATCGCAACGCAGGGCTCTCACTGGCTGAATGATCGCAACGCAGGGCTCTCACTGGCTGAATGATCGCAACGCAGGGCTCTCACTGGCTGAATGATCGCAACGCAGGGCTCTCACTGGCTGAATGATCGCAACGCAGGGCTCTCACTGGCTGAATGATCGCAACGCAGGGCTCTCACTGGCTGAATGATCGCAACGCAGGGCTCTCACTGGCTGAATGATCGCAACGCAGGGCTCTCACTGGCTGAATGATCGCAACGCAGGGCTCTCACTGGCTGAATGATCGCAACGCAGGGCTCTCACTGGCTGAATGATCGCAACGCAGGGCTCTCACTGGCTGAATGATCGCAACGCAGGGCTCTCACTGGCTGAATGATCGCAACGCAGGGCTCTCACTGGCTGAATGATCGCAACGCAGGGCTCTCACTCGCTGAATGATCTTTTTTTATCAATCAACCATGTCAAAATATTTTATGAAATCTACAGACCCAAATACACTCGAGTACATTTTACTTGAAAATGGGGGATAGTTTTAAAAGCAGTTGCAATCATACCTCCCAACTTTTTGAGATGAAAAAGAGGGACACTTAAGCCACGCCCCTGCCACACCCCCGCTCACGGCCCCGTCACACCCCAAGTCGCGCATATCCTAAAGATTTCATAAGAAAAATATGTTTTATAATTCAAACCACACTGTTCCTTTCTATCCTGGTTCATTTTCCTTCATATTAACACTTTAAAATTAGTAATATATCAATATAAAGGATGGGAATAAAGTTTTTAGAGTCAAACACATTTTTAGTAGAGCACAGGGGCGGCGCCAGGGGGGTGCAAGGGGGTGCTCGAGCACCCCCTAGAATTGTCCAAGCACCCCCTGGAGTGAACTGACTTCAGGCGTCTAAAAGACGCCAAGTCAGTTCACACAGCGGCAGCACGGAGCAGCAGGCAGGGCTACGGTAAGATGGCCGCCCTAAGCCCTGCTCTGCAGACTTCGAGTCTGCAGTGCATGGCTTTGGGCGGCCATTTTCCCGTAGCCCTGCTCTCTGCATGCAGGCAGGAAGTCTCGTCGGGAAGGAAGAGGATCGTGGGCACGCGGGCGCTGCGCGCCACAAGGAGGTCGGGACAGGAGGTCGGGAAAGAAGGTCTTCTGGCTGTAGGTGAGTAAATGAGTTTTTCTTTTCTTTTTCAGGTGGTCATATCTGCTACGGATTGTGCATATTGGGGTCATATCTGCTACCGATTGTGCATATTGGGGTCATATCTGCTACCGATTGTGCATATTGGGGTCATATCTGCTACCGATTGTGCATATTGGGGTCATATCTGCTACCGATTGTGCATATTGGGGTCATATCTGCTACCGATTGTGCATATTGGGGTCATATCTGCTACCGATTGTGCATATTGGGGTCATATCTGCTACCGATTGTGCATATTGGGGTCATATCTGCTACCGATTGTGCATATTGGGGTCATATCTGCTACCGATTGTGCATATTGGGGTCATATCTGCTACCGATTGTGCATATTGGGGTCATATCCGCTACCGGTTGTGCATATTGGGGTCATATCCGCTACCGGTTGTGCATATTGGGGTCATTTCTGCTACCGGTTGTGCATATTGGGGTCATTTCTGCTACCGGTTGTGCATATTGGGGTCATTTCTGCTACCGGTTGTGCATATTGGGGTCATTTCTGCTACCGGTTGTGCATATTGGGGTCATTTCTGCTACCGGTTGTGCATATTGGGGTCATTTCTGCTACCGGTTGTGCATATTGGGGTCATTTCTGCTACCGGTTGTGCATATTGGGGTCATTTCTGCTACCTGTTGTGCATATTGGGGTCATTTCTGCTACCTGTTGTGCATATTGGGGTCATTTCTGCTACCTGTTGTGCATATTGGGGTCATTTCTGCTACCTGTTGTGCATATTGGGGTCATTTCTGCTACCTGTTGTGCATATTGGGGTCATTTCTGCTACCTGTTGTGCATATTGGGGTCATTTCTGCTACCTGTTGTGCATATTGGGGTCATTTCTGCTACCTGTTGTGCATATTGGGGTCATTTCTGCTACCTGTTGTGCATATTGGGGTCATTTCTGCTACCTGTTGTGCATATTGGGGTCATTTCTGCTACCGGTTGTGCATATTGGGGTCATTTCTGCTACCGGTTGTGCATATTGGGGTCATTTCTGCTACCGGTTGTGCATATTGGGGTCATTTCTGCTACCGGTTGTGCATATTGGGGTCATTTCTGCTACCGGTTGTGCATATTGGGGTCATTTCTGCTACCGGTTGTGCATATTGGGGTCATTTCTGCTACCGGTTGTGCATATTGGGGTCATTTCTGCTACCGACTGTGCATATTGGGGCCATATCTGCTACCGACTGTGCATATTGGGGCCATATCTGCTACCGACTGTGCATATTGGGGTCATTGGACGTGTTTTTTGTTAAAATCTGCTCACATTACGTGTATTTTCTTGAGAAAACCAGCACAATTATGTGAATTTTCTGGGGAAAGGGTCACCAAAACTTGGGCCCTCTGTCTTTGCGTTGCACTTTTAAAGGGAACCCGAGGTGAGAATAATATTGAGGCTGCCATATTTATCTCCTTTTAAGTAATACCAGCTGCCTGGCTGCCGTGTTGGTCCTCTGCCTCTACGGGCCCTTTTCCACCAGCGCGTCTGCGTTGGCTGAATCGCAAAACCGCAAACCGCTAGCGATTTTACAATCGCTACGGTTTGCTTTTTAACATAGGAATCGCGGTAGGTCATTTCCACTACCGCGATTCGCTTTTGTCGGGAACGCGAACGTGCGGCGGAGCGATAATTGCCGCGATTTTGCTATACAGTGCATAGCAAAATCGCGGCCGCAAACGTCGGGGGAATCGCCGGTTTTGCGATTCAGCAATCGCTAGCGTTCAGCGTGAACGCTAGCGATTGCAGGTGGAAAAGGGCCCTAATTCTTTCAACCATAGACCCTGAACAAGCATGCAGCAGGTCAGGGGTTTCTGACAATATTGTCAGAACTGACAAGATTAGCTGCATGCTTGTTTCTGGTGTAATTCAGTTCACTACTACAGCCAAATAGATCAGCAGGGCTGCCAGGCAACTAGAATTGTTTAAAAGGAAATAAATATGGCAACCACCATATCACTCTCACCCTGGGTTCACTTTAAATTAGTTAGCCCCGCCCTCATCCGGTCATGACCACACCCATTTTTTCGCCGCTGTAGCCACACCCATTTTTTGCCACGGCGCGCAGATCGTCAGCTCCCCCGGAAATTGGTCCAGCACCTGCATAGCACACCCTAAAAAAAATTCCTGGAGCCGCCACTGGTAGAGCAATACATATATTTACATAGAAAGAGGAACAAAGTCCTGAAAGGGGGACAGAGGGAGCTCCCAAAGAGGGACTGTCCCTTCAAAAGAGGGACAGTTGGGAGCTATGGTTGCAATATGGACAAGTAATCTGTTCTGGGGGTGGGTGGACTAGTCGTGTTTATTTGTGTAGGTTGCTCAGTGATCTGGCACATTAGGCCAATAACACATGTCAGGGGACACCTGTACTGATGGTAATATTGCCCACTGGACAGGTGCTATTAATCTAGAAAACAAGGTAATCAGCTCTGACCAGCTATGTCCTCTAGGAAACTGTCTGCACCCACGCACTCACTCACTCACCAGGAACTAACAAGGAGAGAGCCAGCAGGATGCCTGCAGTAATCCATGTAACAATCAATTCCTTACATTACCAGTGCAGCAAACAGGACATGGTTCAAGCCCTGCAGCTCCTAATCCTATATCACTCCTTTTTGTGCCTCCATCAATCATTTAGTTTGTTCATAGTGATTATCAACTGATCGTTTTATGTATGACCTCCATAAAATCTATTCATGTGTAGCTCACATCAGCGACATAGCTAAGGAGCTGTGGGCCCTGATGCAAGTTTTACAATGGGGCCCTCCAAGCACTCTTTACATAGCAATTCATATGCCGCACCAAAACCTGCCAATGGCAACTACAGTGCCAGAGGTGCAAGAAGGGGATGGGGAACAGTTTGTTAATGATTACCACTATTCAAAGTATCCATAGAAATGATTATGAGCACAGGACTAATAAAGAGCTAATACTGTAGTTGAGGGAGGGCCCTTCGAGGCCCCTTTAGCCCAAGCGCACCGATGCGGTCGCAACCTCTGCAACCCCTATTGCTACGCCACTGGCTCACATGTCATTTTCATCTTCTTCCTTTTTGGACTATCATAAACGGACTATACTGTAGTACATGGACGCTGCAATATTACTATCATCCAGCAGAGGGAACCATATACGCATTTTATTTATTTTTGTAATGCTAGGCATGTATTGCAGCTGTGGCACAGAAGCACAAGGACTTTTGTTATAAAAGTATTAAAGGAAACCTGAAGATAATTGAAAATGCATTTTCTTACCTGAGGCTTCTGCCAGCCCCCTGCAGCCACACTGTGCTGTCCTGGAATGACCCTCCGGGCCTCCACTTCAGCACTGTTTCGGTATCGCCAACTTGCAAGTCGACGGCCTTGGCTGCGTGTGTCCTTGCTCATGATGTCGGTCTGCGCATGTGCAGGAAGATTTATCTTCCTGCGCAGGACGGCGATGTGAGTGAGGACGTGTACAGCCAGGGCCGTGCAGGCGCAGTGGCCGTCAACTTACACATTGGCGAAACCGGAACTTGGGGGGACCGGAGGGTCGTTTTAGGACAGCAATGGCACAGTGCGGCTGCAGGGGGCTTGCAGAAACCCCTGATCCATCCTGGGCCCTTTAAGGCATTTATCGCAGCGTTTTTTGGGATCCCCCCCCCCAAAAAAAAAATGCTTTGCCAATGTATTTGAATGGGACTGAACCCCAGTGTTTGCAAAGTTTCTCCAAAGTCATTTTCGCATTGAAAATGCCATTTTTGCTTTTGTTTTTGTTCTACGAAAATACGCTAATTTGTTTGCATTTTCGGCAAAATGGCAAATTTTAAAAAAACAGTGCCATATTTTCGACCAAATAGCAATTTTCAAAAATAACTCGAATTCGAAATGTGCTTTGCGTGAAAATCGAAAATTTATAGGAAGTAATGTCTCAGTACTTTTCCGTTAGCCGGGCGCATCCGGCAGGTGGCGCTAATTACTATTCTCCCCCCCCCCCCCCCCTCCAGGCCGCCATGGATAGTAGGCGAAGATGTAACTCTGGGGGAGTTTTTGTCGCCACCTAGTGGATGCGCTAACGGAAAAAAACCAATATCTCTCTTGCCATTTTATTGAGTGTATTTTCGCTTGTCGAAATGAAAATTGTATTTTCATGAAAATGTGAAAAGAATATTGGCATTTTTGCTCATTACTGCTGAACCCAGGGGCGTCACTAGCCCCAAAGCTCAGTGGCACGTGCCTCGGATCTATTCTGGGGTGCCCTGGATGTCCCCAGGCAGAGTCAGGCAGTGGGCGGCAGTACTCTGGCTACTTGATCTCCAGATTCTGCAGACATCTTCCCTTACGGGCTTCTCCCCCTAGTGTCGGAGAATTAATCAGACGTGAGGGCCGGCTCGTTCACACTTGAGCAGGAATTGTGAGATTCCCGCTTAGCGCAAAACGCTAGCGGGTTTTTAAAAAAAGCTAGCCCATGTAAGCCTATGGCAGTGTTCTCACTGCCGCGTTTGCAGTTAGCCTTAACCGCAAATGTGTGACATGCAGGGTTTTGCCGGCGATTTGCAATTAGCGATCACGATTAGCATGCATAGCACTGCTAATCGCGATTGTGCCCAAAACGCTGCAGTGTCCATTGATATTTATTTTTTTTTTTTTTTTTCGCGTTGGTCGCAGAAAAATCACTCCCGCAAAACACTAGCGGTAATCACCGGTGGTTTTAGGTGTGAACGGGGCCTGAGAGCTCCTAGCGTCGGATTATTGGATGCTAGGAGGAGAATTGACAGCTACAGATATAAATGAGTAGTTATTGCCGCTGTGCTACTCTGCTGGAGGGGGAGGTGGGAGGAACAGTGAGGAGACGCACAACGATGCAGTCTTCCTATGAAGGCTCCAGGCACCACAGCACCCAGCATGCCCCATAGAGGCACCACAGCATCCAGCATGGCACCACAACAGCTAGCATGCCCCGTAGAGGCACCATAGCACCCAGGATACCCTATAGAGGTACCACAACACCCAGAATGCCCCCATACAGGAACCAAAGCACCCAGCATGCCCCCATTGATGCAACACAGCTCCCAGCATGCCCTAATTGAGGCATCATAGCTGGCCAGGATATCGCCACAGAGGCACCACAGCTCCCAGCATACCCAGACGACTGGAGCGGTGTGTACGCGGCAACTATGAAAGCTGAAATCTATGCACTGGCAGGGAAAACAAGCATAAACTGGGCATAGATTTCAACTAGCCCTGTCAGCAATTGGCTAAAGGGGTGTTCCTCTGACTTATTCCATTTGGGAAGATATGAGTTATGAATCTGGATCCGAGAGCACAGGGCTGTAGTGGTGATCGTAATCTGCTAATTACAATGACGCAAAATTGCGCGTACATTTTCGCAATTATGCATACACCGTAATTACAAATTCGTAGTTCAATTGACTTGTAATTCCTAATTACGCATGAATTTACGCGTAATTTTGTGCCGACTTTGGTGGTGAATAGCAAAGTCCCCATACATGCTACAGACACCAAAATTACTACACACCTCCCAACTTTTTGAGATGAGAAAGAGGGACACTTAAGCCACACCCCTGATCACGCCTCCGTCACAACCCTAGTCACGCATACCATAAAGATTTCATAAGAAAAAAGTTTTATAATTCAAACCACACTGGTCCTTTCTGTCCTGGTTCATTGTCCTTCATAGTAACCTTTTAAAATTAGTAATATATCAATTTAAGGATGGGAATAAAGCTTAGTCAATCAAACACATTTTTATTTTTTTTTTTAGTAGAAAAACCTTCTTTTTTTACATAGAAAGAGGGGCAAAGTCCTGAAAGAGGGACAAATGAGAAGGAAAGAGGGACAGGGCTCCCAAAGAGGGACTGTCCCTCAAACAGGGACAGTTGGGAGCTATGTATATGTTAAGGAGAATAGTAGGTACAAGGCAAAAAAATAATTTTTCAAAAAGACCTTGTAGTTTTTTATGAAAAGGGATTTTGAAAATGCCTAGAAAACCTAGATTTTTTTTTTTGTTTGTTTTTTATAGATTCTCTTAAACTGCAAAGTCTTTTTGTAACTTGTACCCACTGTTCTTCTTAACACATGTAGCAATGTTAGCAGCAATAGCATGTACAGGGACTTTGCTATTCACTGCCAAAGTCGCCATGAAATTGCGCGTAAATTCATGCGTAATTACGATTGGGAACAATTAACTACGAAATTGCTTACACTATTCGCCTGAAATGTCACATTACGATGCGTAATTTCTGCTCATCCCTACACAGGGCAACATGTATACTGTAGTAATTTGTGAGCCACAACTGCAATCTTCTAGAGAAAATGTATAATAAAATGTTAAGCCTGGGCACACTGAAAGCGGCTTTATTTCGTTTCGATGACCGGAGTTACACCTCAACTGTAAAGATGAATAAGTATAGCTAATACACCAGTGACCTACACATTGCTTTAAATGGTTAGTATACCAACGACTGCACCTTGAGTCAGTGCACGGTGGGACAGATTGCTTTAGGTTATTCTGTGAATGGATATTACTAATGGCATCATACCCATTGCGATCTGGCCTGTGTGAAATTAAAATCACAGCTGGCAATTTAGTGGGTAGGCGCAATAAATCTGCTAAGTGTTGTGTTTGTAAATTAACTTGACCCGAGGCTTGTGCAACTCTGTGCTGGATACAGGCTGTGCTGATCCAGTATCACAAAGAGCGAGCCGGGCATCAGGCAGTGCCATGGGTGGTACATTGCTTTTCCAGCAATCTCCACCTCTACAATCCTTACTCTAACATGATGGACAATTTACTACTGAAATCTAAAGGGGGGAGGGGGGGGGAGAGAGTGCTGAGGAGCAAGTACTTAAAAGGGAACTTCATCTTAAACAAACACACTGTCATCAAGTTAAATTAGTTATGTTAATTAGAATAGGTAATATAATCTCTTACCCACCCTGTTTTAAAAGAACAGGCAAATGTTTGTGATTCATGGGAGCTGCCATCTTTGTCATGGGGGCAGCCATTTTTTTGGTTGAAAGGAGGTGACAAGGAGCAGGAGACACAGTTCCAACTGTCCTTTGTCCTGATAACCCCTCCTAGCTGTGCACACTAGGCTTCAAATGTCAAATTCAAAATGTGTAAAAAAATAAATAAAAAATTGCACCAAAATAGCAGAACGAGAACAACATCAGAAATCCCATCATGCTTTGCACAGCATCAGGGGAAAAAAGTCCGGGCAGTTTTCTTCTGTGCAGCTAAAAATGAGGCTTGTATAAGAGAAACAAAGTTCTGATGCTGTGAAACTGTTAAAGAAACACCAGGCCTTTTCAGTGCTGCTGAGTCGATTTTTAGTCCGGAGGTTCACTTTAAGCAAGAATCGGTGTTAGTTGCAGCATGTTCCTCATGTTATGGATGATTAGCTGGAGGAAAGGACCCCATCGATAACAGTACTTGCAACAAGGTCACAGGACTAGGGATGCTCATCCGGAATTGGCGGTATTGATATTTCTGCATTACCGGCCGGAATTTGCATTTCCATGTCAGTATGCGGAATCCGGAATCTATAGTATGCAAAACCGGATTTCTGCGGAATTTCCGCAATTCCGCCAAGCGGTATTTTTAACCTCCCTAGCGTTCTGGACGAGCTAGGCTCGTCCAGAGACGCCGGAGGTCACCGCTCAGGCCCCGCTGGGCTGATTTTGAAATTTTTTTTTTTTTTTAACACACAGCAAGCACTTTGCTTGCTGCGTGCCGTACCCGATCTCCGCCGCTACCCGCCGCGATGCAGGGCCCCCCCAGGCGAGACCCCATGCGCTGCCTGGCCAATCAGTGCCAGGCAGCGCTGAGGGGTGGATCGGGTCTCCCTGTGACGTCATCGACGTCACGACGTGGGTCGCCATGGCAACGGAACGGAGGAAGCCCTCCAGGAAATCCCGTAGAGAACGGGATTTCCGGACGGGCCATTGCGGCGATCGGAGGGGTGGGAGGGATGCCGCAGGGAGGGGGGAAATCATGTAGCAAGCGCTAGGCTAGCTACATGAAAAAGAAAAAAAAAAATATGCAAAAAACGTGCAGCGGGAATCACAACGCCAGGCAGGTTAAGCCAATCAGTGTAGCCTCCGAACGCGGAATCCCGGGAAAAAAAGGCGGAAATTTACGAAAGTACGCTTCTGCCAAATTTACAGTATACACAACAACTTTATTGACAATACACTGTTGCACACAATCTTGATAATCTTCTTAAATGGCAGAAGAAACCAAAAATGATGTAGCAACTGACGGACTAACACTTATAAAAATTACGGAAACATACATATGGAATACCGCCAGAAGGTAAAGGTAGCGGAATTTAGTAGCGACGGTATGCGAAATTACCGCGGAACCGGAAATTGGCATTCCGACCATGCCTACACAGGACACTGCTTACCACTCTGCATTTAAAGCACATCTGACCTGAGGCAAAGCTGCCTAAGGTAAGCACAGAGGAGTGTGAGGCCCAGTGCACATTGAGCAGTTTTTGATGCGATCCGCCAGCCGTATCCACCTGTCAAACCGCTCGGTTAATGTATCTCAATGAGATGGTGCACACCGGCGGTTTAAAGATTGTAGCAAAACGCAAACTTGCCTCCTGCTGCACGTTTGCGGTTTGCAGAAGCGTTTCTGCCTCAATGTAAAGTATAGGAAAAACGCAAACCGCTCTGAAAAACGCTACTTCAGAGCAGTTTGCCAGGCGTTTTTGTTACAGAAGCTGATCAGTACAGCTTTTACTGTAACAATTTGTGTAATCTGCTACACAAAAAACGCAGCGAAAACCGTTAGGCATGTTTAGAAATCCACTCTAAACATGCCTAGAACCGCTCTGAAATCAGCTCCCAAAACCGCTAGCGGTTTTGGTGTGCACTGGGTTTTGGTGTGCACTGGGCCTTAATGCTGCATTCACAAACATCATCTCTGAATTGTCCATTACTCTCCTTGAAAAATCTGAATTTTTCTAAAGTCAATTTTTCATACAGGAAGAGGCGGGCTTGCTGCAATTTTTTTCCTTCTTCCCTGCCCTACTCAATTAACTTAAAGGATACCACAGCCCACAGGCTGTGGTAAAATAAATGCTGCTATGCATAGGGAGAAAAAAGGACCTACTCACTGCTTCCCTCGCTCCCTGCTGTCGGCCCCCCGCTCTGTTCCCACAGCTGCCGGTACCGGCCGACTCTCCTGACCTGGAAATACTGCCCTGAGCATGCACAGTATGTCCTATAATCTTCCCTTCTGCCGTTGCTTCATGACAGCAGAGGAACGGACACTCCCCCGCCTCCTCCCTTCCCAGGGTGTGCACTCCAGTATAAAGCTAGTGTGACATGCTAGCTGGAGTTGCGCTGGGAGAGGTGATTTGGAGAGAGCGAGCGAAGGGGGAGTGAGTTGTTATTGATAGTGCCCTCTTCCCCGTCCATCCCAACTTACTCTCCCTCCGCTCTCTCTCCAAATCACCTCTCCCAGCGCAACTCCAGCTAGCATGTCACGCTAGCTTTATTAGTGGAGTGCACACGCTGGGAAGGGAGGAGGCGGGGGAGTGTCCGCTCGGCAGAAAGGAAGATTATAGGACATACTGTGCATGCGCAGCATGTCCGGGTCAGGGGTCAAGAGAGTCGGCAGGTACCGGCAGCTGTGGGAACCAAGCGGGGGGCCGACGGCAGGGAGCAAGGGAAGCAGTGAGTATGCCCTTTTTTCTCCCTACGCATAGCAGCATTTATTTTACCACAGACTGTGGGCTGTGGTATCCTTTAAGAGGAGGAAATGGGAGGGAGAACATCACTGCAAGACCGCCTCTTCCTATCTGAAAATTTGACTTTAGGAACTGTGGAAGGGCCACGCCCAAAGCGTGTATTATCCGGTCTGCTCCAACACAAGCCATTGCTGTAAGCCAGTAGTGTAAGCTATCATGTAGAATCTGTATTTCCGGTCGGAAACTGCATTGGCTTAAAAATTCACTAGTAATCAAATTTCCACGGAACAATATTGATTCTCTGATTGGTCCAATGCTTCAGAGTCTTGTGATTGGCCAAAAACTTCTTGGTAACGTATTTCCACATACCGATTTTCACCTCAGAGCCAATTTCTGATTGGAAACTCAGAAATTGGAATTTGGAAGCTCCTCCTCTACTTCATACCATTAAGGGCTCGTCTCCACTAGTGCGGCGTGCGTCTCGCAGACGCACGCTGCACTGAGCGGGTGGGTGGGATCGCAGACGAATCTCATGAGCCCTGCCATGCACGGCTATGGGATTCGCCGCCTCCGTCATCCCTTATGGCAGAGTTTCCCCGTGCGAATCATGTCGGGGAAACTCTGCAGAATCGCCGGCGAAACCGCCCTAGTGGAAACGGGCCCTTAGAGATGATAGTTTCAGTCAAACAGCTAGAGGAGATCTGTATCACACCGCAACAAAAAATGCTAAATG
Source organism: Hyperolius riggenbachi (assembly GCF_040937935.1). Taxonomy (NCBI): domain Eukaryota; kingdom Metazoa; phylum Chordata; class Amphibia; order Anura; family Hyperoliidae; genus Hyperolius; species Hyperolius riggenbachi. The sequence continues at coordinate 29,949,965 of NC_090657.1, read as the reverse complement.
TGGAGGACATTTATCATCTTTCTCTGTAATCCACTTATGTTTTACTAGCTGATGGCCCAGCGTTGCCCGGGTTTGTAATTGCCTGGTGTTGGCTCCGCCCACTTTTTTATAACCCTAACGCACAATTACTCAATGACCTATTTTGCGGTCTTTGCCATCAATAATTTGCATAATGAAACCAATCTGGTTGTGGCTCCACCCACTTTTCTGAATTTGAACCCCAGTCACCCAATGACCAACTGTACCACGTTTGAGGCTTGTACCATTAACCGTGCAAGAATGGCAGCAATTAAATTATTTCCCTTGAAAATCGGTTAATTTTGATTGGCTTTTGTAGGCTCCATCCACTTTTCTGAATATTAATCCCAGTCACCCAGCGACCAACTGTGCAAAGTTTGAGAACCCTGCCATTAACAGTGTAAGAATGGCTGCAGTTTACATTTTTCCCAGTGAAATTTGTATTTGTCTCCGCCAACTTTTTGGTTATGGGGATAAAAAGTATCCTATATGTTATTCCAGGTAATGTACTATGTGTGTGCCAAATTTCATTCAAATCCGTTCAGCCAGTGTTGCGTGATTAACAAACATCCAAACTTTCGCATTTATAATATTAGTGAGATGACATTATCCTCCTTACCTGGACAACACAAACCTGTTTGAAGATAATGGTCCGCACCACCTCCAAATTATGACTGTTTTATGAATCTGTTTTTATTGAAAGTCTATTTAAATGCTGTGTAGCAGCTACAGCCTGCTGTTTCTGGTTACATGCCCTGGACAACAAACCTTTAGCCAAGAAACTTAGAAAATATTGAAAGACTGATGCTGGATTACAAGGATTTCCTTTCACCTCCAGCAACTGAAGATGGTGCTCGGTGATTAATGCAAGAGTTGTTCTGTAATTTTTATTTTTTTTTAGTGTTTAGGGCAGGGGTGTATCTAGAAATCACTGGGCCCCCCTGCAAAACTTTGGATGGGGCCCCTTCCCACCAAGGGGGCTGGGCACTGTACACAAGAGCCTGATGCACACTGAATAGGGACTGTCTACAAATCTTTGCCTGCAAAACTTTGTATGATTCCTTATCAGTGGCTGAGCAGATGCAGTCATTAGAACAATTGTGCAGAGAGCAGAAAGCTTCTCTCCTTGCCCATGGTTCTCAGTCTCTCAGGATGGGGCCCCCTGTGGCTTCTGGGCCCCTCTGCAGCTGCATCCCTTGCAGGGTCTATTGTTACGCCCCTGGTTTAGGGATCGCTTTAAATCACTAGCGATTTTCCTAAGCGCTTTGCAAATATAAGTGGATAGGACTGATTCCACTGGAGCAATTGCGACTAGTGCAATTGCAAGGCATGTAGCATTTTGGGAGCGTTTGCGCTCCAGCGCTAAGTATATAAGCGTTGGCCAATCTGTAATGAATCGTTACACACATCGATTTGTGTGTGTGTGTGGTTTTTGAATTACTGTAAAACAAAAATAATTTTAAAATGGCTAACAATTGCTGGCAAAAGGCTTAAACTTTTTTTTTTTTATTTTTTTTTTTTTTTTTTAAATCTCTACCAAAATCGCCGGAAAAAGCTCATGAAATTGCTTACAAAACGCTAATTCAAAACACTAGCGAATGCCATTTGCGACTCATTGAGATAGGCGATTCAGTCAGCTGCTAGAAAGACTGGTGCAGCAGATAACTTGTCCTGCATAATGTCCAAAATGCATGTTAAATGATTGTTAGACAATATTTACTGCATTATGGTTGAATAAAACCACTCTAAACAAACAACAAACAAACACAGAACACTTATATTGCGCTTTTCTCCTGGCGGACTCAAAGCGCCAGAGCTGCAGCCACTAGGAAGCACTCTATAGGCAGTAGCAGTGTTAGGGAGACTTGCCCAAGATCTCCTACTGAATAGGTGCAGGCTTACTGAACAGGCAGAGCCGAGATTCGAACCCTGGTCTCCTGTGTCAGAGGCAGAGCCCTTAACCATTACACTTTCCAGCCACTCTACTTTGGATACAGCCTGCTAAACCTTATTGAAGTTATATTGCGGTTGGTACCAACCTCCTATCATCCACCACCTGGAATTCTGGTTTATCTACGTGTGCTCCGCTAATATAGTAGGAAATACTTCAAACTCGGCATATACAAGAGGAAAGCAAAGGCGTGCACCTTCCGTCATTCAAATATTTACTGGTAAGGGCCCGTTTCCACTCGTGCGGTGGGAATTGCCAGAGAAAAAATTTGCATGCGGATGTATGCGAATTTTCATGCAAATTTGCATACGATATCGCATGGATGACTATGTATGAGAATTTAACCATGGCAGTGCCTGTGTGCTTTTTCCATTGTTTCTATGCGAAATCATATGCGAATTTGCATACCAAAACCGCATGCAAATTTCCTATTAAATATATTGTATGCGATTTGCATAGCTGTATGTGTTATGCGAATTCTGAGGGCTCTGCCGTGCAGATTTTTTCTGCACAGAAATACGCTCCGAAATCCTGATAAGTGGAAACAGCCCCATCCACTTGTATTGTCTATGCGAATCTGCATGCAGGAAACGCATGAAGATTCGCTCTAGTGGAAACGGGCTCTAACAGTCCATATACATCCATTCACTTTAGGATACATCAAGTGTCAAGCAGGTGCGCTATTGCTGTGAAGCCAGGCATATCTTGCGTGTCCCGGGTTGTACAGGGTGAGCGGTGCGGGAGATGGGTGGAGGCTCGGAGCGGTGGAGCAACGGCCGTTTCGCGTCTAGACTGACGCTTGGTCACGCGTACCACTCGTACGCGTGACCAAGCGTCAGTCTAGACGCGAAACGGCAGTGGCTCCACCCACCTCCCGGGACACGTAAGATATGCCTGGCTTCACAGCAATAGCACACCTGCTTGACACTTGATGTATCCTAAGTGAATGGATGTATATGGACTGTTACACTTTGCCAGGAAATATTTGAATGACGGAAGGTGCACGCCTTTGCTTTCTTCTTGTGTATGCTGTACATTTGTACTTTACTACAGGACATCATAGGGCATGATCTACAAAGCTTTTTCACCTCATCTACATGACCTTTTTAAGCTCCCAAAGAGAATAAATATAATAGAATGAAGGTAAGAAAAGTAATGTTGACAAGAAGTTTATTCGGAACAAATTACTTTGAGTGATTATTTTGCTTGTAAATGTGCTGAAAGGTTATTATCAATAAGGTGATAAGTCATTTATGAGAAGTTTTGTGAATGGAGCCCATTGTAGGAAATTGTGAGACTTTAAGGTCGCCACACACCATAACATTTTTTTTTAATATCTGTTCAATTTAAGAATTGCAATACATTTTTCTGACTGTAACATTTCAAAAATATGACCAATGTACCACACACCTGTGTTAAATTTTTCCCCAATTTATGATAAAAATTATTGGAAACTCTGACAAAATTGCTAGGGTGTGTATAATAATAACTTGTCTGTCCTACACACACCATACAATCTTTAAAAAGAGATTGAAGAAAAATATCTGGCATTCCAAATCGATAAAAATCGAAGAAAACAGGAAATCCGATCGGATTTTTCAGTCGAATAAAAAGAAGAAAGCTTTCGATTTTCAGGAGATCCGATCGTTTATATTTAATGTAAAATCTGATCATTGTAGTGTGTGTGTGGCCACCTTTAAGGTGCCCATACAAAATGGTACTATTTATTTATTTATCTTTATTTTATTTTTTTTCAATTAGATTATTTAGTTTGATTATTCCATTAGATCGAATGTAAAGATTTTTCCAACATGTCTGATCGGATTTTTATAGAAAAAAATGGATAATTGTTAGTTTGTTTGTTTGTTTTTTTTTTTTTTTTTATTGATCCAAAAAAGATTCCTTTTCAACTTTTCATTTGACGGTTTTGGTAGAAAAAAAACAGGAAAATCGACCGTTTTTATTGTACCATTAAAAAGCAGTGCTGAACTAGTTAGCACAAGCCCTGGTGTGTGTGGTTTTTTTTTGGGGGGGGGGGGGGGGGGGGGGTTGGGGAGAGGTCACTTTAGTAGTGGTTTTACAATCCGTCTCTGAGGTATACATCCAGATTTAGGTGGCAGTGAATGTCAGGAATATAGCAGCTAGTTATGATGCTGATGATGTTAAGGATAATACAGGAACATATTTCTTTCATTTTTCTGACTGTGATGTCGGCTACAGCCATTCTGGCTTTGGGGAAAACTGTGTTTGCTGTATGACAATGAAGGTCTTTGAGCTTTTGTTGTCTGTTCCTCTGGAAGTTGGCTGCTGCTAATTGAATCTGATATAGTACATTTGCATTTGAGGGAGAACCATAGCAGACAATCTTGGATGTGATTGTCTGTTTACAGGCAAACTGCTACCTGTAACCAAAATGCAATCTTTTGATGTATGGACTAGACCTGTCGAACTGTAGACGTCTGCCTGTGGGAATTGGATTTTGAACGAACACATGATTGCTTTGAAGTCTGCGAGGTGTGACAGGAAAAGCCTTGAAATTTGCATGTGACAAGTGGCTCGGCAGACCGTGATGTCACAAACGGGGAAATTGCGTTAGTTTTGGGGAGGGAACATTCAATGCCCCAAATGGGCCTATAAGAACCTGCACAGGTCCTTCACAACTCGTAGTCTTTGGAGATAGCACATTGCTAGGACTAACCTGGTTCCTGACCAGAAGTTGCGTCCTCCCACAAACCACGCCCAGATCAATATGCTGGTAAAGTGTTTTTTTTTCCCTTTTTTGCAACTTGTCTTGTGTGTATCTTTGTAACTTTTATCGTTGCAACTCTTATTTTATAACTTTTACTGTTTTTGTAAATCTTTTGTATATATTTTCTGCATTGTTCCATTTTTTTTTTTCCTGGAATATTAAATTGTTGTTTAATAAGTTTGACTACTGCTGTACTAAACTTACACTCATAGCCTAGAAGAGTATAAGTCCATGCCTGATTTTACGTTTGAGCAACCCTACCGTAAGAGATTGTAATTGCATTGTGTGTGGGGCGTTTGTCATACGTTGGTCTAAAGCGCGCAGCTGACCCAACATACGAAAACGCCAGTGCGCGTAGCTCGACAGCAGAGTGGCTAACCGTATCGTTCGGAACGACTGTTAGTGGTTTTGCTTCACTACAGTGTAAGATTGCAATTGTGCATGCGTGTGTGTGCGTGGCGTTCCCATATTGGGCCTAAAGCGCAAAGCTAACCCGAATACGAAAACGCGGATTGCACGCTGAGCACTCGACAGCCGAGTGGAAGTGTCTAGCAACAGCTAGTGGTGGCAGTGAGAAGTGTTTAAGGGGTCCCAGCCTTGTTTGTAGCTTGACTAAGGCTGCTTCTCCTCTCGATCTGGTCAAACCCGCAGTCAGGAACCGCATACGCAGGCGTGCCGCGGGCCGGTTCCTGACAGTGAAGTCTTTCGTCTGTTTGGTCCCTAATATATGACCAGCCTTGCATGTGAAAGCGGCTGCTTGCCTGATAAGGGTTACTACACACCATTGTCCTTTAGAACCTGTAATAAAATACAACATTTTATTTATTACAGATCAATGCACACATTAACTTTCAAGGACTAATGGAGAGGGGACAAGCACACAGCACGCTTCATGCTGAACACTTTAACACATTTCAAGACACATTCCATTGGCGTTCTAGGCCACCAGCAGCCGCACGGAGGTGAGAAAAGATTGTTACACGATTATCTTCCTAAAGAGATATATATACATCAGGTATGTGTCAAGTTCTCACTGACACTTCAGCCAGCAGCATACTTATTACATGCTAAGAACAAATATGCTGGTATTGATTTTTGCCAGATGTTTATGCAACATGGTACAGCGATGATGTACATCACTCTTCTGATTTTGTGCCGTTTTTTTTTTAAGTGGGCTTTTTCAATGTTCGTTTACAGCCACTGCAGCTGCAAAATTATTAGTTTCATTTTAGCTTTATTAGTTTCTATTTAGTGTCAGCTGCAACTCTGTGATTGCCAAAGAGAGGTAAAATGGTTCCGTTCTAACCGATTAAAATTGCCCACCTAAATTAACCTTCCATCAGGTGGCCAGAATTTTTGGATGGCTCTATAAGCTGATTTGTCAGGCTTTCTTGCTTTCTCTCCCAAAGCATACATAAAGGACCACTATCGCAAAAAATGATTAAAATGCATGTAAACACATTACACGTAAGTCACCAATTCTCCTCAAAAACTGCGAGGTCTTTTTGGATTATTTTCTTTACTTGTTCCCACTATTCTCCCTAACATACTTGGCAAATTTTGGTCAAGATAGTACATATGGGCCCATATGCAATTCACTTTTTCACCTGAGTTTTCTCCTAGGTGAAATTTTTAAACTTGTCAATAAAATGCCGTTTAAGCCACCAGCAAGCAAGAAAATACTCAAAATTATTTTGATGGTAGTTTTTAACCTGCGTTTTTTGGTACTTTTTTAGTAGAAAAGTGCTTGAAAGTGATTTTTTTTAATTGAAGATGAGAACTTATCTCCTAGGAGAAAACTCAGGGGAAAAGGTGAATTGCATATTTGTCATGGGGTCTTTGCTATTATTATTAATTATTTATTTAGTATTTATATAGCGCCGACATATAACGCAGCGCTGCACAGTGCATCTCTATCTCTATCTCTATCTCGTCACTAACTGTCCCTCAAAGGAGTTCACAATCTAATCCATACCATTGCCATATGTCTATATTATGTAGTGTAAGTACTGAAGTCTAGGGCCAATTTTTAGGGGAGCCAATTAACTTATCCATATGTTTTTGGAATGTGGGAGGAAACCGGAGTGCCCGGAGGAAACCCACGCAGACACGGAGAGAACATACAAACTCTTTGCAGATAGTGCCCTGGCTGGGATTCGAACCAGGGACCCAGCGCTGCAAGGCGAGAGGGCTAACCACTATGCCACCGTGCTGCCCACGATTATTACTATCGTGCTGCCCATGATTACTATTAACCGCAGAAATTGGCGCTACTAACCGCAGAAATTGGCGCAATTGACTTGAGTGTAAATTGTGAATTTGTTTGCTGAAATTGGTGGGCAATTTCTAGAAGCAGATTTTGGCCAATTTGCTGAACTTGAAATTTCTCTTTCATCCCTACTAAAGGTTTCAGTGTGTCCAAAAAAACAGGGATGGGCTTTTCGAGTTGAGAGCCACTCGAATTTGAAATTGTAATGAGGCTTAATTAAGACCGGTGTGAGCATGGGAGACGAGGGGTTACTTACCCAGAAGTCCGGGCACCTAATCCGCAATGCATATCACTCTACTCGCATGCGACCTATGGGATGCACTTCCTCCAAGCCGGAAGGAGGAAGTGCGGTAGTGAGTCATGGAACGTGTCCCATAAATTACCTGCGAGTGGAGTGATATGCATAGGAGACTGACGGACCTCTGGGTAAGTAACCTCTCGTCTCCCATGCTCACTCCTGCCTTAATTAAGCCTTATTACCATTTTGAATTCTAGTGGCTTTCAACTCGAAAGCCCATTCTTGAAAACAAGTGTTCTAGTGCAGTGGCCATAAGGTAACAATTGTATGAGCAGAGGTACACAAGTACCTCGGCACACCACAGTAGGCATATCATGGGACCTGTGGCATCTGGGCATTCTTTAACCTGCTGAGCGGTCTGGACGAGCTCAGCTCGTCCAACACCGCCAGAGGCTGCCGCTCAGGCCCTGCTGGGCCGATTTTCGTCAAATAAAAAGCAGCACACGCAGCCGGCACTTTGCCAGCCGCGTGTGCTGCCTGATCGCCGCCGCTCTGCGGCGATCCGCCGCGAGCAGCGGCGAAAGAGGGTCCCCCCAGCCGCCTGAGCCCAGCGTAGCCGGAACAAAAAGTTCCGGCCAGCGCTAAGGGCTGGATCGGAGGCGGCTGACGTCAGGACGTCGGCTGACGTCGATGACGTCACTCCGCTCGTCGCTATGGCGACGATGTAAGCAAAACAAGGAAGGCCGCTCATAGCGGCCGGCCTTGTTTATTCTGGGCGCCGGAGGCGATCGGAAGAACGCCTCCGGAGCGCCCTCTAGTGGGCTTTCATGCAGCCAACTTTCAGTTGGCTGCATGAAATAGTTTTTTTTTAATTTAAAAAAAACCCTCCCGCAGCCACCCTGGCGATTTAATCAGAACGCCAGGGTGGTTAATGCCTTGGCTTCTTACCAAATCTTTATCATCTGCAATGCACCAGCACTTCTGTCAGCAGCACTTAAAAAGTGCAGGGGCCATAACACTGGGCACTGTTTGCTTGTGAAAATTGGCCACACAACTCAGAGGATCCTTGTAAGGTCCGCAGTGTTGCGGCGCCGAGACCCGGGCTGCAGCCCGAACTTCCGGGTCTCGGTGAGCCGCTAATGTCACTGAGGCGCAAGGTGGCTCTGAGTCTCTATTGGATAAGCGGAGGACGCGTTCCCAGTACGCGCTACGCAGATGTAAACGGTAGTGCATGGTATTAAAAAAGATAAAATGTATCTAATAAAGAAAATTCTATTCACAGTTGTAATGAGCATAGTAAAACATTGATAAATATTACCGATATTTTACTCCAACTGAACCTAATTCTTCTCTCTCACAGAACCCTCCCCTGGTGTTTCTGACCCTAAAACCCTCCTTTCTGATGCATAACTTTTAAACTGCCTTTCCCCACTGCAAATGCTAACAACAAAAGATACATTTGTAAGATATACTTTCATAAACTATCAGTACTAATTGTCAAAACAAATTTCAAAATGAGATTTTTCAAAACACTAATTCTCAAAACAAAAAATTTTGGTTGGACGGGCCCGGCACCCGTTATTTATCGGGCGCCCAAATTTCTTCTTTGGCGCCCAATAGCAGATATTTTGCATTCGCGCCTATGGGGCACTCAAATGGTCCATTATTCCCCAGACGCTCAAATTTCCTGATACCAGCTAATTTGCCCAACTCTCTCTAGTCGATGTAGCTGCATCTTTCCTCTCTGCCTTCCATGCCACAGGGAACCACAGGTAAATGGAAGGATAGGTGACACTTTTTGGCACTTACTGTAAGGGGAAGCTTATAGATGGAGTTTTGTTGGCATCCACTCGCTTCCTCACGTCAAAACAGTGTCTTGAGGTAAGAAGTCCTCCGAGCCCATTCATTTTTAACTAAAGACCCTTTTATTGACCTGAAGAAGTTGGTGGAAGCCCTCGAAATGTGTTGTCCAGTGTTTGAATAAATGTTGTAGCTTGTATGGGTCCTTGTCTTGGAAAAGTGTGATGATTTTTTTTTTTTTTTTTTGTTCTCTTCTCCCCCTTGCCTTTTCAAACTATTTTTAAACATCCTTTGGGGCATCTCCCCAGCCAATGTTACATTTATAAATGAGTCATCAGAGACCTGTACCCTCATATTCAGTATTTACAAATGCTATTAGGAGGATACGTCTACAACTGTAGAGGCAGTGAGAACTGTTTCACAGACCATTCTTATTCTGAGTTATTGCAAATTTCCTTCTGTTTTTTAAAGGGAAGGTCCAAGCAAAAAAAAAAAAAAAAAGAGTTTCACTTACCTGTGGCTTCTACCAGCCCCATGTAGCCATCCTGTGCCCTCGTAGTCACTCACTGCTGCTCCAGTCCCCCGCTGGCAGCTTTCTGACCTCGAGGTCAGGGCCGAATTGCGTACATTTTTACACATTCCCGCTAGTGCAGGAACATTAACACATACATTTTTACGCGTTAGTGGTGCAATGCGTACATTTTTGTTCCTGCACTAGCTGGAATGCGCAAAAATGTATGCAATGTGGCCCTGACCTCCGAGGTCAGAAAGCTGCCAGCGGGGGACTGGAGCAGCAGTGAGTGACTACGAGGGCACAGGATGGCTACATGGGGCTGGTAGAAGCCCCAGGTAAGTGAAACTCTTTTTTTTTTTTGCTTGGACCTTCCCTTTAAGAAGGCAAACTCCACCAAGCATTGCTTATTAGTAGGAGGGCTTTTCAGTCTTTTATCCCCCTATATATTCCTAGTGGTTTGGGTTTCCCCGAGCTGCTTGGATACTCTGTTGTACTGGTCCAAGCCCCATCCCATACAGCCATATCAATCCCTGCCATGTACTGCTGAGGGCCAAAAGCCCGTAACGGGCTGTCTTCATGTGTGGTTGTGTAATATTTAAAGCTATAGGCTTGCTATACACCAGCGGTTCTGGATGCTTGTCTGGCTTACAGGGGCGAAAATGGATAATTTGCATATTCAGTTGTGGTGCATTGTGGGTACATTCCTAATGGTTTGGGTCACCCCCGAGCTGCTTGGTTACTCTGTTGTACAGACCATTCTTCAAACCGGCATAAGCAAAGGCTGCATCTTCATTACTGTCAGTATCCGCACAGTGTAACAGCCTTTAATGCATATGCTGGACTGATGGGTCAGTATTATAGAAAAAAGTAAAAAATAAATAATGCAGATATATTGCATTATTGATAAAGTCCAGGCCCATCTTAAGATTGACGCACACTTAAGTATTAGTTAATATTTAAACTGTAGTTCCGGTGTCTCTTCATGCCTTGGTGTACTGGAGTCTACATTCTGCAAGTCCCGTAGAAAATGCTACAAATCTTTTGTAATAGAGCCAGAGAAGGATCTGATTTACTTGGGTCATCTTGAGCTGGGGAACACTTAGGTGATTTTTGTATCATATGCGGACCTGTTAGGACATTAGGTTTGTGCCATTGAAGTAATGCACGTTATTTTAGTGAACAGTGCTCTGACCTTGAGGATAAGGGACTCCAATCCAGGCAATGACACTGTCTGCATGGGGTTTGTATGTTCTCCCCATGTTTTGTTGGTTTCCTCTGGGCACTCTATTTTCCTCCCATATACCAAATACGGTACCATACATCTTGTCATGCAGAAACCTGGTGGTCTTCAACCAAAAATAAGCGATGTAAGAGCACTCCCATAGAAAATGGTCATGCCGGGGTTCCGAGCTACCACAGTTTGGACAATTAGGAAGTGTTGCTTTCCAAATCCTACTTGTGGTCCGTTAAGCAAAGTGAAGGATGTACAACTGGGTGAGGCAGTCGGGGCTTGAACCCACCAGGGCAATTTTGGCAGCATTTTGGGATCACCAACAATCACCAGCGATTCCCAAAAATGCTTTGCCACCAATGAAAGTATGTTGTGACGAACCCACTAGTGCGATTTGTGATTAGGGATAATCACTATTGCAGGACATGTGGGATTTTGACCGAGTTTGCATTAAATGCTAAGGTATACCAGCGCTGCAAAATTGCTTTTCAAAGCGATTTTGCAGTGCTTTTTTATGATTTAAATTAGCTTTATTATACTCGCCAGGTGTCCATATTTCCTGCTTCCACCTGTAGCCCCGCCCCTAAAGAGGGAAGAGGTCACATGTGCTTCTCTGGTCCTAGACCAGCACCTATGATCTCTTCTGTTGGGGGGGCGGGGCTACGGATGAAAGCTGGGCATCAGATCCCTGGTAAGTATGATGAAGTTTAAATTAAAAAAAAAAAAAAAAAGTCGCTAATTGGAAGTGTTGTACAGTTTACTGTACAGCACTTCCAAAACCCGGGAAACTCTATTGCACTTGGCACACAGCGCTGCAGCAGTTCCTAGTGGGTTCCAGGCCTTTCACCCACAAGGGGAGCATTTCTTGTCAATTGATAGTGCATCATCCCAATCCTCATGGTTAACCACTTCAGCCTTCAGTCGTTTTCACTTTATGCGTCCGAGCAATGTTCACCTCCCGTTAGCCTATAACTTTATCACTACTTTTCACAATTAACTGATCTATATCTTGTTTTTCCCGCCACCAATTACGCTTTCTTTGGGTGGTACTTTTTTTTTTTTTGTATATTAAACATTTTCTTTGGGTTTTTTTTGGAGGGTGGGATGTAAACAGTAATTTTTGCGTAAACTATACGCTTATGGGGACGCAAGAGCCAGAAAAAGCGAGGCTTCCAAGAGAAGCCGTCGCTTTTTTCTGCGGGGGAGAGGAATCAATCGGACACCATGGCCCAATTGATTCCTGGGCTAACAATCCGCGGCCGGGAGCGCACATGGCCTCCTGGACTAGCTGCTACGTCCAGGAGGCTGAAATGGTTAATATATTTGTATGGAGCTACAGCGTTGTGGGATATTAATGCTAAATAAATGGTAAGTTTCCAGTTGATGACCAGAGGTTTATACCCCCATAGTGACCAGGCCGGAGGAGGAGGAGGAGGTATGCCGGAAAATTCTGCTGAAATAATAACATTTCTGCGGAATTCCGTTTGAAAGGTTTAGCAATTCCGTTCTGACCACCGGAATCGGAAATGACCTAATTCCGGCCGGAATCACGGAATTAACAATTCCGCGGAATTCAGCGAGCATCCCTACTATTCAGTAGGAGACCTTAGGCAAGTTTCCCTAACACTGCTACTGCTTATAGAGCGCGCCCTAGTGGCTGCAGCTCTGGCGCTTTGAGTCCGCCAGGAGAAAAGCGTGATCTAAATGTTCTGTGTCTTGTCTTGTCTCATGGAAAAGGGGGTATCCGCTACTGTTTGGGATGAAGTTCAATCCTGGGTTACAGGAAAGGGATTTTTTTTTTCCATGTATATTATTGGTAGCCATGGGCTTGAAGCACAAAGTGTAAAGCTTATAGTGTAACGTGTGGAGCTCTCCTGGCATTAGTACCAATAAAATTGCTGTGAACTGCTTGCCCAATGCAGCGATAAATTTGCTGTGCACATCAGGCTCTATGTATCAAAACCTTGTTATATTAACCACTTCTGCCTTCAGTGTTTCACCTTCTGCATCTAAGCAACTTTCACCGCCCATTCACTCGCCAATAACTTTATCACTACTTATCACAATGAAATGATCTATATCTTGTTTGAGTCGGCGCTTTTTTTTTTTTTTTTTTTTTTTTTTTTTTTACAAAAGCCACATCCCTGTTAAGTATTAGACAAAGGAGTCAGAGCCATTTTGGGTACATAGTCGTGATTTCATAAGCTGAGGAGTCGGAGTTGGAAGATTTTTGTACCGACTCCACAGCCCTGCAATTTTTTCAGTTTTGCATCCATCACTTATAACAAGCCCATCATTTTAAAAAATAATAGTAATATACTTTACTACATACATATTTAAAAAGGAAAAAAAATTCAGTCCCTAAGGTAACTATGCAATTTTTTTTGTAAAAAAAAAAAAAAAATGGTTTCCTACTGGAGTGTGGGAGGTAAGGGGCTAATTTTAAAAGACCCCCCCCCCCCCCTGGTGGTGCCTAACCCTAAGACCCCCCTTGTGGTGCCTAAACCTAACCATCCCCCTGGTGGTGTATATTGCACTGTAACTATACCTAACCGTCCCTGTACCTAACCCCTAGACCCCTTGGTAATGCCTAAACCTAACCATCCCCACCGCACAAACACCCTAAACACATATAAACAATAATATATTTAATCCTTAAAATACTTCTCTTCAAATAACATGAATAAAATAATTTATATATTTGTAATTAGCCTTAAAATGGCCTTAAAATCATGTATACATTATTAAAAATTGGTGTGTGTGTATATGTGTGTATGTGTATCCACACCACACACACCCCTTACAATCACGTACGCATTAAACATTTTAAAATAACACCCCCTCCCCAAAATAAGTACCCCCTACAGGCACTCTCTCCATCTCTTCCCCCCTGCAGGTATACTTTAAGATTGCTCTGCAAATGGGAAGGGAAGAAAAGAAGGCCTCCATATCCCCTGGGCAGGGCAGTTCCTAGCGATTTAAGCAGGGCCGGATTTGTACTCTTTACCGCCCAAGGCCACTGTTACCAGCTGCCCCCTTTCGGTCTAGGTAGCGAGATGACCCCTCCCCCCCCCCCTTCCCTCCAGTATAGGTATCCTGATGAGTCTCTTAATCCCTCCTTTTACCACCCCACTTTCAGTATAGGTAGCCAGCTCGCCTTCACACCGCAGCAGCCATCAGTGTCACTCATTTCTCCACTCATCTCCAGTGCAGAAGTTTCCTCTTCCTTTCCGTCTCCAATGCTGCCTAAGTCCATAGCCGCCGACCACAATGCAAACGTGCACAGAGAGCAAGGTGGCTGCTGCACAGGCGGCTAGCAGCAGAGTACCGCAGTCAGGCGCTCGCCTGATCTCCCTGCATTGCAGCATTTGCAAGCTTGCACCAGTTTAGCCTGCTGCTTTGGTGCCCTTGCTCCTGTGGTGCCCTAGGCCATGGCCTAGGAGGCCTTGACCTAAATCCGGCCCTGGATTTAAGCACCCAAGGCGAGGCAGCTGTTGCCTGCCCCTACCCCCTAAACTTATGATTAGGAAGTCTGTTGCCTACATTGATTGGCTTTGCAGATGGCAATAATGAATTGAGAGGTTAGCAACATGGGGGTCTCAAAACCACTCTCAAATGACCTGAAGACAAAGATTGAGTTTCAATAATTCTAAAGGTATTGGAATAAATAAAATGACCACAGCGCCTAAATTTATGCTCCTGCCTAATTTTTATTTAAACAATTATTGCGCACTTTCTGTAAATCCAATAAACTTAATTTCACTTCTCAAATATCACTGTGTGTGTCTCCTATATGATATATTTAACTGACATTTGTTATCGTGACAACCAACGATTTATACAGGAAAATCATGGCGATTAACAAGGTTGCCCAAACTTTCGCATCCCACTGTACCTGCTGTTAATTGTTCTGCTATTCGGGCAATCTTTATGTTTAGGCATAAGAATTGCATAAAGCATGGTCTGCTGAAAATAGCTCCTTTGTGCTCCCTCAAGCATCGTCCCCCCCCCCCCCCCCAGGCATCTGCTTGGTTTGCCTATATCTAAACACGGCCTTTCCCCCAGGGAAATGGGGAAATGGCCACATTGTTGTGTTTTCTGGGGCTCCGGAAGGTATTTACAGAAGTAAATACTTTTTATATAAAACACCAGTTAATAAATAAAAAAATAAGCAACCTATTCTTCCTGAAACTTCTGTTGCCTTTTCAGCGAGCTGGCAGGGTTATGAATCACCGAATACTGACAGGGCTGGTGTGAAATCCTCCAGTAATGGTCAATAGTTCAGTAGCAAAACTCATGCTGACACCTTGTATGTGTGAATGAATGTTGTCACCTACTACCTAGAGGATTAGCAAATGTCAATGGCTGATTTTTGCACCCTTATGTTTGGTGTAACCGCTACGAACATACATTAATAATGTGCGGTAATGGCCAGTGGTGTGAAAGTGATGCAAAAGTTGACGGTAGCACTGCGAATTCTTGTAAGATAACTGTTAAAAAAAAAAGTATTTGGAATAAATAAAGGGAGGCAGAGCGTAACATAAAGTATTGTCACAGGGGGAAACACAGGCAGGCTTTAAGCCTTGTACACGCATACAAAGATCGACACACAGCAAAAATGCACTGCAGCTGATTGAGGACAAAAGTGCAACTGCAGCAAAAATTGTGTATTTGCATTTAAAAAAAAAAAAAAAAAAAAAAAAAAAAGATTGCACTTTTGGAACTGCTACTGCACAGGTGCAAACCCACAGGCACCTTTGCAGAAGAAAGCGTGGACATGAAGAGTGTCTTGGCCGACAGCAGAAGGGTAGAGGAGGGATTGTACAAAGTCGCGTTCGATTGAGCACACATGCATTAGCGGCCCACCACTATAATTTTCAGAAGACCACAATGGAGGAGATTGGGAGGAAACTGAGAGGCCTGTAAAGTCTACAGAGGGGGCTAAAAGAAGCCCCAGGTAAGTAAGATAGAACTTTTTCCCCCAATCTCAGGTGCACTTAGAGACACTGAAGCGAAAAAAATATGATATAATGAATTGGTTTTGTACTATGAATAATTACTAGAAGATTAGCAGCAAAGAAAATATTCTCATATTTTTATTTTCAGGTATATAGTGTTTTTTCTAACATTGCATCATTCTATAATATGTGCACATTACACAACACTCAGCATTCAAAATGATTCTTTCAGAGCAGTCTGTGAACTAATGACCTCTCCTCTGGCAGAGAAAAAGTAATTGGTTCAATAACACTTGAGATAATAAAAGTCAGATAACAGCCCTCTCCACGACTTTAAGGCCTAGTGCACACCAAAACCCGCTAGCAGATCCGCAAAATGCTAGCAGATTTTGAAACGCTTTTTCCTATTTTTCTGTAGTGTTTCAGCTAGCGTTTTGCGGTTTTGTCTCCCGGTTTTGGTGTAGTAGATTTCATATATTGTTACAGTAAAGCTGTTACTGAACAGCTTCTGTAACAAAAAAGCCGGCAAAACCGCTCTGAACAGGCGTTTTTCAGAGCGGTTTGCGTTTTTCCTATACTTTAACATTGAGGCAGAAACGCATCCGCAATCCAAAAAAATGCCTCACCCCGGGAGTATGCGTTTCTGCAAAACGCCTCCCTCTCTGGTGTGACCCACCCCATTGAGATACATTGACCAAGCATATCCGCAGCCGCAAGCGGTTGCAGAAACGCTGAAAAAGCCGCTCAGTGTGCACCAGCCCATAAAGTCGTAGAGCTTAATGGCTTTTTTTGCATAGAGATAACTGGAGTTTCTTAACTCTTCCTGTACTGGAAACAATTAGACTGATGTATCTGATCTTAATGTTTTATTTCTTAGCTGTACTACACATACAAATCATAATATCATCATTTTTTTTTCGCTTCAGGGTCTCTTTAAGTTAAATTTTATAATAGATGTGAAATACAGCAGTCTTAGTTTCCATTCCATGCAGTCACCTTTACAAAACAAGTCCTTCTAGAGCACTGCCGGTGGGTGCTGCTGTTCTCATGCCTCCCTATAAAGTCATCATCTGGTGCACAAGCCCATATGTATTCATTAGGGTAGGTGGGGGAGGAATAGCAGATCTGTGTAAGGTCTGGAATTTAAAAAAGCAGCCTTAGCGGCCAATCTTATTTAGAGGCTTGCAAGTGCTCCCAGTCAATTTATTTTAGCACATTTTTAACTTCTTATTTGTTGCATTTCTCTGCTTCTAATTAGTACTGCTGTAATGTGTATTTATGGCCACTTGTCACTCGGGGGCAGTGTGAGACAACCGAGGAATTCTGCTTTCAGTTTCTAGATTTGCTGCCAGGGAGATCAAAATATTCCAGGGATTTACAGCACAGAGTTCTGCCGACTGGGCCAGGGCCGTTAGGATAGCAAAAGACTCCTCTCAGGAACCATTATCTTAATCTTCGCTATGGGTCCTTCCCAACCAAGATCACTAGACACAGGAACTCCTTCTTTCCCCAACCCGTTCAACTTCTTAACCAATCGCACCCCCCTTGATCTAGTGTCCCGACCCGCAGCCCGTTTATGCCACATCACTGTGTATTTATGCCATTGATTGCTATTAGAGTAGGAGGCACCCCAGGGCCCCCAACACCTTAATCTCTAGTTATCTGGCTTGCAGTCACTGCCATGTATCCCCTTTTCTTGTTTCTCTCTGCTTTAAACACAATAGGCAAATGATAGCTAAGGGAGTTGTGCGCCCCTCCTACACTGCGCCCTGAGGCTGGAGCCTCTCTCGCCTCTGCCTCGGCCCGGCCCTGGTAAGTATACAGATAGCCCTGTGCTAGAATTATCTTAACACCTCATTATAGCCTCATTCACTTGCGAGCGTATAAATAGCAAAGCGGTTGCTCTGGGCTTTTGAAAAACCACATTGTACAAGTTGTCACTTCCCATTACGGAACCCCAACAGGATGTAGATGTGAATGTCTCATTTAATGCAGACAGTTCTCCCGGTTTGTTGGAATAACCCTCAGCAGAATCCCGATGATGCGATTTGCCTCTCTGTGTCCTCCAGAAGACAAACGTCCCACTTAGAGAGTGGTGGGGATTTGCGCACCCGACTCTGAGCAGCCGCTCTCATCTCACGGCTGTCACACGCACAAATAGATCTATGTGTGTTGTTATGCTGACAGTTCCCCGGCCGCTGAGCTGTGCCTCGCCAAGATTTATCACCATAATATAAAATGTGATTGTGAAATACGCGAACAGTGTGAGGCGGCTCCAGTGACTGTCCATGCTGTGTGCTGTAATATACCAGATGCTTGATAATACTAGGCATGCGACACAGGAGTATAAATTCCGATTTATGTAAACTTTAGACACTTTTTAATACTTAAAATAATACGCCATCGCTCAGAGATATGGAGTGTATATCTGTGTTGTTGTTTAGTGCTTTTTTTCCCAGATGGAAGCTAAAGGCATGCCTAAAGAGAACCTGTTGCTCACATACAGCAGTGAATAGCCAAAGGTCTTTAAAGAGAACCCGAGGTGTGTTTAAAGAATGTGATCTGCATAGTGAGGCTGGATCTGCCTATACAGCCCAGCCTCTGTTGCTATCCCAAACCCCACTAAGGTTCCCCTGCACTCTGCAATCCTTCATAAATCGCAGCCGTGCTGTGAGGCTGTGTTTACATCTGTAGTGTCAGTCTCAGCTGCTCCCCCTCCTCCTGCATAGCTCCGGTCCCTGCCCCAGTCCCTTCCCTCCAATCAGCAGGGAGGGAAGGGATGCAGGCGGGGACTGGAGTTCTGCAGGAGGCGGGGAGAGCAGCAGACTGACACTATAGAGATAAACACAGCCAGCTCTGACAAGCTGTTTGTCAGCAGCGTGGCTGTGATTTATGAGGGATTGCAGAGTGCAGGGGGACCTTAGTGGGGTTTGGGATAGCAACAGAGGCTGGGCTGTATAGGCAGATCCAGCCTCTGTATGCAGATAATAATCTTCAAACCCACCTTGGGTTCTCTTTAAAGGACACCCGAGACAAAAATGAATGAAATAAACGATTGTATCTATCTTCCTTCTCCTAAAAATGACTTTTTTAAGGCTAAGATATTCCACAGTTTTAGTTCGTTTAAATCTACTTTTTAAGTTTTAACTGTTCAATGCACGTGTCAATGAGCAAAAATAATTAAAGTATGCCAGAGCTAAAATCTATGAACTATTTACCCTTTTTATCTCGTTCCCACTCTTAGAAGCTATTTTCTGCGAGTAGAGTGTTTTATAGCTGGAGCCAGTACTTAGTCAGCCACTTACATACCTGATATTTAACTCTTTCAGGCATAGAAAGAAAAAAGGAACACAGCCCAGTTAGTTGTGTGTTAGGCACTGTACATACCCATGTACAGTGGCTTGCAAAAGTATTTGGCCCCCTTGAAGTTTTCCACATTTTGTCACATTACTGTCACAAACCTGAATCAATGTTATTAAAATTCCACGTGAAAGACTAATACAAAGTGTTGTACACGTGAGAAGTGGAACAAAAATCCTACATGATTCCAAACATTTTTTTACAAATCAAAAACTGCAAAGTGGGGCCTGCGTAATTATTCAGCCCCCTGAGTCAATACTTTGTAGAACCACCTTTTGCTGCAATTACAGCTGCCAGTCTTTTAGGGTATGTCTCTACCAGCTTTGCACATCTAGAGACTGAAATCCTTGCCCAGTCTTCTATGCAAAACAGCTCCAGCTCAGTCATATTAGATGGACAGCATTTGTGAATAGCAGTTTTCAGATCTTGCCACAGATTCTCGATTGGATTTAGATCTGGACTTTGACTAGCCATTCTAACACATGGATATGTTTTGCTTTAAACCATTCCACTGTTGCCCTGGCTTTATGTTTAGGGTCGTTGTTCTGCTGGAAGGTGAACCTCCGCCCCAGTCTCAAGTCTTTTGCAGACTCCAAGAGATTTTCTTCCAAGATTGCCCTGTATTTGGCTCCATCTATCTTCCCATCAGCTCTGACCAGCTTCCCTGTCCCTGCTGAAGAGATGCACCCCCAGAGCATGATGCTGCCACCCCCATATTTGACAGTGGGGATGGTGTGTTCAGAGTGATGTGCAGTGTTAGTTTTGCGCCGGCGCCACACATAGCGTTTTGCATTTTGGCCAAAAAGTTCCATTTTGGTCTCATCTGACCAGAGCACCTTCTTCCACATGTTTGCTGTGTCCCCCACATGGTTAGTGGCAAACTGCAAATGGGGCTTCTTATGCTTTTCTGTTAACAATGGCTTTCTTCTTGCCACTCTTCCATAAAGGCCAACTTTGTGCAGTGCACGACTAATAGTTGTCCTATGGACAGATTCCCCCACCTGAGCTGTAGATCTCTGCAGCTCGTCCAGAGTCACCATGGGCCTCTTGACTGCATTTCTGATCAGCGCTCTCCTTGTTTGGCCTGTAAGTTTAGGTGGACAGCCTTGTCTTGGTAGGTTTACAGTTGTGCCATACTCCTTCCATTTCTGAATGATCGCTTGAACAGTGCTCCGTGGGATGTTCAAGGCTTTGGAAATCTTTTTGTAGCCTAAGGGTGCGTACAGACATGCGACTATAGTCGTTTGAAACGATCGTTACCGACGGCATTGCCCGACGATCGTTTGTAAAAAGTGCACAAACGATCATTAAAACGACCGACCAACGAGATATGTCGTTGGTAAAGAACGATCCATTCTGCCAGATCTTTTTCAACGACCATCGTTCAAAAAGTAATGTCTGTACAACGATCGGTCGTTGATCGTTTGTTCTCAAAGCTTTGCACATGCTCAAACAGTTCTTTTTGACACTTGTGTTTGAAATCAGTTTATACATCATGTTGCGCACGCAACGCTCGTTCCAAGATCGTTCGTACAAGAACGATGTTCAAAGTAGCCTTTCTTCAAACGATCATCGGCCGATACCTCCTTTAACATCGTTCGTCGTTCAGAACGAACGATCGTTATCGTATGTCTGTACGTACCCTAAGCCTGCTTTAAATTTCTCAATAACGTTATCCCTGACCTGTCTGGTGTGTTTGGACTTCATGTTGTTGTTGCTTCCAATATTCTCTTAGGGCCCTTTTCCACTAGCAATCGCTAGCGTTCACGCTGAACGCTAGCGATTGCTGAATCGCAATTACCGGCGATTCCCCGACGTTCGCGGCCGCGATTTTGCTATGCTATGCACTGCATAGCAAAATCGCGGCAATAATCGCTCCGCCGCGCGATCGCGATCCGGTCAAAAACGAATCGCGGTAGTGGAAATGACCTACCGCGATTCCTATGCTAAAAGCAAACTGTAGCGATTTGACAAATCACTAGCGGTTTGCGGTTTTGCGATTAAGCAATCGCAAACGCTGTAGTGGAAAAGGGCCCTGAGGCAACCTCTGAGGCCGTCACAGAGCAGCTGTATTTGTACTGACATTAGATTACACACAGGTGCACTCTATTTAGTCATTAGCACTCATCAGACAATGTCTATGGGCAACTGACTGCACTCAGACCAAAGGGGGCTGAATAATTACGCACACCCCACTTTGCAGTTATTTATTTGTAAAAAAAATGTTTGGAATCGTGTATGATTTTAGTTCCACTTCTCACATGTAGACCACTTTGTATTGGTCTTTCATGTGGAATTCCAATAAAATTGATTCATGTTTGTGGCAGTAATATGACAAAATGTGGAAAACTTCAAGGGGGCCGAATACTTTTGCAAGCCACTGTATTTCATGTCACATGTCGCATGTCACTTCGGGTAGCCTTTTGAAGTGGACCTGAGCTCTTGCAAAGAACAGACTGAAAACTGTTCATTCCACATAGAAAATCTGTAGAAATCAGCTGCACTGAGTTAGTTTTTTTTAGTTTTAGTTCACACTAAAGGTGCTTGGTGATTTAATTTTTTTTTTATTTTTTTATTTTTTATTTTTTTTTCCGCCGCGCTGGCAATTTTTCAAATTGTGCAATGATTCTCTGAGAGAGTTCACATCTGAGCGGTTCGTTTCTGATTCGCTCAGCAAAGTGCTGCCTGTACCATTTTTGAGGCGATTTTTGCCTCAATGTAAGGTGTAGGAAAAAACGCAAAACTCTCTCAAAATTGCTTTGTGCAGCGATTGCGTAAGCGGTTTTAAGTATGAATACATTGTATTTATTCTTTTCCGGGTCAGAGTTAACTTCCTGACTTGCATCAGGGAGTGAATTAAACGATCGGGAAAAACGGTTTTCATAAAAACGGAACACCCACTCAAGCGCCGGGAATGTAAAAAAAAAATTGCGTCAAAAATGCCCAACGCTAACGCGAGCAGAACGCAATTTGAATTTAGATACAGTTGTGTAACAAGTGTGTAATCCACAAGCATGACTCACTCACAGGCCTCAGCCATAGCTGTACAGGAAAGACAGATTTGCTTTAACCCTTCCTTTGCTCCCTGAAAGTTCATCCAGTACATTTCCAGGGCTTTTTTGGGGGGGGGGGGGGGATTTCTGTGCATTGTAACACAGACTTTGGAAGTTGCGTCTGTATGCTGTGCGTCTGGATGCTCAGGCAATTGTTTCAGCACGGCATTCCTTAGAGCCGTCAAACTAAAGGTCTCATAAAAAAATAAAAGTCTGATCTCTGTACCGTTCTAATGACTGCATGTGCCCAGCACACCGATGAGGAATTATAGAAACTTTTAGAACTCGTATACGGTTTCTGCTCCCCAGGGTCTGCAGCAATGTTCTGATGACTTAATGCAGGGGTCCGTGGGCAGTTTTCAGCCAGGCCGTAACAGGTCTGGCCCCTCACCCCTCTTCCTCCAGACCCCCCCCCCCCCCCCCCCGCGCGGCTGCCGCTTCTGTTACCCTATGAGCTGGCGGCCGCTTCCTCTTATATTCCCTGGTGGACCCTCTCCTCTTTGCAGCATCTTCTATAACGTCAGCGCGTCCCACGGCTGCTGTAGGGAAGGGAAGGAAGCGAGGCATCGGTTCCCATGGTAACAGTGATGTATATCGCCACTACAGGAAGCCGCTGTCCCGCTTCCTTCCTTTTTACAGCAGCTGTAGGACACGCTGCTATTATAGAAGATGCTGCAAACGGGGAATATAAAAGAGGAAGGGGCCGCCAGCTCATAAGGTAACAGGAGTGGGGGGAGGGGGCACTCAAGGCACCTATCCTAACTACACGGGGGTAACTATACTAGCTTTACTGGGGTAACTATTAGCTATACTGGGGTAACTATACTACCTAATTATACAGGGGCAACTGTATTAGCTACCTATACTGGGGGCAACTATACCTACATAGTTAGATTTCAAATCGAGGAAGGAGGGGGGGGGGGGGCTACCGCCACTAACCACGCCAACCCTTGGGCCCCAGAGGAAAAATTTGGTCTGGATAGCGGTCCACAGGCTGAAAAAGGTTAAGGAGCCCCTGAATTAACTACTTCGTCCACAGGTCAGTAGATATACGTCCTCTGGGACTTCATCTAAGCCACAGGTCAGTAGATATACGTCTTGTAGTAGAAGCAGTGCTGTGCAGGATTGGGCTCGCTCCTGTGCATATTTCTGGCACTATCTGATGCAGGACTAATTGGTGAATGGGAATATAAGTTTCCTAAGCTAATGAGATTGATTTTTACTATTAAAGGTACTTTATTTTCTCATTTCATAGTGAAAAACACACTTTGTAGCACTATTTCAGAATCAAATATCTTCACCATAAATTGTGACCGGAACATAATCGAAGTTTTGTGATAAGCAGTAAGAATAGCCAAACAAAATGTGTATTTTTTATCGACCGTAGCACTTTTTATTTTTAAACTGGAATCGGTAAAACTGAGAAATACATGTTTGTTCTATTTTTTTCTTTGTTTTCCCATTAAAATTCATAGAAAGCAAAATTGTTTGAGGGAAAAAATGGCATACAATGAAAGCCTAGTTTGTCTTGAAAAAAAACAATATATATTTCATTTCTGTGTCATAAGTAGGGATAAAGTTATTTCTGATTAAATAGGGACATTGCTAAACTGTCAAAACTGCTCTGGTCAATAAGTTGAAAACAAGGTCTGGATGCGAAGTGGTTAATGTACAAAGATGATGTAGTGATGAAATGGCTTTTATGTTACAAACTTTCAACAAGATTGTTCTATGCAAATGAGTCTGATGCGTCAGTTGGAGATTTTTGTACTGACTCCACAGCAATGGTTATTACCTCTTCAGTCCCTGTTGCTCTGCCACTGGCTACAGTGTTTTTACTAAAATAAATTATGTGTATGTATATGTATACTGTACAATGTTACTCAGTAAAGAGCAGGGTGATGCGCACTGTCCAGTAACACACAGCTAGCAGTTAGATCATTACTTAAAGTGGACCTGAACTCTTGCACAGGACCGAAGGAAAACCTAGAGGAATGCACCCTGTATGTATTTAGAGAGCTTAGCCTGTCTTATCCCCCCCCCCTCATCTATGACTAAACACAAGTTGTATTTTAATCCCTCAGCTGCCTGCCATGGCAGAGTGCTCATTTGTAAACACAGGATATTCACAATATGAAAGTAGAAAGTAGACAAACTGCAGATTTATTGCAGGATTTGTATCTGATGTAAAACATTTTTTATTTATTATGCTGTTGCTTATCTTTTAGAGCAGAGAGGAAATTCTGAGTTCAGGTCTGCTTTAAAGCATGCCACTCTGTGAAATAAACAGTCTCCAGCATTAGCCTCCATAATCTAATAGAGAAATATGAAATCCTGTCCTTTCTACTCAGATTGTGGAGTTTTCAGCCTCCATTCTATGACTGCAGCTGTTCTATGACTAAGACCTAAGGATTAGGAGACACAAGAAAATATGGAGTGAGAAAATGTCACCAATTGTGACTCAGACAGCAATAAAAAGCTATAAAAATGGCAATAACTGGAGGATGCAGCCCTTCTCTCAATCTATCCAAAACCCTAAAAAAATAAAGCTTTAGGTTCAATTTATTTTAATGGGCTGTTCCTGAGACTCATGGCATTGCCAAAGAAAAACAAGACTATTTTTAGCTTAACGTTTTGGTTTTGTACAGCATTTAGTTTGACCATTTAAAGAGAACCAGAGACGATGCACCCTCATGTATTTTACCATATACTGTATATCAATGGGAACATGACCGTAAACGCCTACTCTGCTCTTTGTTTCATTCTTCTCTGCTAAATCTGCCTGTTATCAGCTCTGATAAGAATCCCCGACTGAGCATTCAGTCTAGCTTTGCCCCGGAATGATTATAGCCAGTCTACTGTGATGTCTTTTCAAGCCCAAGCCTGCCCCCTTGTGACTCTGTGTTCCTACTATGAGGAAACCTAGCAGGAAAGCAGAGCCACAAGGGGGCAGACTTCAGCTTGAAAAGACCTCACAGAAGACTGACTCGGTGTCACGATCTGTGACGATAGGTGGACGCAGAGAGTGTCTGATTACCGGTAATCTGCAGTATCACCGGCACACAGACGTATATCTGATTATGGGTGAGCTGCAGTCTCACCGACAATCCGATATATAAACTAACCCCTGCCCACTCAAGGTGTATAGTGATTGGTGCAACAGTAATAGGCACTACGCAGTGGCGAGACACACTGCTAGCGGCAAACTTCCGTCCAGCGGCAAGGGCCCGCTGGAGGAGGATAGTGAAACAAGCAAAATTCGGCAACAGAGTATCAATACAGCAAGGTACAGAATCAGGAGGCTAGGACGGAGTCTAATAACGAGCCGGGGTTCGGCAACAGGAGATCGGAATATCAAGGTACAGTATCACAGATCAGAGGCGAAAACGAGAGGTACAGCAAGGTCGGCAACAGGAGATCAGATTGGCAAAAGTACAAGAGGATTAGGCAAGAGCAAGGTCAAGAACGAGCAAAAAGGTCAAAGGCACAGATAAATCACAATGGTATGTTTCTTCCAGTACTTATATATTGGCGGTACCAATATATAAGTATACTGTGGATCCGAGAGCTAACACAGGTGTGATCGCTACAGCGGACACAGAATACTGACAGTCTGCTGCTTAAATGCAGACTGTCACTTCAGCAAACTCCACCCCCCCGATGATGTCAGGAAGGAGGCGGCAACTGTCCCGGCAGCCTGCTCATGTGATTTTCCTCCTCAGGGCATAAAGGGCGTGACGCTCCGTGCGTGCGCGCGTTGCCCTGCCCTGCTGAGACATGCTCCTGGTGGTACGCTGAGCGGAGGAGGATGCCGCCGGGACAGACCGGAAGTTCGGGGTCCCGATGACGTCAGCCGCGAGCGCGGCGTTCGCACTACCGCTGGCGGTGGGGGTGAGTCCATGCCTGACATTACCCCTCCCCTGAGGCGTGGTCTCCGAACGCGCCAATGAGGGTCTATCAGGGTTTGTATCATGAAATTCCCGTATGAGTTCCTGTGCATGAAATTGATGTGCTGGTACCCAGGATCTCTCCTCCGGACCATAACCCTTCCAATGAACCAGATACTGAAGAGAATTCTGAACAAACCGGGAATCCAGAATTCTCTCAACCTCATACTCAGGTTCACCGTCAACAAGCACAGGAGGGGGACCAGAGTCCACCTGTACTGCGGGTTTCAGCAATGACACATGAAATGTTCTTACTCCCCGCATTGACTGAGGTAATGTCACTTGATAAGATACCCTATTGATCCTTTTGGCTACAGGATATGGACCTATAAATTTAGGTCCAAGTTTAGCTGATGGCTGTCGTAAGGCGATATGCCGAGTGGAGATCCA
The DNA here is from genome assembly GCF_040937935.1 of Hyperolius riggenbachi. Taxonomy (NCBI): domain Eukaryota; kingdom Metazoa; phylum Chordata; class Amphibia; order Anura; family Hyperoliidae; genus Hyperolius; species Hyperolius riggenbachi. The sequence goes on along the minus strand of NC_090657.1, from coordinate 29,923,487 downwards.
GACAAGATCTCCGGGAGAGAACTCCCACTCAGGAGAACGCCTTCGGTCAGCCTGTTGTTTCTGGGCCGAGACTGTTTTCCTTAAATTATTATTAACCTCCCTCCAAAGAGTTCTTAGCGTCTCTTGCCAGACCTCTAGGGCAGGAAAAGGTGAGGACCTGACAGGGAGTGATGAAAACTTTGGTGACCTTCCATTGACAATTTGAAAAGGTGAAAACCCAGAGGAAGAACTCCGAAGATTATTATGGGCAAATTCAGAATATGGTAAGTACTGAACCCACTCTGTTTGATTGTCTGCCACATAACATCGGAGGTATTGTTCCAAGGACTGATTCATTCTCTCCGTTTGCCCATTAGTTTGGGGATGAAACCCAGATGAAAAGGAGAGGGTGATCCCTAATGCCTTGCAAAATTCTCTCCAGAATTCTGAAATGAACTGTACCCCCCTGTCAGATACTATGTTCTCAGGAACCCCATGAAGACGAAGAATGTGGATTACGAAAAGATCTGCAAGTTCTTTAGCGGAAGGAAGTTTCTTCAAAGGTACAAAATGAGCCATCTTAGAGAATCGGTCCACAATGACCCAAATCACCGTATTACCGTCCGAGGGTGGTAATTCCCCCACAAAATCCATGGATACATGAGTCCAGGGCTCGGAGGGTATAGGCAGCGGCTGGAGGGTACCCATCGGAGATACACGTGAGGGTTTACTCCGTGAGCACACTGAACAAGACACAACAAAATCCTCAACATCACTCCTCCACGAAGGCCACCAGACGCTCCTGGACAATAATTCTCTAGTTCGAGCCACTCCAGGGTGACCAGCTAGCTTATGAGCATGAAAGAATTGAAGTATTTGTAATCTGAACTGTAACGGTACAAACATGAGGTCAGACGGTTTCCCTACTGGACTATCCTGTTGGTAAGGAAGCAGGACAGAGGCAATATCCCTCATAGAGTCTATACTGGCTACGACAATTTTCTCAGATAAAATTGGATCTGGTTCGGAGGGCAGTACTGATTCAATGTCAAAACATCGTGAAAGAGCATCAGCCTTGATATTTTTGCTTCCAGGTTTAAACGTGATGATGAAATCAAACCTAGAAAAGAATAAAGACCACCGTGCCTGCCTGGGATTTAACCTCTTAGCCCCCTTCAGATATTCCAGGTTCTTATGATCCGTATAGACCGTAATCACATGTTCCGCCCCCTCCAGCCAGTGTCGCCACTCCTCAAAAGCCAACTTCACGGCTAATAGCTCCCTGTTCCCGATATCGTAATTCCTCTCTGCCTCAGAAAATTTTTTCGAAAAAAACGCGCAAGGGTGAAGTCTCCCTTGTGATCCGGAGTACTGTGACAAGACTGCCCCAACCCCGATCTCTGATGCGTCTACCTCCACTATGAATGGCCTGGACGAATCGACATGGTGCAAAATGGGGGCCGAACAAAAGGCAGTTTTAAGACTCGTAAAAGCAGAAATGGCTTCGGGAGACCAACTGCTAACCTTAGCCCCTTTCTTAGTCATGTCAGTGAGGGGAGCTACCAGAGCGGAGTACCCCTTTATAAATTTCCTGTAATAGTTAGCAAACCCCAGAAAACGTTGTAAGGCCTTTAGATCAACTGGTTGCGGCCAGTCTAAAACTGCCGCAACTTTACTGCTATCCATAGCTAACCCAGATCTGGAAATGATATAGCCAAGAAATGGGACTTTATTGACTTCAAACAAACATTTCTCCAACTTGGCATATAATGAATTCTCCCGTAACTTTTGTAATACATACTGGACCTGAGATCTATGTTCCCTGATATTGCGAGAAAAAATCAGAATGTCGTCCAAATAAACGACCACAAATTTCCCTACCACCTCCCTAAAAATGTCATTAACTAATTCTTGGAAAACAGCGGGGGCATTACACAGACCAAAGGGCATGACTAGGTACTCGTAATGCCCATCCTGAGTATTAAATGCCGTCTTCCATTCGTCACCCTGTCTAATTCTGACCAGATTGTAAGCTCCCCTGAGATCTAGTTTAGTAAAGATCTGGGCACCTGTGACCTGAGAAAAAAGATCATCAATCAGGGGGAGTGGGTATCGGTTCTTTATCGTTATGGCATTAAGAGCTCGATAGTCGATGCAGGGACGCAGCCCCCCATCTTTTTTCTTTACGAAGAAAAATCCTGCCCCCGCGGGTGATCTAGAGGGTCTAATGAACCCCTTATCTAAGTTTTCCTGAATGTACTCCCTCATGGCCACCTTTTCGGGTCCCGTGAGATTATAAAGATGACCTCTAGGGGGCATGGTTCCTGGTCTAAGCTCGATTGGACAGTCATAAGGCCTATGAGGTGGTAGTGAATCGGCCGATCGTGGACAAAACACATCAGCGAAGGAGCTATAAGGCTGAGGTAAACCTTGAGGGGTTAATTGAGTGGAACGAAGAGGGCATTTTGATATGCAGTGCTTCTGACAGTAGGTTGACCAAGACAGCAACTGACCAGAAGACCAATCAATCTGTGGAGAATGTAACCGTAACCAGGGAAGGCCCAATATAATCGAGCAAGAAGGCATTCTGATAAGGTAAAATCGTAATTTTTCACAATGTAAAACCCCAACGGTGCAGATTAATTCAGGAGTGATAGAGACAGGTTGACTATCTTGTAATGGGGAATCGTCGATTGCAGTGACTATGATACGTTTCTCAAGAGGAACCACCGGTATGCCTAATTTAAGTGCTAAATTATAATCCATAAAATTGGCTGCAGCGCCCGTATCAATAAAAGCCTGCAGTGCAATGTCTTGTTTGTCCCAAGAAATGGAAATGGGAAATAAGATTTTATCTTTTGGAGGTACGGAATTCTCGCCCAGGGTAGTACCCCCGACTAACCCTAGGCGGAGAAGTTTTCCGGCTTCTTGGAACAAACAGAGGCAATATGACCCTTGTCCCCACAATATAAGCACAGACCCTCTTTTCTCCTTCTCAATTTCTCTGTCTCGGATAATTTAGAGTGACCCAGCTGCATGGGCTCCTCAGTAGAAGAGGAAGTGGTAACACTTGTGGAAGGTTGTGAGCGCATGAAGGGTCGCTGCCTGGTAGACCTGTGAAAACGTACTCTGCGGTCTATTTTGATGGCAAGACTTATGGCCTCATCTAAAGTTCTAGGTTCAGGATGACTTAGCATTAATTCCGACACAGAATCAGACAACCCCGTTAGGAAGCGATCCAAAAGAGACTGCGCCTCCCACCTGGTAGAAAAGGACCATTTGCGGAATTCCGCAGCATAGGTTTCCACTGAATTCTGACCCTGTTTGAGTCTTTTTAGTTTCCTCTCAGCTGTGGCGGAAGTATCTGGATCGTCATACACGACCGCCATGGCTTCGAAAAAAATTTCTACAGAGGTAAGAGCCTCATGACCCAAGGGTAGGCTATAGGCCCATGTCTGTGAGTCTCCTTGTAAAAGGGTTTTTATGAGCGTGACCCTTTGCAACTCAGAACCAGAGGAAATGGGACGCATTTGAAAATATGATTGACACCGATCCCGGAAATTACGGAAATCGGAGCGTTCTCCTGAAAACAATTTGGGTAACGGCATTTTGGGTTCAACCGGTAATACAGGAGCGGGATTAACTGGTGCTTGCAGGTTTTGCACAACCTCAGCTAGTCGGTTAAGCTGGACCTGCTGATCTTTAACGGTCTGGTTTAATTGAGCGACGACTGTCGTCAAAGTGTTAACCTGCTGGACCAGAGCATCCATTTTTTGGTCCGCTGTACTGTCACGATCTGTGACGATAGGTGGACGCAGAGAGTGTCTGATTACCGGTAATCTGCAGTATCACCGGCACACAGACGTATATCTGATTATGGGTGAGCTGCAGTCTCACCGACAATCCGATATATAAACTAACCCCTGCCCACTCAAGGTGTATAGTGATTGGTGCAACAGTAATAGGCACTACGCAGTGGCGAGACACACTGCTAGCGGCAAACTTCCGTCCAGCGGCAAGGGCCCGCTGGAGGAGGATAGTGAAACAAGCAAAATTCGGCAACAGAGTATCAATACAGCAAGGTACAGAATCAGGAGGCTAGGACGGAGTCTAATAACGAGCCGGGGTTCGGCAACAGGAGATCGGAATATCAAGGTACAGTATCACAGATCAGAGGCGAAAACGAGAGGTACAGCAAGGTCGGCAACAGGAGATCAGATTGGCAAAAGTACAAGAGGATTAGGCAAGAGCAAGGTCAAGAACGAGCAAAAAGGTCAAAGGCACAGATAAATCACAATGGTATGTTTCTTCCAGTACTTATATATTGGCGGTACCAATATATAAGTATACTGTGGATCCGAGAGCTAACACAGGTGTGATCGCTACAGCGGACACAGAATACTGACAGTCTGCTGCTTAAATGCAGACTGTCACTTCAGCAAACTCCACCCCCCCGATGATGTCAGGAAGGAGGCGGCAACTGTCCCGGCAGCCTGCTCATGTGATTTTCCTCCTCAGGGCATAAAGGGCGTGACGCTCCGTGCGTGCGCGCGTTGCCCTGCCCTGCTGAGACATGCTCCTGGTGGTACGCTGAGCGGAGGAGGATGCCGCCGGGACAGACCGGAAGTTCGGGGTCCCGATGACGTCAGCCGCGAGCGCGGCGTTCGCACTACCGCTGGCGGTGGGGGTGAGTCCATGCCTGACACTCGGCTATAACATTCCGGGGCAAAGCTAGACTGAATGCTCAGTCCGGGGATTCTTATCAGGGCTGATAACAAGCAGATTTAGCAGAGAAGAATGAAACAAAGAGCAGAGTAGGTGTACTGTCATGTTCCGAGAGAGAGAGAGGGGTGTGTGTGTAAAATACATGAGGGTGCTTCGTCTCTGGTTCTCTTAGGTAGCCTAGTGGCTTTTTTTAGTTCAAATGATGTGAAGGAATACCCAGAAATTTAAATGTATAATTTTAGTATTTCAGGTGCTTATGGTGTACCGGAGATGGCTGAAAAATATGTATACCTACCTGGGGCTTTCTCCAGCCCCCTCGTCCTCAGCCGCCTTCTCCTTCGCCTACAACTGGCCCCAAATAATCCTCTAGTCGGCGCATGCACAGTCCGGTCAGGCGGTCTCCCTCATCTCGCTCCTATCGCCGGGGGCACTCTGTCCCTGTGCAGTACTACTGCGCAGATCGCTTTAGGCGTTGTGGAAGTGGCCAGGCCGCATATGCACAGTTTGGGTCCAGACCGGAGGACTTTCTGAGGCCAATTGTGGAAGAACGGGGAGGCGGAAGAGGATGGTGTGGGAGCGATCAGGCTGGAGGAAGCCCCAGGTATGTATATTTTATTGCTGTGGCCCCCATCTCAGGGTCACTTTAAAGAGTATCTGTACTCTTAAATTCTTACAATAAAAAGCATACCATTCTATTCCTTATGTTCTCCTGGGCCCCTCTGTGCTGTTTCTGCCACTCCTTGCTGCAATCCTGGCTTGTAATTAACAGTTTTAGGCCCAGTGCACACCGAGCGGTTTTTGGAGCGATCCGCCGGCCGCATCCGCCTCTAAAACCGCTTGTCTAATGTATTGCAATGGGATGGTGCACACCGGCGGTTTGCGGTTTTTGCCAAGCCGCAAACGTGCCTCCTGCTGCGCGTTTGCGGTTTTCGGAAGCGTTTCGTCCTCAATGTAAAGTATAGGAAAAACGCAAACCGCTCTGAAAAACGCTAGTTCAGAGCGGTTTGCCATGCATTTTTGTTACAGTAGCTGTTCAGTAACAGCTTTTACTGTAACAATATGTGTAATCTGCTACACAAAAACGCATGCAAAACCGCTAGGTATGTTTAGAAAACCTCTCTAAACATACCTAGAATCGCTCTGAAATCTGCTCCCAAAACCGCTAGCGTATTGCGGATCTGCTAGCGGTTTTGGTGTGCACTGGGCCTTAGGCAGTGTTTACAGTGTTGTGTTTTCCCCCAGAGCTTCTGATTGATTAGTACTGTTAACAATGCGAAACTAATTAGTCAGAATCAGCAGACCCTGTATGTTTGGAATATTTCCCTATACATTGGGGGGGCATTTATCAAGAGTGTTTGAGACAAAATATTGGTAGGTTTTTAGAAATCCGTGCAGAAATGTCTCTGGCATCTTTAGAAATCACTAGATAGTGCAGTTTCCTTCTAAAACTGTTGTAAAATAGGTGGAGTTAGGAAGGTCTCTCAGACAGTGCAGTGTGTGAGGGGAATCGCTGTTGCTGAGGTAACCAATACATCTGCTATATTGATACAGGCAGTCTGTGAGTGAGGAACTGCTGCACTATCTGCAGAACAACTATTAAGCACTTCTTAATCTGCAACTGTTTAGGGATGGATTTGCACTTTCCTTGAGTGCCTATTTCCACTATACGCAGATTGGATGCAGAAAAACTGACTCCAATGAATGTCTATGGGCCTGTTTCCACTAAACGCGATTTTTCTGATGCAGATTTTCCCATAGGCATTCATTGGAGTCAGTTTTTCTGCATCCATTCTGCAGCCAATCTGCGTGCAGTGGAAACAGGCCCTAACTGTAGTGTAGTTCTAGAGGTTCACGCTAAACTGCCGCTATTAGGTATAATTTAAGAGGGTTCTTATCATGCAGAGCAGTCCCTCGGCTGGTTGGAACAGTTTAAGAAGAAAGAAAAAATTGTCAATGCTTGCTGAAGGGAAGGATAAGCGGCAGCCCAACCACACATCCTCTTACAAGCCACTGTGAAGTGTAGGAGGAAGCAAAGGCTAGTACCTATAACCTTGGGCCCCATTTCATCTATAGTCTGTTTGGTAAGCTGAGGTGGAAGAGTGGTCAGAGAATATGGCAGCTGGGCTCATTGATGCCCCCTAGGCTCCAGGCAGTTGCTTTACGTTAGTTGCTCATGGAGTGTAATTATGTACAGCTTATGAAAGTAGGACAGGAGCTGTGAAGGGGGTTTACACTAAAACTGTAGCGTCTTGAATTTTATTCTTCCATAAAATGGAAGCTGCTACTGAGATTAGCAGAGAGAAACCTTAATAGACAGCGGATCACTATCTCAGCCAGTTAATTAGCATTATTTAGGTCAAGAAAGGTCGGGATGGCGGCATCCATCGCTCTCTGAGAACTGTACATTAACCCTCCTGGCGGTACGCAGTTTCAGTGGCTGCGTCCGTGGGAGAGGTTTTTTTTTTTTTTATTTTTTTTTATTTTTTTTATGAAATGTGTTTTTATTTGTTAGCTAGCACTTCACTAGCTAACTGTGCCCCAAGTCCCCCGTCACCTCTCTGACTCCCCCGATCGCTGCCAGCAATATTTACCCGTTTGTGATCCCGCGAGAGGCGCAGCTTCGTCAATGAGCTTCATTCGTTGCTATGGCAACGATCGGACATGACATCATGCGCAGTCCCGATCCTCCCCATAGCGAAGCCTGGAGCTGATTGGGAGGCTGCGCCATCGTGGGATCCCTGAGGTATGTAGAACGGGGGCGATCGGTGGGGGGGCAGAGGGACTTGGGCCACATGATTAGCTAGCCAAGTGCTAGCTTAACAAAATACAACCATTTTTATTTTAAAAAAAAAAAAAAACCTCCCGGGGCCATGTGATCTCCTGCGTGGCTCGGGCTTACCGCCAGGGAGGTTATATAAACGAGATCCAAGCCTGCGTTCTCTACCTGCACTGAATGTGGCTTTTGTTGTTGTTCTGTAATATTGCAGCTACACTTAAAGTGGACCTGAACTCTTGCACAGGACAGAAGGAAAGCGGAGAGAAATGCACCCTGTATGTATTTAGAGAGTTTAGCCTGTCTAATCCCCCCTAATCTGTGTGTAATCACAAGCTGTAATTTGATCTCTGTTGTGTCAGCTCAGAAATCTCCTCTGCAGAGCAGCTAATTTGTATAAACCATGATGTTAACCCTATGTCTGCTCTCATGAAAGCAGGAAGTAGAAACACTGCAGATTTATTTCAGGATTTGTATCCACTGTAAACAAAAATGTTTTTCATTAAGGCTGGTTTCACAGTGGGACGTTACAGGCGCACGTTAGAGAAGCCTGTAACGCAGCCCAACTCACAGTAATAAAAAAATCAATGTGCTGTTCAGTGCCCACGTTGCGTTACAGTGTAACGCTGGACGTTCTGGGAAAGTGCAACATGCTGTGCGTTATACTGGGCTTTAGCGGCGTTAGACTGCTTGCACATGCTCAGTGACCAGCCACATGGCTAATATTCACTGCACTGTGGTGACATAACCTGGACTGTAGTGTTGTCTGGATCATGAATGAATCGTTCATTTGATCCGGATCTTTTGTGAGTCAAATCATCCGGATCATCACAATGAACGATTCGGTTCACAGTGGATGTCTGTCTCTGGAAGAGACAAGAACATACAGAAAGTACAGTGCAGGGAAAGTCCTGTCCTGCTAGTCATTTCACCCCCAGTCTGCTTCCCTAGTAAAATGATTCAAATGATTCGGTTCAAAGATCAGGATCTTTTCAATGATCCGATTTGAATCATCCGAATCCTTGAAAAGATCCGGACATCCCATCACTATCCTGGAGCGGCTGTTCTATCAGTATAGTTAGAACGAAAACGGCGCACCAAGAGCTGCATAACGCGGCTCAATCTGACGTCCAACTTCAACACCACCATGCGTTGCGTTAGGGGCACGTTATGTGATCTTAACATCCTCTAAAACGCAACGTCTTGGTGTAAAAGAGCCCTAAAGGTTATTTTGCTGTTATATTTTAGAGCAGAGAGGACATTCTGATTTTAGGTCTGCTTTAACCTCCCTGGCATGCTGCGCAGGAGGATTTTCTCAGGCCCTGCTGGGCCGATTTGCACATTTTTTTTTTCTTTTGCAACACACAGCTAGCACTTTGCTAGCTGCGTGTGCACTCTGATCGCCGCCGCTCTGCGCCGATTGTCCGCTGCTCATCGGGCCCCCCCCAGACCCCGTGCGCTGCCTGGCCAATCAGTGGCAGGCAGCGCTGAGGGGTAGATTGGGACTCCCAATGACGTCACGTCGATGACGCCATGCAACCCGTCGCCATGGCGACGGAGGAAGCCCTCCTGGAAATCCCGTTCTTTGAAGCCGATTGAAGAGGGTGGGGGGATGTCGCTGCACAGCGGCTATCATGTAGCGAGCCCTGGGCTCGCTACATGATTTAAAAAAATATAAATAAATAAAAAAACTGCTCTGCTGCCCCCTGGCAGTTTTTAATAGACCGCCAGGGGGGGGTTAAACCACAGCTCTGATTACATCCTTGGGAGTGAAGCCTTTACGTTCTGATGCTGAACAAAAATTGTTTTTCCTTTTATGAATATCGGGGCATAAAGGGTCCTTCCTTTCTAAGGAGAAATAATCAGCTTTGTTCTATTTATAAGCCACCGCCAATGTAAAACTTGCTGAATAATTCAACGCTGTCGCTTGCTGGGCTAAAAATAGCCAGGCAAGCGTTTTGCGGGGGCGAAGCTGAGGAAGAGAGAAAATCCTATAAGTGCGCTAATACTGAGCTATTGTGACTGGAGCGTGCCCAGGAGCGAGGAGCTCTCCAGGGCAATGTGTGAAAACCTACATCATTTCTCACACTAAATTATTCCATCGTGCTGCCTTGTGCAGAGGCTGACCCCCATTGTTCCTGCTGACCTTTTACACTGGCCTTTTATTGATTCCCCCCGCGGGCTGGTCCTATACAGACATGGCTTGCAGTGACAGATTAAATTGTGTGATGTCTCAGGGAAGCTATCGCATTGTCTGACACTTGTCATCCCTCACTGTCTTCACAGGTTCTCTGTTATTCTCGGGTCTATTTTACCCTCCCCCGCCCCCCACTCTATTATTCTGTTGTCAGGCGACGTTGGCAATGTCAGAGCATACATGTGGCATTGGCTGTGACGGTCTAGCGCTGTTACTCCCGGTGCTGAAGCTCTCGGTGCATTGCAGGTTTGCCCCCTAGCCATCCATAATCTTCCCAGGATTAAATTCCCCCTCCATGTCCCAGTAACCCCCCCCCCCCCTCTAACCCATCAACACAATCTCCCCCCCCCCCCCCCCAGCATAGTATTCTAGACCCCCCTCCACATACCAGTACCTCCCCTCTAACCCATCTGTAAGGCCTGACAGGTTATGTCACCAATCACTCTATGCCCCAATCTATTGCCACGGCTCTGAGCCCGGCCCATGGTCTTCACCTATAGACAAGCCCCCGCGTGAACAGGACACAGAATATGTCTCCTGACTACGGTTACACCCAGGTCTTAACGTGCAAGGCATAAAGACTGCAGTAGAAAGGACAATAACCCGCCAGAGCCCCACTGAGGCAAGTAACACAGTTCAATAGTTCATAAGTATCACACAGGGCTATTACCTTGATTCAGGAGGATGAGGCCCTCAGCGTTGATTGCCAGTAATGACAGCTGTATCAGGAACAGGCAGTGAAGGATCCAGGTATATATGAGAGTTCATGCAAAGTCAGCATGCAAGGTTATTCAAGCAATAGACAAGGATTAGTTCAAGTTTACTGGAGTGTCCAGTAACAAGCAATGGTCGGTTCAGGTAGCCTGCAAGAGTATCCAGTAAACAGGCAGAGGTCGGTGCAGGCGGCAGGCAAGAGTATCCAGTAACGGGCAAAAATCGGTCCAGACCGCAGGCAAGAGTATCCAGGAATCAAAGCAATGGTTAAAGGATACCTGAGTTGACATGATGAGATCGACGTGTATGCACAGTGCCTAGCACACAAATAACTATGCTGTGTTCCTTTTTTTTTTTTTTTTTCTTCTTCTCTGCCTGAAAGCGTTAAATATCAGGTATGTAAGTGGCTGACTCAGTCCTGACTCAGACAGGAAGTGACTGCAGTGTGACCCTCACTGATGAGAAATTCAGTCACTTCCTGACTGAGTCAGGACTGAGTCAGCCACTTACATACCTGATATTTAACTCTTTCAGGCAGAGAAAGGGGGAAAAAAAAAGGGAACACCGCATAGTTATTTGTGTGCTAGGGACTGTACATACACATGTCTATCTCATCATGTCAAATGTCACTTCGGGTATCTTTTACCCTCTTGAGGACCATGGTGTTAAACCCCCCGCCCCCTAGTGACCAGGCTAATTTCAGTTTAATTGGCCACTGCAGCTTTAAGGCCAAGCTGCAGGGCCGTACAACTCTGCACACAAGTGATTTCCCCCTCCCCCCCCCCCTTTTTCTCCCCACCAACAGAGCTCTCTGTTGGTGGGGTCTGATCGCTCCCCCATGTTTATTTTTGTTTTTTTTAATAAACATTAATGGTTGTTTGTTTTTTTTAAACTGTTCCTTTAAAATATATCCCTCCAGCCAGCCAATTATGACCGGCTATCAAAGGCTTCTGCCTATGAGAGCCGATCGCTCTCTTGTCCCCCAGAGGGACAGCCGTGTCACACGGCTATCCCCAGTACAGTGCTGCTGCTGATCGCAGCGCTGTACATGTAAATACACGGCGATCGCCGCTCGGAGACTGATGGCGGAGCTCCGCTCCGCCCACCAAGCATGAGATGCGCGCGCACTCCTGCAAATTGCTGCCACAGGACTTTACGCCAATCGGCGTTAGCTAGTCCTGGGGCTGCCGCCGCGGCCACGCCCATTGGAATGACGCGGTCGGCAAGCGGTTAATAGCAGCAGAGAAAATTAGTCAAATACAAGCCAAAGGTCAAGATCCAGTAATACAACAGTGTGAATGCGCACCCAGCAACTAGCCACAGCTATGCTTATCACGGGCGGTGACTGGGAGCACTCTGCAGGTTTAACCTTCTTAGCGGTATGGACGAGCTCAGCTCGTCCATGACCGCTGGATGGCGCCGCTCAGCTTGCTGCGTGTTGGTCTCGATCGCCGCCGCTCGCCCCCCCCCCCCCCCCGCCGAGACCCCTGCACAGCCTGGCCAATCAGTGCCAGGCAGCGCTGAGGGGGGGAACGGGACTCCGTCTGACGTCATGACGTCGATGACGTCATCGCGGCGACAAGGGAAGCCCTTAAGGAAATCCCGTTGAGAACGGGATTTCCTTGCGTGGGGTCGCGCCGGCGGTGATCGAAGCTATGCGCTGGACGCCGCAAGGAGGGAGGCATCATGTAGCTAGCGCTAACTGCTGCGCCGCCACCCTGGCGCAGGTAATAGAACGCCAGGGTGGTTAAATATAACTTTCATCCAATCAGTGGCCGGCTACAATCCGCACATCCAATCACACACCGGTACACCTGCCTAGGTGTCAGCTGTAACGACACCTGACACCGCACAGTCAGCTTACTGGAGTCAGCTGACTATTGTTTACATCTACGGAGGGTGTACTGGGAACGCGTCCTCTGCCTATCAGAATGTGCGGCCTGTGTCTCAGCAGCAGTGTCATCAGCGGGGAACAAGCGCCGAGGCCCGGAAGCAACGGATCCCGCCCGGATCTCGGTTGAAACCTCATCAGAAACAGGCAGGTTCCTTATACCATCAACATGATCTCTTTCCCCCCCCCCCCCCCCACCATATTATTCTAGTCCCCCTTCGCATACCAGTAACTCACCTCTAACCCAACAACATAACCCCCTCCCAGCATAATATAATATTCCCCCACCACATCCTAGTAACCCCTCTCTAACCTACCAACATAATCTCCAGCTCCCCCCCCCCCCCAGCATAGTATTCAAGTCCCCCTCCACGACCTAGTCACCAACCCCTCCCACTATGTTAACCAGCCCATCATAGAAAACACCATATGCCCTGCCCTCTGTGTCCAGGCAAAATTACTCTAACCCCCTTCCAATAAAAACTATTCTGACAAGTTAGTCTCTCAATCAGCACTTTCTTGGTTGACCATACTGCCCCTCTTACTCCCCCCACCCCCCCTCCTTGCCCCTTTGTTCCCTGACTCACCAAGTCCATTTGACCTCTATCCCAATGGTCTTGAGCAGGCAACCAATCCAGATAATGGCCTCAATTCACTAAGCTTATCTCCGGTCTTTAACCTCCCTGGCGGTAAGCCCGTGCTGAGCACGGGCTATGCAGCCGGAAGGCACCGCTCAGGCCCCGCTGGGCCGATTTGCATAATTTTTTTTTTTTGCTACACGCAGCTAGCACTTTGCTAGCTGCGTGTGCAATGCAATCGCCACCACTACCTGACGATCCGCCGCTATTCGTCGCACCGTGGATGCCCCCCCCCCCCGACCCCGTGCGCTGCCTGGCCTATCCGTGCCAGGCAGCGCTGTGGGGTGGATCGGAGTCCCCTTTGACGTCACGATGTTGATGACGTCATCCGGCCCGTCGCCATGGCGACAGGGGAAGCCCTCCAGGAGATCCCGTTCTGGGGGGATGCCGCTGAGCAGCGGCTATCATTAGTTGTATCTACACAAAGGTAAACACATGAGCTGGAGGAGGGCGCGTCATTGCTCTGAAGAGGAGGCGTAGAGGAAGATTTATGATAATCTCTTCAGAGCAATGACGCGCCCTCCTCCAGCTCATGTTTACCTTTGTGTAGATACAACTAATTACGCAGCTCAGAACAGGGAAGTCTACTTCAGTCTAGCAGCGAGAGAGGGCTCCTCAGTAACTTTATGAGCCGATCGTGTGCTGCATAAGTCGCTCTGCTGTGTGAGGAACGTCACAATAGAATAAAGCATGGCTGTACGCAGCAAGAGGATCCCCCTCTTGAATAATGAACTGCCCCAATTCCCCGTCGCCGTCAGTCTTCTCAGGGGACACAGACAGTTAAGTTAAAGACAGAAGAAGCTGCACAGCAAAAATATATGCTTTGATCATTCTTACTGTTGTTGGCAAATTGATTTATAATGCGTACAGAAATAGTGAAAGTTTGATAGAATTCCTTTAACGCTTCCGTCTTTAAGTTAACTCTTCAAGCCTTAAAATAACTACAGAATTCTAAAGTTAAAGACAGGCTGTTAATTAACTGCATGTGAAAATAACTACAGAGGAGGTAACTTGAGGAATGAAGAGATAAGATAACTCTCTCACTGTGTGGTGACAAGTTTTCTCTTGCCTTATTATCTCCAGCATGATCTTAGTGAATTGAGGCCAATATTCTTAATAAGCATAAGATCACCTCTTCATAGCAAGAAATTTTAAATCAGGTACCATTTATTGGCTAACTAAAAAGAATAAGAACGAACACGGTACAATACCCTACTGCTACTACTCTTAATAGCAGCGTGTGTTAATTTACCTCAAGGCAATAAATCCGTTCATAGCGCAACAGAAAAAATATCTATTTTATGCTGCCTGGGGTTCTCTTTACACACAGATTTGTATTCCTTAAAAAAAAAAAAAATTATAATAATAAAATCTAGGAAAGTACTGCTTAGTATTTAGAACAATAGAGCTACAATAGTTAATCTCAAGAGTTTTTCACTTCACGTTGATTTAAAGGGGAACTTCAGCCTAAACAAAGGTACTGTCATTTAAGTTACATCAGTTATGTTAATTAAAATAGATTGGTAATCTCTTATCCACCCTGTTTTAAAAGAACAGGCAAATGTTTGTGATTTCATGGGGGCAGCCATCTTTTTGGTTGAAAGGAGGTGACATGGAGCATGAGACACAGTTCCAACTGTCCTATGTTCTGATCACCCCTCCCAGCTGCAAATTTCAAATTCAAAATAAAAAAAATAAATAAAATTGCACCAAAACAGCAGAACGAGAACAATATCAGAAATCCCATCATGCTTTGCACACCATTAGGGGAAAAATCCCCGGGCAGTTTTCTTCTGTGCAGCTAAAAATGAGACTTGGGTAAGAAAGACAAAGTTCTGATGTTGTGAAACTGTTAGGCCCCATTCACACTTGCAAAACGCAAAATGCTAGCGCTTTTGCTAGCGGTTTGCTCTGGCAATTTTTGGTGATTAACGCAAAAAAAATCGGTATTCACACTTGCCAATTTTATTGATTTATTTTTTGCCCCGTGATTAGCGCTTCTATAGCACTAAACGCGATCGCCGGGAAATCGCCTGAACATGGTGCAGGATACAAATTTGCATTTGCCGATTTGCGTTAATCGCCGGCGATTAACGCAAATCGCCCAAGTGAGAAACGGTCCATAGGGTATTACGGCACTAGCGCTTTAAAAAGCGCTAGCGCTTGAGTGTTTTGCGGAAATCGCCGAACGGGGCCTTGAAAACACCAAGCCTTTTCACTGCTGTGGAGTAGATTTTTAGTCTGGAGGTTCACTTTAAAGTGTGCATGAAATAGAGGCACGAGGAAAAATGGGAGTCCGGTGAAGAGGAGTCTAAATGATAAATACCGTTGTGAATTGGGCGCCAAATAAAACATAAAATATTTACAGTGGTAATGACGGTAGCAAATAATTGGTAAATGATACCGATATTTTACTACAACTAAACTTAGCCCTCCTTTCACACAGAGCCCTCCCGCATCCGGTGCCTAACACTAACCCCCCCCCCCCCCCCTTTCCTTTCCTGACACTCAACCCTGAACCCACCCACCAACCCACTCCTGTCGCCTAACCCTAAAACCCTCTTTCCTAACATTATTTTCTAAATGATAAACTTCAAAACGCTAATTTTCACAAAATTGAAATGTCTTTTGAATTTATGAATTTTCCAACACTAACTTTTTAATTTAAATACTGCTAATAATTTCAAAAACTTCAATGTTTTAATGTTCTCAAAACAATAAAAATTTCAAAAACTGTTATAATTTTCAAAACCATATTTATTGGGCGCCCAATAGCAGATATTGGTGCCTATGGAGTTGCTCAAACCGTCTATTAGCCGTGGATGCCCACATTTCCTGTTTCCACTTTAAGGCTACTTTCCCACCAAGACGTTGCGTTTTAGGGGACGTTATGGTCGCAACGCCTGGTGGTGTTGGATGTGGACGTCAGACTGAGCTGGGTTGTGCAGCTCACTTTGGCGTCCGTGATACCGTGATGCGTACTCTTGGACGCATGCGGCATCACGTGGTCCCGCCAGCCAATCGCCGCACAAAGCAGCCGCTCCAGAAGTAAACACTGCACGTCACACCGTGCAGTGAATATTAATTAGTGTCTGGCCGAGGAGGAGGAGGGGAGACCTCCTCCTCCAACACTACTGAGCATGTGCAAACAGTCTAATGCGGCTTAGCCGTGCATAACGCACAGCATGCAGCACTTTCAACTGACGTACAGCGTTACAATGTAACGCAACGTGTGCACTGTGAACAGCCCATTGATTTTTTTTTTTTTTTTTTAAATTGCTGTGGGGTGCGTTACAGGCTGCTCTAACGTGCGCCTGTAACGTCCCACTGTGAAAGCAGCCTCAATGTCCTGTTTCTCCTATGTGGAATAACTGCTTTGTGGAATACCTGCTCTGTATATCCCTATGAAGAAACCAGGGGGCTTGTTCTGGTTTGAATTCTCCACAGGAAATCTATAATGCATTTCATTCACACTTTTAGTGGGTTTTTACCGCTAATCGCTGGCGTTCGCTAGCAAAAAGCGCTAGTGCAATTTTAACTCTATGGCAATGAACTCACTGCAGTGATCGCCAGCGATTTGCTACTTTTTTTTTTTTTCACGATTTTTGAGCAGTCGTGATTGCAATGTGTTTAAATCACAATTGCTCAACAAAGCGAAAATGTCCCGTTGAAAAATGTTTATCGCTTAAAAATTGCCCCCGCAAAATGCTAGTGGTAATCGCTAGCGTTTTGCGATTGGAAGTGTGAATGGGGCCTTACTGCAGAACAGAACTGTGGGTGTCAAAAGTGCAGGAGGACACAGAAGGTTTAGAATCTGTCTGGTTTTTATCATCTATTTCCAATATAAAAAAGGTATACCAGGGAGACACTTTAAATGACTACTATAGCAAAAAAGTAAATTGCGTTTAAACACAAACCTACAAATAAGTGTTTCCTCCAGAGTAAAATGATCCATACATTACTTTTCTCCTATGTTGCTGTCACTTAGGCTTTGTTCACACCACAAATCGCTAAACGCAAACACTGAGTATTTTGAGCGGTTTTCTAACTGTATGGGATAGCGTTTTTCTGTGTTTTCCAACGCTAGCGATTTTACTGCACGTGTGTCGCTCTCCCATACAGGAAATGGCAACTACACAGGAAACAAAGGTGTTTTATGGCTAATCTGCTATATTTACTGAGTAAAAGCGCTGGAAAAACGCTGATTATTGTGAACAGCCCAGCGTTTCTGGGGCGATTTTGCAGCGCGCCTATCTTTAACATTGAAGCGCTAATCGCACAAAATCGCTGAAATTGTGCAGGTTACGCGTTTGCATTTCAGCTAATCGCTGAAAAACGCAAAACGCTTACATGAGAACAGCCACATATACTTAACATTGACCAAGCGCTTTTCAAAACGCTAGCGATTTCCAGCGATGCTGAAATCGCCTGAAAAGCGCTCTAGTGTGGATGGGCCCTGACAGTAGTTGAAAGCTAAAAGAACTGACAGTTTTTGACTGTTAATTGGGGATTTTCAGTATTTTATTTATACTTTGCCTGCATTTTTGTCTATAATGCTTTTGTAGACTTCCTCCACCTATTTGCACACTATTCTTGCAGTTGGACTGAGCAACTGCTGTTTACGAAGTGCTTTTTAAAATAAAGAAAACCCTGAGAATCTCCCATGAGGAGATGGGCTAGTCCAAAACCTGTCAGATGTCTACTACCTACTGTAAGTGAAGGCAACATAGTCATTTTCAGCTGTGGGAGTAATGTACTTTTTTTTTTTTTTGTTTGTTTTTTTCAATGTTACAATTTTTTGCGATGGTGGTCTTTGTAAATGCAGCCACTATATGGTTAAGCATTCCCTGCCACTCCATCTTGCCTGCCTGGGATCTGCCTCAGCAGCAGGTTTATGTCATCGTTTTATGCTGATTTGTGGTATGTATTTTGCGGCACCTCTAATGCAAATTCCACCCTGCCAACATCTGTCATAGTGACAGCTGTGTGTTATATTGGGAATGTGCTGAGCTGTTCACTATGCAGCATTTATGAGCTGTGGAGTGTCCCTGCTTGCACTGCATCGCATGCTTAACCCTTAAAGGACCACAGAATGGGAACAATAACGTTATGTTGCGTGAGAGCCGCTATCGGCATGCATGAAGATGTCCCAGAAGGCCCTGATGCTTGCATTATACGGAGATACTCGACATCTATGCACCCTTGCTGTGCAGCCGGCTGCTCTGTTAGCTGCTATACAAGGCAAAATGAGATAAGAACGACAGTTGGTGTTTTTCCGCTATGGGATTACTGGAAAGGAAATCAACGGTTAGGATTATTTTTAAAGCCCAACTAAAGTCGAAAAGTATAAAACAAAAACCAAACCAGAGGGCTAGTGCTGATTAGACCGGCACTGCCTTATGACTCTTACCACCCCCTGCCGCTATTTAGCAGAAGCCTCCTATTCACGTTTGATGGACATCTACAGTGACTGGCATATGGAGGATGCTATATTAATTTCCCTTTTAAACAAACCATTCAGATGGCCTGGCTGTCCTGCTGATCCTCTGCCTCTAAGGCATTTAGCCATAGACCCTGAGCAAGCATGCAGATCAGATGTTTGAATGGATTTGCCACATGCTTCATGTGGGTGATTCAGGAACTGTTGATACATGAAAGATCAGCTGGCTAGCCAGGTAACTGGTATTGTTTAAAAGGAAATAAATATGGCAGCCTCCATATCCCTCTCAATTCTGGTGTCTTTTAAAGGAGGAGGATGATGTTATCCATTCAGTCCTGCCTGACTCTTGGCGAATGTATGGGTTACCGCTCTTCATGCTGTCCAATCTTGAACCGTTTCCGCCAGTTGCCTTAACCTCCAGAGCGATAATCCCGAGCTGAGCTCGGGGTATGTCGCGCAGGAGGAGTTCTCAGGCCCTGGTGGGCCGATTTGCATAATTTTTTTTTTTTTTGTTACACGCAGCTAGCACTTTGCTAGCTGCGTGTAACTTCCGATCGCCGCCGATCCGCCGCTACCCGCCATGCCGCGCAGCCCCCCCCCCCCAGACCCCTTGCACAGCCTGGCCAATCAGTGCCAGGCAGCGCTGAGGGGTCGATCGGAGTGGGTGGGGGGATGCCGCTGCGCAGCGGCTATCATGTAGCAAGCCCAGGGCTCGCTACATGATTTAAAAAAGAAAAATATTTTTTAAAAAGTGCTGTGCCCCCTCCTGGGCGATATAATTGTATGGCCTAGAGGGTTAAAGCGAACCTGAACTAAAAAAAAAAATAGTTTCACTTACCTGGGGCTTCGACCAGCCTCCCTGCAGCCGTCCTGTGCGCGTGGCGTGCCAATCTCTGCGGTGGTCTACTGCACCTGTGTGACCCATGGCTTTGCGCATCCTTGTACCAGTTGAACAGTAAGAGGTTCTCTCTTGCTGTACTTGCACAGGTGGCGCTGGCCGAAATGAACGCGTACGATCTGTGCACGGACAGGGCCGCAGTGACCACCGATGGCAGAAACAAAAGCCGCAGCGGGGGAACGGAGGATCGGAGGATTGGAATACCGTGGGCGCAGGACGGCGGTGGGAGGCTGGTCCAAGGCCCCAAGTTCACTGCAAGCTCAATCCGATGTCGGCTTCAATGGTGTCAATCCTATGCGTTCTCTGGCTGGCTTGTCGCTTTTTGCCACTGATACTGTGCTGCGTGATCTGGTTTGCATGTATTCCTGTATTGTCTTATTGCTGTATGTCACCCCTACACATGGACTGTAACCTTAACCAATGTACAGCGCTGCGTAATATGTTGGCGCTTTATAAATACAATAAAATCTCAGTCCTAGCATTAAGTCTTTCTCTGAAGAATTTGATTGCATCAGGTGGCTGAAATGTCTGGTGATTTTTGTCTTCCAGTGACCTGTCCTGGTCTTACACGTTCCAATACCTCTGGACCGGAGCTGCGACGAGGGACACCTAGACTGTTAGGGGCTGGAAGAAGTCCTGGGTGAGTAAAACTGCATTTGTATTTCCCACCTCACAATTCCTGTAACCCCCCCCCCCCCCTTGGCGTTCTGATTCTTTCCGGATTTTAGGGGATAAAAGTGGTGCAATTTTTTTGCACCCTTTCAGACCCTAAAACCTGGAAAAAATCATGCTGTCAGGGAGATCTGCAGCAGCCCAGTAATCACTCACCTCCCTGGCTCCAGCGCTGCAGTTAAGCCTCCATCCTCCGGGTGGCGCTGCAACTCTAAAGTGAACTTGCCGGCTGTCGTCATGACAGCCGGCGATCTCACCAGGAGGAAGCAGAGCCCCGGAGGAGAGGAAGAAGAATGGCAGCCAATGTCGGGATCCCCGGGAGGTATGTAGAAACGCTCCCGCTGCCCGCATTGCTCTGCATACAGCCTCCAGCGGCTACACTGAGCAGAGGTCGGGATTACCGCTCTGAGCTGCGATTTTCTGCCCCGTCCCTAGCTCGGGATAACCGCCAAGGTTTGAGGGAACCTGAATTTAGTAAAATTATTTAAAATAAACACGGCGTAGCTGCAAATGATTGTTACATACTAACCTCACCGCCAGTTCCTCTCAGAAGCTCACCATTTTCTTCTTACAGTGATCCCTCCCAGTTCTGACAATATTTTGTCAGAACTGAAATATACCAGTTGCTGTCAGTTATATATCAGCAGCTGTCAGTTAGAACTGAATGTGCAAGGTAATGTCCATATTCCCTTATGGCTCAAGTGGGTGATATTACAGTTTAACAGTGTGCTGACCAGGAAGCTGTTATGGGGTAATGGCCATTTTTAAAATGGAGGACAGAAAATTCCATTGATCACAGTGGACAAACGGGACGCAGGAGAGTAGAAAGAGATTGAGTAGTAGACTACATAGGAGGTAAGCATAACCTGTGTATGGTTATTTTGACTTTATATTTTCAGTTCAGGTTCTCTTTAAGCCCACTGCTAGGACTGCACCACTTTTTTCCAGTGCCCAGGCTGCCCTTTGCTACTGCGCAGGCACAGCTGTACTCTCACAGATATAGTATGGCAGCGCTCACGCAAGACGGGAAGTTCGGCTGCAAACGAGGAGAGTCCCGGCTAGTGGTCAGGGTTGAGGAGGGCAAGAGACGTCTCTGGAGGACCCAGATGCTTGCCTCTTCAGCCTTGATGTGTGCTTGAAGCAAACAGGAAGGAGTATGGACACTATGATGAAACCTTTTCTTAGGGCCCGACTACCCTTTTGTGTTACTGAGCTTATTTCAGTAGCACGTCTCGGTGTGCAATATGCAGGTACATCAGGAAGTGCATAGACAGCACCCTCTGCATATTTATGAGCTATGCAATACTGCGTTTTTACAGCACTGCTGCATGCATTTCTATGCGCAACGCAGTGCTCTCAAGTTCAACATAATTGAATAGGGTCGTTGCTGCAACACATACTGTAAGTTTCTGTAAGATGCAGGGCTATCTGCATTACACAGCAATGTAAGTGTACCTGGGCGCTTAATGTCAACTGTAGCCGTTACATTATGGTATTTCAAAACCGAGGTACAATCAGTGATGCATTATTGATCAGAGTTTAATTTTAAAAGATTTTAACCACACATTAACCTGTGGCATACCTAAGGAGATTTGGGCCCCAGTGCAAGTTTTTTACATTGGCCCTCCAAAGCATTTTATGCATGACCACTCATATGGCAAAACAAAACCAGCCAAGGGCATCCACAGTATGAGAGGTGTAAGCAGAGGAGGGGAATAGTTTAATGATTACCATATTTTTCGGAACTATAAGACGCTGCTGACCATAAGATGCACCTAGATTTAGTGGACAAAAACCAGGGGGAAAAAAATTACTAAACCTGGTGCATCCATGGTGAAGGGGCATCTTGTGGATTATGCCCCCTTTGTACCTCATGCCTCCTTGTACCTTTTCGATCTCCGGGTCCTCCTGTGTCTCTCTCTTGTATCCTCCTATATGCCCATGTGTGTCCTCCTCTATACCCCTTTATGTCCCAGTGTCCTTCATTTTGTCCCCATGTGCCCTCCTCCGCATGGGCACAGTACAGGAAGTCCCCGACATTGCGGCGGGTTGGAGGTTCGTATTGGCAGGCGTTCACAAGTCCGGAACGCCCTGCATTTGGACTATAAGACGCAGTGACTTTTGGGGGAAAAAAGTGAGTCTATTAGTGCAAAAACTACAGTAGAACTATTCAGAGAATATATCGAGGTGATCATTACCAACATAGCACCATTAAAGGATACCCGAAATGACATGATGAGATAGACATGTGTATGTACAATGCCTAGCACACAAATAACTAGGCTGTGTTCCTTTTTTTTCTTTCTCTGCCTGAAAGCGTTAAATATCAGGTATGTAAGTGGCTGACTCAGTCGTGACTCAGACAGGAAGTGACAACAGTGTGACCCTCACTGATAAGAAATTCCAACTATAAAACCCTTTCCTAGCAGAAAATGGCTTCTGAGAGCAAGAAAGAGGTAAAAAGAAGAATTTCTTATCAGTGAGGGTCACATTGTAGTCACTTCCTGACAGTCAGCCACTTGCATACCTGATATGTAACTCTTTCAGGCAGAGAAATAAAAAAAGGAACACAGCATAGTTATTTGTGTGTACAGTAGGCATATCAACAGAGGGATTGGTAACGCATGGTTGCTATGGAATAGTGTACTGTATGCATAATCACTGCAGTGCATATATAACAAGTGCTGTATCAGGCTTATGTGTACATAATTAAAGGGAACCTGAGGTGAGAGGTATCTGGAGGCTGCCATATGTATTTCCTCCTAAAAGGTTTCCTGGCAGCCTTGCTGATCTTCTGGCATAAGCAGTGTCTGCGTCAAAACTCTAGAACAAGCATATGGCTAATCCAGTAAAATCAGTCAGAGCAGTGGCATAACAATAGGCCCTGCAGCCCCTGCTCCTGAGGGGGGGGGGGGGCGGCCCACCCCCTGGGGCCCACCCCCTGAGGCCCGCTCGGGGCCGTTTTGTGGGGGCTGGAGGGGTGGCAGCAGGAATTCCCCCCCCCCCCCCTCACCTTGGGGCTCTCCCCTCTGCGCTCCCCTCCAGCTAGTTAGTGTGTGGGCAGCGGGCCGCGGCGGGCAGATACAATCCTTCTTCCATGCGTTCCATCGCAGACTCCTCGCTCTAGTGGCTGACGTCACTTACGGAAGTGATGTCACTTCCGGAAGTGACGTCAGCCGCTAGTGCGAGGAGACTGCGATGGAACGCACGGAAGAAGGTATGTATCTGCCCGCTGCCCACACACTGTAACTAGCTGGAGGGGAGTGCAGAGGGGAGAGCCCCAAGGTGAGGGAGAGGGGGGGGGGGGGGAACTTCCCCTCTCCCCGCCGACTGTGGCCAAGGCTTTCCCCTCATGCTGCCACCCCTCCAGCCCCCACAAAACGGCCACGAGCGGGCCCCAGGGGGGGGCGCTCTGAAATTCTGCAGGGGGGCCCGGTGGGGCCTAGTTACGCCCCTGAGTCAGAGTACCTGATCTGCTGCATGCTTGTTCAGAGTCTATTGCTAAAAGTATTAGCGACACAATATCAGGAGGACTGTCTGCGGGGCAACTGGTATTGTTTAATAGGAGATAAATATGGTAGCCTCCATATCCCTCACCTCGGGTTCTCTTTATGCACAGAAGTATAGTAAAGCACACTTTTTAACAGGTTTCTGTAGCTATAATCACTAGACTTCAGTTTGTCTCCTAGCTTTAACATATTTGCCCAGTAATATTATTACCAGGGGCGTTGCTAACCCCAAAGATCAGTGGTACGTGCCCCGGATCTATTCTGGGGTGCCCCTAATGTCCCCCAAGCAGAGTCAGCTCATTTGTGCCTCAATGGTGGGCATGCTGGGAGCTGTTATGCATCAATCGGGGGTATGCTGGGTGCTGTGATGCCCTTATGGGGGCATGCAAGGAGATGTGGTTTGTCAATGGAGACATGCTGGGAGTTGTAGTGCCTCAATGAGAGGCCTTGGGAGCATGGTAGGGGGTCCACTCGAAAGTGAGGGAATGCTTGGGCTGCCAGATAACCTGGCAGCAGGCCAGACCACACACAAAAATGCTCGCTCTCTGACAGCACTCTGCCACTTATGTAGTCTGCAGACTGCCCGTCAGCCAATAAGAAGTGCAAATACATTGCACCTAGTCTGCAGTACTTAGTTAAGCAGAGGCTGAGCAATTCAGCCAGTCGTTAGAGAGGTTGCATATAGACAAAGGCTATATGACCAGCAGGGGGCACCAGCGTGCAGGAAACTCCCTCTCTTCCGCCCCCCTCCTAACTAAACTGCATAAGGAGCTGCAAATGAAGTCCGGGGCAGGCCAGACCAGCCAGTACAAAATAACTTTGCCGAGTTATGTTTAAGTGACACTGCCTATTTATGTGATATGATCCATGTATTAATGGAGGTGGGGCTTCATCCAACATTTTGCTGGGCAGGTCTTAGACCGCTGTTAAGTTCATGTAAATTGTGCTCCACCCATGACCACACCCACATTCTGGTGCATAGCCACACCCATTTTCTGGCTGGAGTGCCCAAAGGTGCCCTGGATCTCTTAGGAGCCTAGCAACACCCCTGATTATTATAGTCTTTTATGTCAGCAGGCCTGGATTTAGCATCTGTTTCGGTGAGCTGAATGATGTTTTACATTGGTGTATCTCTCTCAGTGGAATGATTCTGGAACATCTCCTGTTGCCGGCATTTTACAATCACTGCGACATTCATATCCTGTGTAATATTCTCTTCCACCTCTCGTCCCTCGCCCTTCCACTTACTCACCTCTGGGATCCCCTCCGCTGACTATTCCTGCCAATTGAAGGTTATTTTTAGCTCCCGCTTTCCCAGGGAGCTCAGATCTGCGGCTATTTATAAACCAGGGGAATCAATGTGTTGTCATTATTCTGATGAGTGGAGAGTGATATTGCAGTAATGAGACTCCACTTTCATCCTGTTACAAAAATTCTCCTCCATCAGCTACAGTCATTCCAAAGATTTGAGTAAGCATTAATGCAGTTTTTCTTTTCTTTCTCTTTATCTGCTTCTTACCAGCATGTTTCTAACAGGGAGTGCTTAGCGTGAGCGGTGTGTATGGATTTGGTGTTGTATTTTCTATTTGCCTCATTAATCCCCTAACTCTAACCAGTCACTTTAATTTGAAATCCCCATCCTGATGCTTAACCTTAACCTGCCCTCCTGACCCTAATTCCTTGCTAATGCCTACAATTCATCCGCTAACATAAAACCTTCCCTGAACCCTAACCAGTGGTGTAACAATAGGGGATGCAGAGGTTGTGACTGCACTGGGCCCCCTGGACCAGAGGGGTCCACTTCAATCATCTTATTAGCTTTTCATTGGTACTATGCTGGTAATGAACACCTCCATATGTGCATTGAATAGTAGTAATCCTTAAAGAGAGTCTGAAGCGAGAATAAATCTCGCTTCAGACCTCATAAATAGCAGGGGCACGTGTGCCCCTGCTAAAACGCCGCTATAGCGCGGCTTAACGGGGGTCCCTTCACCCCCAAATCCCCCTCGATACACCCGGGGAGCGCTTCCTGGTTGGGGCAGGGCTAACCGCCGCAGCCCTGCCCCACGCGCGTCTGTCAGCGTGTTTCTCCGCCTCTCCCCCGCCCCTCTCAGTCTTTCTTCACTGAGAGGGGCGGGGGAGAGGCGGCGATGCGCCGCTGACAGACGCGACTGGAGGCAGGGCTGCAGCCGTTAGCCCTGCCTCCAGGAAGGGAAATTCTGCGACCTTTCTACGACACACTTTTGCGGGGGGTGGGTTGGGGGTGAAGGGACCCCCGTTTAGCCGCGGGATAGCGGCGTTTTAGCAGGGGCACACGTGCCCCTGCTATTTATGAGCTCTGAAGCGAGATTTATTCTCGCTTCAGAGTCTCTTTAAAGGATACCCGAGGTGACATGTGACATGATGAGATAGACATGTGTATGTACAGTGCCTAGCACACAAATAACTAGACTGTGTTCCTTTTTTTTCTTTCTCTGTCTGAAAGCGTTAAATATCAGGTATGTAAGTGGCTGACTCAGTCCTGACAGGAAGTGACTACAGTGTTACCCTCACTGATAAGACATTCCAACTATAAAACGCTTTCGTAGCAGAACATGGCTTCTGAGAGCAAGAAAGAGATAGAATGGGTCAATAGTTCATAGATTTTAGCTCTAGCATACTTCAATGAATGTGTCATTGAGCAAAAAACAATAAAACAGTTAAAAATTAAAAAGTAGATATAAACACAAAATAAAACCGTGGAATATCTTAAAAAGTCATTTTTAGGAGAAGGAAGATAAATACAATTGTTTATTTCATTAGTTTATTTTCGCTTTGGGTGTCCTTTAACAGACTGTTTCCTTACTCGCTGCACTGCAGCTGTCCTTGGTAGGTTTTGGTGCTCCATATCAATACTGTGGTTGTTGGGGCCCAATGTAAAACTCACTAG
Source organism: Hyperolius riggenbachi (assembly GCF_040937935.1). NCBI lineage: Eukaryota > Metazoa > Chordata > Amphibia > Anura > Hyperoliidae > Hyperolius > Hyperolius riggenbachi. The sequence goes on along the minus strand of NC_090657.1, from coordinate 29,897,122 downwards.
GGCCCCAAGCTCCTTTGTTCCGCCCCTAACCCTTCCGTAACCATAACCCCCTTCCTCCATATAAACCTTTTCCTGTTGCCTAACCTCCCTATGGTTACCCTCCTAATAATTTCCCCCAATATAATCCCCTTCCTGACACCTCAAACTCCAACCTTTTTCCCTAACGTTAACACCTTTCTGACCGCTAAGCATATCCTCTCTCCAAAATAATCTTTTGAACACATGCCAACGGGACTGGGCATGCGAGGTTGGTACAATTGGAGCTCCAGTTGTAGATATTTAGGTGCTGACAGCGGCGCAATGGCGGAGACTCAGAGGATGCCGCGGGACCTGACACCTGGGATTTCTTCCAGGCTCCCATAATGTAAGTAAAAATCCAGTTTATTTTACTTTTTCCGCTAGTTCAGGTGTGCTTTAAATCCGCCACTTAGAGGAACTGTGACCAAAGATTGAACTTCATTCCAATCAGTAGCTGGTACTCCCTTTCCCATGAGAAATCTTTACCTTTTCTTGAATAGATCGGGGGAGTCTGTGTGGCTGATATTGTGCTGAAACTCCTCCCACAGTGTGATGTCAGGGCCATGGTCCTGACATTTTCCGGTCTGTGAGCCTTGTTGTATTGTGGGAAATATCAGCCGTTTCCAACTGCCAAAAAAAGCAAGCAGTATCTCCCTGTGTAAAAAAACAAAACAAAAAAAACCTAGGCCCCTCTACTGTTAAAATAGGCTCACTTTAAAGGGTACTTGCGTAATTATCCCTTCTGGGAAGTTTGCCATTTTTTTTTTTTATTTTATTTTTTATTTATTTTTTTTGTAAAGTTCTGTTTGATCCCCTAGCCAGATCTAAACATTTTTGGTAAGCTGAAAGTTCCGGTGTTACATTTCAGCATACCCGACAAGGAACACCATCTTTCCTTTGCACTGGGTACTGAATCAATGCGATGCCCCATTCCCAAGTTATGGGGGGGTTTGGGAGACGGGTGTCCCCTGCACTTTGCTGCCGAGTGCACAGTGGAATTGAGTCTCCTGCCCATGCCAGTAAGACAGAGGAGACGAGGGTGCAGAGCTTCGCTGCTCCTTCATCTGTAGAGACCCAGGGCACTTGACATAAGGTTTGAAGACACAGATTTATGCTGCGAAGGAAAAAGACCTACTGGGTGTGCTGCTTATCATGTTGGGTTCATCCCATACTTCTGTAATTGCAGCCAAGTTGAGGGGACACCCTTCCTTCAAAACCCCACAACTTGGGAACTGACCATCATACCGATTCATATGACGTGTTCACAACACCATCCTTCCCCCTCCAGCACCCCCCTGTGGCCCGTTCTAACAGCAATTTTGAACGGGAAGGAAGTGACAGTTCTTCCTCCCCGCAGTGCGTGCATAACTCCGCCCCCTCCACCTGCCTCTGTAGTTCCCTATGTGTTTCACTGCACACAGCGCACAGGGGAGCTGTGCTGTGTGTGGGCTCATGTGATAATTGAGGACGGATATTCTTCTGACCTCAATTCACAAGTCAACACAGCGCAGCTCCCCTGCACGCTGTGTGCACTGAAACACATATGGAACTAAAGCGGCAGGTGGAGGGGCGGAGTTATGTATGCACAGCGGGGAGGAAGAACTGTCACTTCCTCCCCAATAATATCCGACGTTCTGCCTCAGTCGAAGACTTTGACTGAGCAGAACAGGGGCTAGAGGGGGCATAGGAGGGGGGAGGCTGGTGCTGTGTGCTAGTCGCAGCACCAGCAATAAAGCAATATTAAAAGTTTAAGGGGAGGGGGAAGAGGATAAAGGCGTACTTTAAATGTAATCCGCTCCTTTTCCCATGTACAATAATAAAACCTGTATTTATAGGAAGCACTACTTACAGCTCTTGCGGCTGCTTTATTAATGATTCAGAGCAATAATGTTCAATTTATGAAGCAGTCTACTTTTTACTGCAATCAGTTCAGTTGGTAAAACAATTTTACTCTAAATATAATCCGCCCTTCTCCACCAACACAGAAAGGCTAAGCCTGTATTCTAAGATGCTACTTAGAAAATCTGCAGCTGCTTTAGTAAAATCCTTTTCCTTCTGGTATAAGTGTAGCAGTGACACAAGGCTGGGCAAAAGTTCCATTAAAAAAAGTCATGCAGAGCTATTTATTGAAACTACACTAACCAAAGGATTATTAGGAACACCATACTAATACAGTGTTTGGTGTTTGACCCCCTTTCACCTTCACAACTGCCTTAATTCTACGTGGCATTGATTCAACAAGGTGCTGAAAGCATTCTTTAGAAATGTTGGCCCATATTGATAGGATAGCATCTTGTAGTTGATGGAGTTTTGTGGGATGCACATCCTGGGCATGAAGCTCCCGTTCCATCACATCCCAAAGATGCTCTATTCGGTTGAGATCTGGTGACTGTGGGGGCCATTTTAGTACAGTGAACTCATTGTCATGTTCAAGAAACCAATTTGAAATGATTCAAGGTTTATGACATTGTGCATTATCCTGCTGGAAGTAGCCATCAGAGGATGGGTGCATGGTGGTCATGAAGGGATGGACATGGTCAGAAACAATGCTCAAGTAGCCGTGGCATTTAAACTATGCCCAATTCAGCACTAAGGGGCCTAAAGTGGGCCTAAAGTGTGCCAAGAAAACATCCCCCACACCATTACACCAACACCACCACCAGCCTGCACAGTGGTAACAAGGCATGATGGATCCATGTTCTCATTCTGTTTATGCCAAATTCTGACTCTATCGACACTCATCAGACCAGGCAACATTTTTCCTGTCTTCAGTTAGCTTTACTCGGGGCTTTCTCCAGCCCCTTGTCTGCCGACTGTCCCACGCCGACCGCTCTGCTCTGGTTTAGCTGGAAGCAGCGTGTGTATCAGCGTCTATGCAGAGGAGGAGACCAGCAGCGATTGGAATGCAGTGAGGTGAGTTTACTCTGAATAGATGGGGGAGCATGGAGGGCGGCCCTGGAGAGGAAGGGAGGGAGACACCACTCTATCTAACCTATTTTACCAGCGCCTGCCTATCTAACCTATACTGGGGCATATACCTATCTAGCCTGTACTGGGGGAACCTACCTATCTAGCCTGTACTGTGGGTACCTATCTATCTAACCTATATTGGGGGCAATTGTACTGGCTACCTATATTAGAGGCACCCACCTAGCTAATCTATACTGGGGCTCCTACCTATCTAACCTATACTGGGGAGCACCTATCTAACCTATACTGGTGCCAACTATACTGGCTACCTATATTGGAGGTACCTACCTAGCTAACCTATACTATAGGCACCTACCTATCTAACCTATATTGGGGCAGCTATACTGGCTACCTATACTGGAGGCACCTACCTGGCTAACCTATACTGGGGGCAATTATACTGGCTACCTATATTAGGCCACCTATGCCTGGCTACCTATACTGGGGGGACCTATAGCTGGCTACTTATACTGGGTGCAACTAGACCTGGCTAACCTATACTGCAGGGACCTAAACCTGGCTCGGGGGGGGGGGGGGGGCGCAATTCTGACACCCTTGCCCTAGGTGCAATTTAGCCTTGAATCTGCCCTGATCGCATGCAGTGTGCAAGAGGCCTCCGGGAGCCCTGCCCATTGGTATTACCCAGGAATCAGAGCGCTAGGTTCAGGGAGTTCTGCTTAGTGGCCTCCCCCAACCTGCATGCTTAACTGGCTTCGGAAGTGACCTACAGACGAGCCAGTGCAGAGTTCACTATTCGTTTTGGTGAAGCTGGTCAGGTCTCCAGCTGTGCAGAGTGCTGCGGGAGTCCGCACAAGTGGGAGTACTAAGCAGAAGGATCACGATTTGCAGTCTTTCAGTCAATCAGACCCCATGTTATTGATTGTCAACACTACCAGGATCTTCTCTCCAGGCAAAATGTGCCTCTGCTTTAAAGATGTGGCTTTCAGCACGTAGGAGAGACTGACGTTTGTGTTGATTTGTAATTTAGCATGTTGCTTTTTATGTTGCAATGCTAGTGATTTCTTGCTTTGTTCTATAGGACAGCAAGTACAAAGGCACTGGCCTGTAAATTACACTTCCAGAGCGTTGTCTGATGAGGATATACAGAAGCAAGGTGGTGTATAGTGCAGAAATGTCATCATTTGTCTTAGCTTACTTGAGGGTAGGGAAATAGGCAAGGTTTACAGTATTTCTCCCTATGGTTTAAGCAAGAAATCCGTGGTCTGTGGATCTGAGATTGTTTCAGATCAGCCATCCTAGCAGAGCCAGATCATCCACGAGGCAACCCTATGCAGCTGCCTAGGGCCCAGAGAGAGTCTAGGGGCATGGGGGGATGCGTAAGTGGTATTAGCAGTCAGCTAGGTGCAGTTTACGGTTAGTGGTATTAGCAGTCAGCTAGGTTGCTGTTTAGTGTTAGTGGTATTAGCAGTCAGCTAGGTTGCTGTTTAGTGTTAGTGGTATTAGCAGTCAGTTAGATTGCTGTTTAGCGTTAGTGGTATTAGCAGTCAGCTAGGGTGCTGTTTAGTGTTAGTGGTATTAGCAGTCAGCTAGGTTGCTGTTTAGTGTTAGTGGTATTAGCAGTCAGCTAGGTTGCTGTTTAGTGTTAGTGGTATTAGCAGTCAGCTAGGTTGCTGTTTAGCGTTAGTGGTATTAGCAGTCAGCTAGGTTGCTGTTTAGTGTTAGTGGTATTAGCAGTCAGCTAGGTTGCTGTTTAGTGTTAGTGGTATTAGCAGTCAGCTAGGTTGCTGTTTAGTGTTAGTGGTATTAGTAGTCAGCTAGGTTGCTGTTTAGCGTTAGTGGTATTAGCAGTCAGCTAGGTTGCTGTTTAGTGTTAGTGGTATTAGCAGTCAGCTAGGTGCAGTTTAGTGTTAGTGGTATTAGCAGTCAGTTAGATTGCTGTTTAGCGTTAGTGGTATTAGCAGTCAGCTAGGGTGCTGTTTAGTGTTAGTGGTATTAGCAGTCAGCTAGGTTGCTGTTTAGTGTTAGTGGTATTAGCAGTCAGCTAGGTTGCTGTTTAGTGTTAGTGGTATTAGCAGTCAGCTAGGTTGCTGTTTAGCGTTAGTGGTATTAGCAGTCAGCTAGGTTGCTGTTTAGTGTTAGTGGTATTAGCAGTCAGCTAGGTTGCTGTTTAGTGTTAGTGGTATTAGCAGTCAGCTAGGGTGCAGTTTAGCGTTAGTGGTATTAGCAGTCAGCTAGGGTGCTGTTTAGTGTTAGTGGTATTAGCAGTCAGCTAGGTTGCTGTTTAGTGTTAGTGGTATTAGCAGTCAGCTAGGTTGCTGTTTAGTGTTAGTGGTATTAGCAGTCAGCTAGGTTGCTGTTTAGCGTTAGTGGTATTAGCAGTCAGCTAGGATGCAGTTTAGTGTTAGTGGTATTAGCAGTCAGCTAGGGTGCAGTTTAGCGTTAGTGGTATTAGCAGTCAGCTAGGTTGCTGTTTAGCGTTAGTGGTATTAGCAGTCAGCTAGGTTGCTGTTTAGTGTTAGTGGTATTAGTAGTCAGCTAGGGTGCAGTTTAGCGTTAGTGGTATTAGCAGTCAGCTAGGATGCAGTTTAGTGTTAGTGGTATTAGTAGTCAGCTAGGGTGCAGTTTAGCGTTAGTGGTATTAGTAGTCAGCTAGGGTGCAGTTTAGCGTTAGTGGCATTAGCAGTCAGCTAGGGTGCAGTTTAGCGTTAGTGGTATTAGCAGTCAGCTAGGGTGCAGTTTAGTGTTAGTGGTATTAGCAGTCAGCTAGGGTGCAGTTTAGGGTTAGTGGTATTAGTAGTCAGCTAGGTTGCTGTTTAGCGTTAGTGGTATTAGCAGTCAGCTAGGTTGCTGTTTAGCGTTAGTGGTATTAGCAGTCAGCTAGGATGCAGTTTAGTGTTAGTGGTATTAGCAGTCAGCTAGGATGCAGTTTAGTGTTAGTGGTATTAGCAGTCAGCTAGGTTGCTGTTTATGGTTAGTGGTATTAGCAGTCAGCTAGGGTGCAGTTTAGCGTTAGTGGTATTAGCAGTCAGCTAGGATGCAGTTTAGTGTTAGTGGTATTAGTAGTCAGCTAGGGTGCAGTTTAGCGTTAGTGGTATTAGCAGTCAGCTAGGATGCAGTTTAGTGTTAGTGGTATTAGCAGTCAGCTAGGATGCAGTTTAGTGTTAGTGGTATTAGTAGTCAGCTAGGGTGCAGTTTAGCGTTAGTGGTATTAGCAGTCAGCTAAGATGCAGTTTAGTGTTAGTGGTATTAGCAGTCAGCTAGGATGCAGTTTAGTGTTAGTGGTATTAGCAGTCAGCTAGGGTGCAGTTTAGCGTTAGTGGTATTAGCAGTCAGCTAGGATGCAGTTTAGTGTTAGTGGTATTAGTAGTCAGCTAGGGTGCAGTTTAGCGTTAGTGGTATTAGCAGTCAGCTAGGTTGCTGTTTAGCGTTAGTGGTATTAGCAGTCAGCTAGGTTGCTGTTTAGTGTTAGTGGTATTAGTAGTCAGCTAGGGTGCAGTTTAGCATTAGTGGTATTAGCAGTCAGCTAGGATGCAGTTTAGTGTTAGTGGTATTAGTAGTCAGCTAGGGTGCAGTTTAGCGTTAGTGGCATTAGCAGTCAGCTAGGGTGCAGTTTAGCGTTAGTGGTATTAGCAGTCAGCTAGGGTGCAGTTTAGTGTTAGTGGTATTAGCAGTCAGCTAGGGTGCAGTTTAGGGTTAGTGGTATTAGCAGTCAGCTAGGTTGCTGTTTAGTGTTAGTGGTATTAGCAGTCAGCTAGGTTGCTGTTTAGTGTTAGTGGTATTAGCAGTCAGCTAGGTTGCTGTTTAGCGTTAGTGGTATTAGCAGTCAGCTAGGGTGCTGTTTAGCGTTAGTGGTATTAGCAGTCAGCTAGGGTGCTGTTTAGCGTTAGTGGTATTAGCAGTCAGCTAGGTTGCTGTTTAGTGTTAGTGGTATTAGCAGTCAGCTAGGTTGCTGTTTAGCGTTAGTGGTATTAGCAGTCAGCTAGGTTGCTGTTTAGTGTTAGTGGTATTAGCAGTCAGCTAGGTTGCTGTTTAGCGTTAGTGGTATTAGCAGTCAGCTAGGTTGCTGTTTAGCGTTAGTGGTATTAGCAGTCAGCTAGGGTGCAGTTTACGGTTAGTGGTATTAGCAGTCAGCTAGGGTGCAGTTTAGCATGAGCATTGAATTACCCAGTTACTATCTGTTGATGTCTTACTTTTAATAATCCGAATAATTGTATAAAGCTTTTCTCCTGTTGGACTCAAGCCCACCGTAGGCCGCAAGGTCCTCCGGTGTCCTCCTGGCTCCTCTCCCGGTCCCGGCTGGTGGCTCCGTTATGGGACGACTTCTGGGCTTGCTGTATGGGAGAAACCGTGGCTGGGCTTGCTGTATGGGAGAAACCGTGGCTGGGCTTGCTGTATGGGAGAAACCGTGGCTGGGCTTGCTGTATGGGAGAAACCGTGGCTGGGCTTGCTGTATGGGAGAAACCGTGGCTGGGCTTGCTGTATGGGAGAAACTGTGGCTGGGCTTGCTGTATGGGAGAAACCGTGGCTGGGCTTGCTGTATGGGAGAAACCGTGGCTGGGCTTGCTGTATGGGAGAAACCGGGGCTGGGCTTGCTGTATGGGAGAAACCGGGGCTGGGCTTGCTGTATGGGAGAAACCGGGGCTGGGCTTGCTGTATGGGAGAAACCGGGGCTGGGCTTGCTGTATGGGAGAAACCGGGGCTGGGCTTGCTGTATGGGAGAAACCGGGGCTGGGCTTGCTGTATGGGAGAAACCGGGGCTGGGCTTGCTGTATGGGAGAAACCGGGGCTGGGCTTGCTGTATGGGAGAAACCGGGGCTGGGCTTGCTGTATGGGAGAAACCGGGGCTGGGCTTGCTGTATGGGAGAAACCGGGGCTGGGCTTGCTGTATGGGAGAAACCGGGGCTGGGCTTGCTGTATGGGAGAAACCGGGGCTGGGCTTGCTGTATGGGAGAAACCGGGGCTGGGCTTGCTGTATGGGAGAAACCGGGGCTGGGCTTGCTGTATGGGAGAAACCGGGGCTGGGCTTGCTGTAAGGGAGAAACCGGGGCTGGGCTGGTTGTATGGGCGAAACCGGGGCTGGGCTGGTTGTATGGGCGAAACCGGGGCTGGACTTGCTGTATGGGCAAAACCGGGGCTGGGCTTGTTGTATGGGCAAAACCGGGGCTGGGCTTGTTGTATGGGCAAAACCGGGGCTGGGCTTGTTGTATGGGCAAAACCGGGGCTGGGCTTGTTGTATGGGCAAAACCGGGGCTGGGCTTGTTGTATGGGCAAAACCGGGGCTGGGCTTGGTATAACAAGCCCAGGCACGGTTTCTCCCATATAACAAGACCAGACCTGGTTTCTCACATACAAACAAGCCCAGCCACTGTTTCTCATATATGTGGGAGAAAGCTGGGTTGGGCCTGCTTTTATGGGAGAAACCATGGCTGGGCTTGTGTATATGCAAAAACTGTGGCTGGACTTGTTGTTATAAGGGGAAAATCGTGGCTGGGCTTGTTGTATGGGACGAAACAAATGGGCAGAACCGGGGCTGGGCTTGTTGTATGGGCAAACCCGGGGCTGGGTTTGTTGTATGGGCAGAACCGGGGCTGGGTTTGTTGTATGGGCAGAACCGGGGCTGGGCTTGTTGTATGGGCAGAACCGGGGCTGGGCTTGTTGTATGGGCGGAACCGGGGCTGGGCTTGTTGTATGGGCGGAACCGGGGCTGGGCTTGTTGTATGGGCGGAACCGGGGCTGGGCTTGTTGTATGGGCGGAACCGGGGCTGGGCTTGTATGGGCGGAACCGGGGCTGGGCTTGTTGTATGGGCGGAACCGGGGCTGGGCTTGTTGTATGGGCGGAACCGGGGCTGGGCTTGTTGTATGGGCGGAACCGGGGCTGGGCTTGTTGTATGGGCGGAACTGGGGCTGGGCTTGTTGTATGGGCGGAACTGGGGCTGGGCTTGTTGTATGGGCGGAACCCGGGGCTGGGCTTGTTGTATGGGCGGAACCCGGGGCTGGGCTTGTTGTATGGGCAGAACCCGGGGCTGGGCTTGTTGTATGGGCAGAACCCGGGGCTGGGCTTGTTGTATGGGCAGAACCCGGGGCTGGGCTTGTTGTATGGGCAGAACCCGGGGCTGGGCTTGTTGTATGGGCAGAACCCGGGGCTGGGCTTGTTGTATGGGCAGAACCCGGGGCTGGGCTTGTTGTATGGGCAGAACCGGGGCTGGGCTTGTTGTATGGGCAGAACCGGGGCTGGGCTTGGTATAACAAGCCCAGGCACGGTTTCTCCCATATAACAAGACCAGACCTGGTTTCTCCCATATAACAAGACCAGACCTGGTTTCTCCCATATAACAAGACCAGACCTGGTTTCTCCCATATAACAAGACCAGACCTGGTTTCTCCCATACAAACAAGCCCAGCCACTGTTTCTCATATATGTGGGAGAAAGCAGGGTTGGGCCTGCTTTTATGGAAGAAACCATGGCTGGGCTTGTGTATATGCAAAAACTGTGGCTGGACTTATTATAAGGGGAAAACCGTGTGTGAGAGAACGCGGAAAAGCCGCCGCGAGTACTCAGAGTAAGGCGGCTAATTCCGCGTCCCACATGGCAGCTTGCGCACATAGGCCTGCATCCACCAGCCTGACGGAGCGCGGGGAAGCCGCCGTATGCCCAGTGAACAGGGCGGCGGATTCCGCGTCCGATGCGGCGGTTTGCACGTAATGGGCCTACCACTAGCAGGGAGGCTGAACGCGGGGAAACCGCCGCATGCTCTAACAGCGGTGCGGCTGGCCCCGCGTTCAAGCCAGCAGATAGATTACAACACATGTCTGGTGTGGCTGGGACTGATAGTCCACACAGGTTCGGAAGGACGCGCGCGCGCGCTGAGGAAGAGCCTTTATGACAGTCAGAAGGGTGTCAGCTGATCCAGCCGGTCAGCTGACAATTCTACCAGGTTTCATTGGTCCAGCACTTAGGGGAGGCGCAGGAGAGCGCTGGTGTATATATACTGGGTGCTGGTCATTTCTCTGGTGTCTGGCGTTGCGATCACTACGTGGTAGCACTCAGACCTTATCAGTATCTGTGATATTATCTGTTATTACTTCAGACTAGTTCCAGGGTGTTGATGATCAAGGAACTCACACCCAAGACTAGGGAACTGTATTACCATTCTGTTATATTTCAGACTAGTTCCAGGGTGTTGCTGATCAAGGAACTCACACCCAAGACTAGGCATTGTTATTATCTGTTATGACTTTCTGCTTTCCTGACCACTCTCTTGATCTCTGATTTGGTACTTCGTTATATCTGATACTCTGTTGCTGAACCCTGCTTGTCTTAAGATTCTGTATCTGTATCTGAGCTGTCTGTCTGTTACCGACCTGGCCTGTCCGACCTCGAGAACTATCTTCCCTGTTGGGAGATAGTTCACAGACCTGTCAGTGACACTTCACCATTGGTGCCACTCACTCTCTGGTCCTTCCCACTCTCTGCCTGGCTCCGCCCCTTGGGGAGCATCAGACCATTGGAAGGAACCTGATCTCTGAGCAGTATCTCGTACTTCCTAGCACCCTCTATAGGGGTGCTCTCCTCAAAGTATTACTGTTGCACCAAACACTTATATCACTCAGGTGTCCAGAGGTTAGTAATATATCTGATTATCGGTGATACTGCAGATCGTCAATAATCGGGTATATATCTGTATTTTCGGTGATACTGCAGATCGCCGGTAATCAGATCCTCTCTGTGTTACACCGATCGTTACACCGTGGCTGGGCTTGTTGTATGGTAGAAACAGTGGCTGGGCTTGTTATATGGGAGAAATGTGGGCTGGGACAAACTTTGCTTGGCTTGTTATATGGAAGAAACAGAGACTGGGCTTGTTGTATGGGTGAAACCATGGCTGGGCTTCATATATATGGGAGAAATTTGGGCTGCGACAAACCAGGGCTGGATTTGTTTTAGAAACAATGGCTGGGCTTGTTGTTATATGGGAGAAACCGTGGCTGGGCTTGTTGTTGTATAGGAGAAACCTTGGCTGGGCTTGTTATATGGGAGAAACCTTGGCTGAACTTGTTATATGGAAAACTGTGGCTGGGCTTGTTGTATAGGAGAAACCTTGGCTGGGCTTGTTTACATGGGAGAATCCGGAGCTGTGGCTAGCTGCATTCATATGTATCAGTTTGCACTCTATTTAGATTAGGGATTAGTGCATAGTTTTGCATCTGATTTGCATTCAAAGTGTGTATAATTCCCTGGGGGCGCTGCACACCTCTATTGGTTTCATTTCATTTGCAGCCTGACTAGAAGCGCTGCCCATTTCTTGCTGTTCTTTAGAAAAAATGTGTAAAAACATGGGGCTGCTAGCCCATAAATAGTCAACTGTTTAGTTGACAGTGGTTAGAGCTCTTCAAAGAGTGCACGTCATTGTTGTGGAAAAATCTAGAATTGAACAATCTGTGCACAGGCTGTTTTTGAAGCCAACTTGCTCCTTTGCAACTGTTTTGAATGGAAGTGCAAAGCCCAAATGCTGCCAGATTACACATCTATGCAGCTTGTCAATTCGGGTGCATCCTATACTTGAAAGCACTTCTTTTCCTCCTGTTATTATTTGGGAGAAACCGTAACCCGGCTTGCTGTATGGGTTAAACTGTGACTGGGCTTGTTTATATGGGGGAAACCGTGGCTGGGCTGGTTACATGGGAGAAACTGGGGATGGGGGAATCCTGTGGCTAGGCTTGTTGTATGAGCAAAACCGGAGCTGGACTTGTTACATGGGAGTAGGGATGCTCTTAGCTCCTCGGAGTCAAAGTTAAAGTGGGTGAAGGGACGGTTATTTTATCCATGCTGTTGTCTGTTCCAATGCGCTCTAATCGCGTTGCACATTGTGTTCTAAGTCACATTCCATGTCAATACGACGCTTGCTCCTTCCAGGTTAAAGAAGGAAGCTTGTGACTGGAACGTGACTTGGACCGTGACGTGATTGGAGCACTTTGGAACAGATGGCAGCATGGGTAAGTCATTCCTACATGGTAGAAACCATGGCTAGGCTTGTTATATGGGAGAAACTTTGGCTGGGCTGCTTTTGTGAGAGAAACCATGGCTGGGCACGTATGGGAGAAACCGAGGCTGGGCTTATATGGGAGAAACCGTGGCTGGGCTGCTTGTATGGGAGAAACCATGGCTGGGCTTGTTATATGGGAGAAATTGGGGCTCAGAGAAACCGTGGCTGGACTTTTTGTATGGACGAATTCAGGCATGGGCTAGTTGTATGGGTAAGAGCCACAGTTCTCACATACAAGACCAGCCATGGTTTCTCACATATATTCGAGAAACCATAGCTGGGCTTGTTTTATGGGAGAAACTGGGCCTGGGCTTGATGTATGGGAAAAACTGTTTCTGGGCTTGTTATATGGGAGAACCCGTGGCTGGGCTTGCTGCAGTGTTGCTTGCGAATTTTCGGCTAAGTAATTTTCGCATCGAAAATTCTGTTTTCGAATTTGGCGAATTTTCGCGAAAATCTTCGCGTTTTCGACCAGCATCGAAAATTGTTGCGGACACTTATGCGGAATAATGTCTGAAATAATCCGCATGGAAATTCATTGTATGCGAACGCTTATGCCCTTATGCGGAATAATGTCCGCAATAATCCGCATGGAAATTCATTGTATGCGGACACTTATGCCCTTATGCGGAATAATGTCCGCAATAATCCGCATGGAAATTCATTCTATGCGGACGCTTATGCCTTTATGTGGAAAAATGTCCGCAATAATGCGCAAAAACGTCTCTGTATGCGGACGCTAATGCCCTTATGCTGAAAAATGTCCGCAATAATGCGCAAGTAACGCGAAAATGACGGGCATTAGGCGAAAATTAACACGAAAAAATTTGATCGCAAATTCACCTGTCGAAACGCAATTAGGCGAAAGTTTGGCAAAACGAATTTTTGCATTTTTGCTCATCACTGGCTTGCTGTATGGAAAAACCTGTGGTTGGGCTTGCTGTATGGGAAAATCAGTGGCTGGGCTTGTTGGGAAGAACTGTAACCGGGCTTGCTTTGTGGGAAAAAATGTTGCTAGGCTTGTTTATATGGGGGTTAACGCTTGTATAGGAAAAACTGTAGCTAGGCTTGTTACACAGGAGAAACCCAAGGTTTCTCCCATGTAACAAGCCCAACCACGATTTCTAACATATAAACAAGCCCAGCTCAGTTTTCCCCCATACAATAAGCCCAGCCACGGCTACTTCCATAGATTCGAGGAACCGGGGCTGGGCTTTTTATATAGGAGAAACCATAGCGGGGCTTGTTATATGGAAGAATCCATGGCTGGGCTTATTGTATGGGGGAAAACTGAGCTGGGCTTGTTTATATGTTAGAAATCGTGGTTGGGCTTGTTACATGGGAGAAACATTGGCTGAACTTTGTCATAGGGCAGAAACCGTGTGTTTGCTTGTTTTATGGGAGAAACTCTGGCTCGACTTGTTGTATGGGAGAAACCGTAACTGTGCTTACTGTATGGGAAAAACCATGGCTGCACTTGTTTATATGGGAGAAACTATTGTTGGGCATGTTTATATGGGAGAAGCCATGGCTAGGCTTGTTACATGGGAGAAACTGTGGCTGGGCTGCTTGTATGGGAGAAACTGGGGCTGCACTTGTTCTATTGGAGAAACTGGGGCTGCACTTGTTCTATTGGAGAAACTGGGGCTGCACTTGTTATATTGGAGAAACTGGGGCTGCACTTGTTATATTGGAGAAACTAGGGCTGCACTTGTTATATTGGAGAAACTGGGGCTGGGAGAAAACATGGCTGGGTTCGTTGTATGGGTGAAAATGGTACTGGGCTTGTTCTATCGGAGAATCCGTGGCTCGGCTTGTTGTATGGGAGAAACCATACGGTAAGCCCAGTTCCGGTTTCTCCCATCTAAGTCTAGCCCTGGTTTGTTCCATACAACTAGCCCAGACAAGGATTCTCCCATATAAAATGTGTGGGAGAAACAGTGGCTGGGCTTGTTACATGAGCGAAACCGTGGCTGGGCTTGTTACATGAGAGAAACCGTGGCTGGGCTTGTTACATGAGAGAAACCGTGGCTGGGCTTGTTACATGGGAGAAACCGTGGCTGGGCTTGTTACATGGGAGAAACCGTGGCTGGGCTTGTTACATGGGAGAAACCGTGGCTGGGCTTGTTACATGGGAGAAACCGTGGCTGGGCTTGTTACATGGGAGAAACCGTGGCTGGGCTTGTTACATGGGAGAAACCGTGGCTGGGCTTGTTACATGGGAGAAATCGTGGCTGGGCTTGTTACATGGGAGAAAGCGTGGCTGGGCTTGTTACATGGGAGAAAGCGTGGCTGGGCTTGTTACATGGGAGAAAGCGTGGCTGGGCTTGTTACATGAGAGAAACCGTGGCTGGGCTTGTTACATGAGAGAAACCGTGGCTGGGCTTGTTACATGGGAGAAATCGTGGCTGGGCTTGTTACATGGGAGAAATCGTGGCTGGGCTTGTTACATGGGAGAAATCGTGGCTGGGCTTGTTACATGGGAGAAAGCGTGGCTGGGCTTGTTACATGGGAGAAAGCGTGGCTGGGCTTGTTACATGGGAGAAAGCGTGGCTGGGCTTGTTACATGGGAGGAAGCGTGGCTGGGCTTGTTACATGGGAGAAAGCGTGGCTGGGCTTGTTACATGGGAGAAAGCGTGGCTGGGCTTGTTACATGGGAGAAAGCGTGGCTGGGCTTGTTACATGGGAGAAAGCGTGGCTGGGCTTGTTACATGGGAGAAAGCGTGGCTGGGCTTGTTACATGGGAGAAAGCGTGGCTGGGCTTGTTACATGGGAGAAAGCGTGGCTGGGCTTGTTACATGGGAGAAAGCGTGGCTGGGCTTGTTACATGGGAGAAAGCGTGGCTGGGCTTGTTACATGGGAGAAAGCGTGGCTGGGCTTGTTACATGGGAGAAAGCGTGGCTGGGCTTGTTACATGGGAGAAAGCGTGGCTGGGCTTGTTACATGGGAGAAAGCGTGGCTGGGCTTGTTACATGGGAGAAAGCGTGGCTGGGCTTGTTACATGGGAGAAAGCGTGGCTGGGCTTGTTACATGGGAGAAAGCGTGGCTGGGCTTGTTACATGGGAGAAAGCGTGGCTGGGCTTGTTACATGGGAGAAAGCGTGGCTGGGCTTGTTACATGGGAGAAAGCGTGGCTGGGCTTGTTACATGGGAGAAAGCGTGGCTGGGCTTGTTACATGGGAGAAAGCGTGGCTGGGCTTGTTACATGGGAGAAAGCGTAGCTGGGCTTGTTACATGGGAGAAAGCGTGGCTGGGCTTGTTACATGGGAGAAACCAGGACTGGGCTTGTCATATGGGAGAAACCAGGACTGGGCTTGTCATATGGGAAAAAAGTGTGTGGGATTATGTGGGAGAAACCATAGCTGAGCTTGTTATATGGGAGAAACATGGCTGGTATTGTTTGTATGGGAGAAACAGGGGCTGGGCTTGTTGTATGGGAGGAACTAGGGCTTGGCTTGTTGTATGGGAGGAACTGTGGCTGAGCTTTCTATATGGGAAAAAATGACACCGGGTTTGCTGTATGGGAGAAACAGTGGCTGGGCTTGTTGTATGGGAGAAACCAAGGCTGGGTTTCTTATAACTCAATGTACCTATGAAGAATCCCAGCGTTGTTTTCTACTAAATAACATCCCATACAAGATGAGCAACGGTTTCTCCCATATAACAAGCCTAGCCATGGTTTCTCTCAGTCACAGTTTCTCTAACTAGCATCCAGGACAGGTGAAGTATCAGGTGATGATCTTATCTGTGGAAACACGAATCCAAGAAGATTAAAAGCTCCCGCCCACCCCTACAGTTCATCAGTGTTTCCACCTAGGAAACGCTCTAGGACAAAAGCTCCTGCTTTGTATTTTTCTATTGCTCCCCAGAGGGTGAGTTGTTCTGCCTGGGGAGGTGTTGCAGCAAGATCTCAGAGGAGCTTCTGAGAAGGTAGGTGTCGGTCCGGAGCGGCAGCTGGAGGTTTCTCCTCATGGAGTTTTGGGCCGCTTATTCGTAATTTCAGCCGCCATTTTCTTTAGATCTGTAGATTTTTGCAAATGCGGATGATCTAGTCAGCTCAGATCTGGGCATCCAAACATTGTCGCAGATGGGTTGGATAGTAAACTACCTGAAATCAGCCCTTATTCCTGTTCAAGAGATAACCACCTAGGTTAAGAGATACATTCTGTAGAGGGAAAGCTTTACCTTCCAGAAGAAAATTAAATTAAATCTGCAGTCTGAGGTAAGGTCTATTTGGGATCTTCAGGACTGTTCTCTCCATCAAATTATGGGAGTTCTAGGACTCATCACTTCATCAATGCCAGCAGTTCCCTGGGCTCAGGCATACATGCAGGACTCTTCAATCTTTACTGTTAGTAAACTGGGACAGATCTCAGGGAAGCCTGGATTTACTTATTCCACTTCCAGAAGTGGTAAAATCCAGTCTTCTGTGGTGATTGAAAGATCACAATCTCGACAGGGGTCATAGTTGGATACAACACAATTCCATAAGAGTGTATACGGATAACCGTTCCTGGGGGGGGGGCAACCGCCTTAGACAACTAAGCACAAGGTCGTTGGCCCTGGAACATAAAGGACCAACTGTCCACTTTCAGGGAACTCTTAGACGTCCAAAAAGCTCTTCTGGCTTTCAGGATCTTGTGAGAGGGAGGCATGGTCTGTTATTCTCAGACAACATCACAACGGTGGCATATATTCAAAAGCAAAGTGGGACAAGATCTCCAGATCTAATGTCCCTCTGCTCAGAAATTCTGGATAGCATAGAGCCACATGTTCTGTCCCTGTCTGCAGTCCACATAAAAGGGACTGTACATTGGGAAGCAGATTTCCTGAGCAGTCAGGAAGTGATCCAGTCAGAATGGTAACTCCATCAGATACCTGAAATCTATCTTTTCACGTCCAACGAATGCGCAGGTGGATACATTTTTTTTTTCCCTCCACAGATCCTCAAAGTCTCTAGGGCTGGACACCATCAGCCTCTTTTGGAACTTCATTAGAGGTGTTACTTTATGACACACTGAGGTATAGGAGTGGGCGGGGGCTACTAATGTTCTTGGATTTGTGTTTCCACAGATAAGGTGATGACCTGATACTTCACCTGTCCCGGATGCAAGTTAAAAACTCTCTTACCTGTAAGTCTAAATGAAGTCTTTCTCCCATACAAGCCCAGCCATGGTTTCTCCCATTTAACAAGCTCAGCCTCGGGTTTTCCCATATGGAAAGCCCGGCCACGGTTTCTCCCATGTATCAAGCCCAGCCACTGTTTATCTCATATATTGGAGAAACCATGGCTGGGCTTGTTTATATGAGAGAAATTGTGGCTGGGCTTGTTTATATGGGAGAAACTTTGACTGGGCTTGTTTATATGGGAGATACCGTGGCTGGGCATTTTATATGGGAGAACCCATAGCTGGCCTTGTTATAGGGGAGAAACCGTGTCTGGGCTTGTTGTATGGGAGAAACATTGTGTGGACATGTTATATGGGAGAAACCGTAGCTGGGCTTGTTACGTGGGAGAAGCCGTGGCTTGACTTGTCACATGGGTGAAACCGTGTTGGCTTGTTATATGGGGGAAACCATAGCTGGGCTTGTTACATGGAAGAAATCATAACTGGACTTGTTGTATGGGAGAAATCATAGCTGAGTTTGTAATATGGGAGAAATCATGGCTGGGTTTGTAATACGGGAGAAACTGTGGCTGGGCTTGTATGGGAGAAGCTCTGTCTGGGCTTGTTACATGGGAGCAACCATGGCTGGGCTTGTTACATGGGAGAAATCAGGGCTGGGCTTGTTATAATGGAGAAAGCAGGGCTGGGCTTGTTGTATGAGATAAACTGTGGCTGGGCTTGTTATATGGGAAGATACCATGGCTGGGCATTTTTATATGGGAGAAACCATACTGGCCTTGTTATATGGGAGAAACCGTGGCTGGGCTTGTTGTATGGGAGAAACAGTGTGTGGGCGTGTTATATGGGAGAAACCATAGCTGGGCTTGTTGCATGGGATAAATAGTAACTGGACTTGTTGTATGGGAGAAACCATGGCTGGATTTGTAATTTAAGAGAAACCGTGGCTGGGCTTGTATCTATTTTTATTTAAGTATTTATATAGCGCCGACATATTGCGCAGAGCTGTACAGAGTATATTGTCTTGTAACTAACTGTCCCTCAGAGAGGCTCACAATCTAACTGCTACCATAGTCCTATGTCTTTGTATGTATCGTGCAGTGCATGCATCATAGTCTAGGGCCAATTTAGGGGGAAACCAATTAACTTATCTGTATGTTTTTGGAATGTGGGAGGAAACCGGAGTGCCCAGAGGAAACCCACGCAGACACGGGGAGAACATACAAACTCCTTGCAGATGTTGACCTGGCTGTGATTCGAACCAGGGACCCAGCGCTGCAAGGCAAGAGCGCTAACCACTACGCCACCGTGCTGCACTTGTATGAGAGAAACTGTGGCTGGGCTTGTTACATGGGAGAAATAGTAACTGGACTTGTTGTATGGGAGAAACCATAGCTGGATTTGTAATATTGGAGAAACTGTGGCTGGGCTTGTTACATGGGAGAAACCATGGCTGAGCTTGTTACATGGGAGAAACAATGGCTGAGCTTGTTACATGGGAGAAACCGTGGCTGGGCTTGTTACATGGGAGAAATCAGGGCTGGGCTAGTTACATGGGAGAAATCAGGGCTGGGCTAGTTACATGGGAGAAATCAGGGCTGGGATTGTTATAAAGGAGAAAGCAGAGCTGGGCTTGTTGTATGAGAGAAACTGTGGCTGGACTTGTTATAGGGGAGAAACCATGGCTGGGCTTTATATATGGGGGAAAAAAATGAGGCTGGGCTTGTTCAGTTGTCTGGATGAAACCGGGCTGGATTTGTAATATGGGTGAAACTGTGGCTGGGCTTGTTACATGGGAGAAACAGTAACTGTTCCAGTCTGACCTGGTGGAAAAAGTTCCTAGCGATGTTCCAGGGCCACTCAGACTGGGCCTCTGCAGTTCAAAACTTATTTTTTTGTGTGAAATTACACAATCACATCAACATGGTTAGAAGATTGGTGTCAACCACGCAATCCTATGAGCCAATATTTCCAAGCTAAGCTACATCATATAAGGGTAGAGGTTTATTTTTTCTTTCCATTTTTTTTTCCAAGCTTCCGACAGTAAATATGGAATGGAGCTGATTGTTTAAAGGCGTTTTTTTAGAAGACACCTGGCACTGCTCCTTTGCTTTAAGTAAAAACAAGCTCCACTTTTCTATGAACATGCAAGTGTGCAAGTGATACGCATGTGACATGAATGCCGAGCGGATGGGCAAGGGCAGCCTAGAAGTAGGGCATCCACAGAGAGCCCCGTTAAAGGAGGCCGAGAAGTCTTGCTCTCTCTCCCAGGGGCAAACGCCTAGATCAGAGAGCGTGTGTGAGCACCAGCATGGAAGGGTGGAACATAAAAACAGGCTCATAGTTACTGTCGGAATCATAGGTAAGAGATCTGCATATCTAGTCCTTTCAAGGGGGACTGTTGGAATTTAAGGGATATATTCTTGAATTCTGGGCCCTCATTTACCCGTTACTCTGTATACTGTATCAAGACTTTTACTGTATCTCTTTAAATGACATTTCTAGAGAAGCACAATACAGAAGGATTTAGTAGCATTTGTTTTTCATAAAGGGCAACTTATCGGCCCTGGACCCAGTGAGAACAGAAACCATTCCTTTCCCCGTATTAAGGAAGGAAGAGCCATATTTACTGTATATTCTGGCGTATAAGACTACTTTTGAAAACTTGAAAATCATCTGAAAAGTCAGGGGTCGTCTTATACGCCAGGTGTCATTGATGCCGGGTGATGCACCCTATCCTGTTACCAACTCTCAGATCTTGCTGCCGAGGACTGTAGTGAAGTGGCGCAGGCGTGCATGTGCAAGATCTGAGAGGCAGAGAAGGAGGTAAATAAGATACAAGGGTGGGCCAGAAGGGTGAAAGAGGCATGTTTTATGGGCACAGCGCAATCTATTCTTCCATACCCCTCTGATAGACAGGGAGACAGGGAGTGCTGACCAATCCACTTAGGGAGGGGGAGAGTTGACCAATCCAACCAGTCAATCGCCTATATACTGTTATATACTGGGTACCACATACAGTACAGCACCAGTATCTGTTCATACATAGCACCAGTATATGATGTTTTTTAATTTTTATTTGGTGTGCGTTGGAAAAGGGGTAGTCTTATACGGTAAGTATATCCCAAACTCTATATTTAATTGCAAAAGTTGGAGGGTCGTCTTATACGCCCAGTCGTCTTATACGCCGGAATATACGGTATCTCTGGCCATCTGCTCAAATGCAAACCTCTACACTATCTATTCGTCACACATCACATGCTCTTTTCAACTCCCTACTATTTCCTTTCACTACCTGTTCTTCACTACACTTGTACAAATTCAAATTGGTCTTGAGGGTGACGTAACAGACTTATTTTAGATAAACCTAAATCAGTAACTAGGCCTGTTTTCTTTGCTGAGGCTCCCTTAAAGTGAACCTCCAGACTAAAAATCTACTCGCCAGCTCTGAAAAGGGTTGGGGTTTCTTTACGTTTCACAGCATCAGAACTTTATTTTTCTTATCAAAGTCTCATTTTTGGCTGCACAGAAGCTAAGCTCCGCCCATCAAAGAAAGCTGCCTGGGCATTTTTCCCCTGATCCTGTGCAAAGCATGATGGGATTTCCTATGTTGTTGTTCTTGTTGCCTAGCAACTGGGAGGGGTGATCAGGACACAGGACACCTGGAACTGTGTCTCATGCTCCATGTCACCTTTTTTCAACCAAAAAGATGTCTGCCCTCATGAAATCACAAACATTTTCCTGTTCTTTTAAAACAGGGTGGGTAAGAGATTATATTACCTATCTATTTTAACTAATGTAACTTATTGACAGTATGTTTAGGCTGAGGTTCCTCTTTAAGGGCATATGGCTGCATTTCTGCTGTATACCTGTATTGTCAAATAAACTCAAAGTTTGAAGACAGCCGCATTGCCGGCTGATGCTGTAAGAATGTCAAGCTATCGCAGTTCCTGTGATATGGTGCCAAACAGTTTGTAAACCGTAGCAACCACAGAATTACAATTTTACAAAACCGTGCTTGGGCTTGTATAGGAGAAAGGGAGAAAGGGGGGCTGGTCTTGTTTTATGGGAGAAACTGTGGCTGGGAGAAACCGTGGTTGGGTTTTTTTTATATGGAAGAAACTGTGACTTGTTACATAGGAGAAACCGTGGCTGTGCTTATTATATGGGAGACATTCGGGCTGGATTTGTCATATTGCAAAAGTGTGTGGGCTTATGTCGTAGAAACCATAGCTGGGCTTGTTTATATGGGAAAAACCATGGGTAGGATTGTGTATATGGGTAAAACCGGGAATGGGCTTGGTGTATGGGAGAACCCATGGCTGGGCTTTTCATTATGGGAATAAATGAGGTTGGGCTTGTTATATGGGAGAGACCATGGCTGGGCTTGTTGTATGGGAAAAACCGTGGCTGGGCTTGTTGTATGTAAGAAACTTGGGCTGGAAGAAACCAAGGCTGGGCTTTTTATAACCAGCTCAGCCATGGTTTCTTCCTTTATAAAAAGCCCAGCCTTGGTTTCTACTAAATAACATGCCCAGCCACGGTTTCTCCCAGCCCCAGTTTCTCCCAGACAAGCCTAGCCTTGGTTTCTCCCATATAGTTGAGTCGTATAGTTGACAGCGCCACTCGCGCAGGCGCAGTACAGGCCAACCTGGAGGTCGCTCTGACGTCATCGCCGGGGCGGACCTGCGGCGAACAGCTGCGGGGAGAGCTGCGGCGAGGGACATGCTGGGAGCTTGGGGCTGGAGAAAGCCCCCGGTAAGTACCACTTATTTTATCCTTTTTCCCCTGATGACTCCTTTAAGAGAAACTATGGCTGGGTTTGCTACATGGGAGAAACTGGGGCTGTGAGAAACTGGGGCTGTGCATGTTGTATGGTAGAAGCCGTGGCTGGCATGTTGTATGGGAGAAACCCTGACTTTGCTTGTTACATGGGAGAAACCGGGGCTGCACTTCTTATATGAGAGAAACTGGGGCTGGGAGAAACAGTTGCTGGGCTTGTTGTATAGTAGAAACTGAAGCTGTGCTTCTATATGAGCGAAACCGGGGTGGGGCTTTTTATGTGGGAGAATTTGTGGCTAGGCTTTGTATGGGAGAAACAGGGGCTGGGCTTGTTTGTATGAGAGAAACAGGGCTGGGCTTGTTTTTATGGGAGAACCTGGAGCAGGAAGAAACCATGGATGGGTTTGTTGTATGGGAGAAATCGTGACTGGGTTTGTTGTATGGGGAAAAAATGGGTCTGGAAGAAAACCGTGGCTGGGCTTGTTATATAGTAAAAACCATGGCTAGGACTGTTATATGTAATAAACCATGGCTGGGCTTATATGGGAAAAAACATTGTTCTGCTTGTTATATGGGAGCCACCCGGGCTGGGCTTGTTGGATGGGAGAAACAGGGACTGAGGGGTTTTTTTCATATGGGGAAAAAAACGTGGCTGGGCTTGTTGTATGGGCGAAACCATAGCTGGGCTTCTTATATAGTGGCTACACTTGTCATATATGAGAAACCGTGTGTTGGTTTGTTATGTGGGAGAAACCATAGCTAGGTTTGTTTATATGGGAGAAACCATGGCTGGGATTGTGTATATGGGAGAAACAGAGGGTGAGCTGGGCTTGTTTGTTGGGAGAAACCATAACTGAACCTGCTGTATGGGAAAAATCATGGCTGGGCTGGTTTATATAGGGAGGAAACTGGAGCTGGGCTTGTTGTTTGGGAAAACCGTGGCTCGGCTTGTTCTGTGGAAGAAACCATTTCTGGGCTTTTTTTTATGGGAGAAACCGAGGCTTGGCTTCTCATATGGGAAAAACCGTGGCTGGTCTTGTTATGGGAGAAACAGTTACTGGGCTTGCTGGAAAAACTGTGGCTGGGCTTTTTTATATAAAAGTAGATCGTACAGAGATTGAACATCAGTACAAGTAGGTGAGTTCCAGTATGATCTGGTGGAAAAGGTTCCTGGCGATGTTCCAGGGCCACTGACTGGGCCTCGGCAGTTCAAAACTTTTTTTTCTGCAGTCTGCACCCACTGGTTGTCGTGATGGGGATTATAATCATATGCATCATTGCACAGGTGAGTGTTTTTGAAATTACACAAACAAATCAACATGGTTAGGAGATTAGTGTCAGCCACGCAATCCTATTAGCCAATATTTCCAAGCTGAGCAACATCATATAAGGTTAGAGTTTTTTTTTATTTGTTTTCTTTTCCAAGCTTCTGACAGTAAATATGGAAAGGAGCTGATTGTTTAAAGGCGTTTTTAGAAGACACCTGGCACTGCTCCTTTGCTTTAGGTGCAAACAAGTTCCACTTTTCCATGAACATGCAAGTGTGCAAGTGATACGCATGTGACACGAATGCCGAGCGGTTGGGGAAGGGCGGCCTAGAAGTAGGGCATCCACAGAGAGCCCAGGTAAAGGAGGCTGAGAGGTCTTGCTCTCTCTCCCGGGGCAAACGCCTAGATCAGAGAGTGTGTGAGCACGAGCATGGAGAAGTGAACCATGAAAACCGTCTCATAGGTACTGTCGGAATCATAGGTAAGAGATCTGCATATCAAGCCCTTTTCAGGGGGGACTATTGGGATGTAAGGATTATACTCTTGAATTCTGGGCCTGTTTCAGTAAAAGACTTGACATACAGAGTATCTCTTTTATATGACATTTCTAGAGAAGCACAATGCTGATTTATTTAGGAACATTTGTTTATATTTCACAAAGGGCATAGAGCTCATCGGCCCTGGACCCAGACATGCAGTCTAGGGAGGTATAAACAGTTCCTAGATGAACACAAAACATTGTCAGTGAGAACAGAGAACAATTCCTTTCCCCAAAATTAAGGAAGGTAGAGCCATATTTGGCTCTGGCCATCTGTGCAAATGCAAACCGCTATCTGTTCGTCACACATCACATGCTCTTATCAGCCAATTGCAGGCCTAGGATGAGATGTGTGATTGGTCTGTCAAAATGTAATGCTTTGCGGGCTGGTTTAGAAGAAGGAATAGATTTCTCATGGGAAAGGGGGTATCGGCTACTGATTGGGATAAAGTTCAGTTCCTGGTTATGGTTTCTCTTTGACAATACAGGTATACAGCAGAAATGCAGTCCTATGTCCTTAAACGCCTTAAAGTTTGAAGACGTCAGTGTTCTGCCTCCATTGCCGGCTGATACGGTAAGAATGTCAATTTATTGCAGTTCCTGTGATGTTGAAAAACAGTTTGTATCCCATACCATCCACCGAATTATATTTTTACAAAACCGGGCTTGTATGGGAAAAACCATAGCTGGGCTCGTTATATAGGTGAAAGCGGGACTGGTTTTGTTTTTATGGGAGAAACTGGGGCTGGGAGAAACAATGGCTGGGCTTGTTATATGGAAGAAACCATGACTGGGCTTTTTATATAGGAGAAACCATGACTGGGCTTGTTATATAGGAGAAACCGTGGCTGGGCTTGTTATATAGGAGAAACCGTGGCTGGGCTTGTTATATAGGAGAAACCGTGGCTGGGCTTGTTATTTAGGAGAAACCGTGGCTGGGCTTATATGGGAGACATTAGGGCTTGACTTGTCATATTAGAAAAGTGTGTCGGCTTGTTATGTCACAGAAACCATGGCTGGGCTTGTTATATGGGAGAAAAATGGCTGGGCTTGTTTATATGGGAGAAACCATGGCTGGGGATTGTGTTGTATGGGATAAACTGTTGCTGGGCTTATACGGAAGAGTCCGTGGCTGGGCTTGTTTATATGGGAGAAATGTGGCTGGGCTTGGTGTACGGGAGGAACTAGGGCTGGGCTTGTTACATGGAAGAAGCTAGCTGGGCTTTCTATATGGGAATTAACGAGGCTGGGCTTGTTGTATGGGAGAGACCATGGCTGGGCTTGTATGGGAGAAAAAGTGGCTGGGCTTTTTGTATGGAAAAAAACGTGGCGGGGCTTGTTGTATGTGAGAAACTGGGGCTAGGAGAAACCAAGGCTGGGCTTCTTTTAACAAGCTCAGCCACGGTTTGTTCCTTTTTATAAGCCCAGCCTCAGTTTCTACTAAATAACATGCCCAGCCACAGTTTCTCTCAGCCCCAGTTTCTCCCAAACAAGCTCAGCCATGGTTTCTCCCATATATTCAAGAAACCGGGGCTGGACTTGTTATAAGGGAGATACCGTGGCTGGGAATTTTATATGGGAGAACCTGTGGCTGGCCTTGTCATATGGGAGAAACCGTGTGTTGACATGTCATTTGGGAGAAACCGTGTGTTGGCATGTCATACGGGAGAAACCATGTTGGCACGTTATATGGGAGAAACCGAGGCTAGGCTTGTCGTAAGGGAGAAACCTTGTGTTGGCTTGTTATATCAGAGAAACCATAGCTGGGCTTGTTACATGGGAGAAACTGGCTGGGCTTGTTATATGGTAGAAACCATAACTGGGCTTGTGATATGGAAAAAACAGGGTCTGGGCTTGTTACATGGGAGAAACCATGACTGGGCTTGTTATATAGTAGAAACTGAGACTGTGGGAGGAATCCTGGCTAGACTTTTTTTTTGTATGGGAGGTACTGGGGCTGGGTTTGTTTGTATGGGAGAAATAGGGGCTAGGCTTGTTTGTATGGGAGAAACCATGGCTAGGACTGTTGTATGTAAGGGAGAAATCCATGGCTGGGTTTGATGTATGGCAAAAAAATTCAAAAATGGGTCTGAGAGAAACCATGGCTGGACTTCTATGGGAAAAACCATTGCTGTGCTTGTTATAGGAGACACCAGGGCTGGGCTTGCCATATGGGAGAAACTGGCTGGCTTTTTTATATCGGAAAATCCGTGACTGAGCTTGTTGTTTGGAAAAAACAGTGGCTGGGCTTGTGTATTGGAGAAAACCTAGCTGGACTTCTTTGTATGTGGCTGGGCTTGTTTATATGGGAGAAACCGAGGCTTGGCTTCTCATATAGGAAAAAACGTGGCTGGGCTTGTTATATAGGTGAAAAATCCATGGCTGGACTTGTTATAAGGGAGAAACAGTAACTGGGCTTGCAAAACTGTGGCTGGGCTGTTTTTACATAAGAGATTTTACAGAGATTGAACACCAGTACAAGCAGGTAAGTTCCAGTCTGACCTGGTGGAAAAAGTTCCAGGCGATGTTCCAGGGCCACTCAGACTGGGCCTATGCAGTTTAAAGGACACCCGAAGCGAAAATAAACTAATGAAATAAACAATTGTATCTTTCTTCCTGCTCCTAAAAATGACTTTAAGATAGTTTTATTATGTTTAAATCTACTTTTTAAGTTTTTTAAGTTTTTTTTTTTTATTGTTTTTGCTCAATGACCCGTTCATTGAAGTATGCCAGAGCTAAAATCTATGCACTATTGACCTTTTTTATCTCTCTCCTGCTCTCCGAAGCCATTTTCTGCTAGGAAAGTGTTTTTATAGTTTGAATTTCTTATCAGTGAGGGTCATACTGTAGTCACTTCCTGTCTGAGTCAGGACTGAGTCAGCCACTTACATACCTGATATTTAACTCTTTCAGACAGAGAAAGGGAAAAAAAGGAACACAGCATAGTTATTTGTGTGCTTAGACATGGGTATGTACAGTGCCATCTCATCTTGTCACACGTCACTTCGAGTATTCTTTAAAACTTTTTTTTCTGTACCCTCTGGTTGTCATAGTGGGTATTACAATCCTATGCATCATTGCGCAGGTGAGTTTGTGTTTGAAATTACACAAATCAACATGGTTAGAAGCAGAGCTGGGACAAGGTCCTCCAGCACCCAAGGCTGAAACACCAAAGCGCGCCCCTCCATCCCTCCCACCCCAGCTGTCACACACTAATTGCTATTAGACTAAGAGGGCCACAGGGCCCACAACCTCCCCAACACCTTAAAGTGGACCCAAACTAAAAATACAAGATTTCAGAAATAAAATCTATTTTCCAAATTATAATAATAAATAGCAGCCTTTTTTCAGCTGCATGATGACAAATATATGATATTTTACATTTATTGAAGGAACCCCTCCCTTCCTTTAATATTGCCGGCAAATAATCCGGCAAACTGGTGGAGTAGATGGTGTCTGGCAATGGAGGAATTGCTAATGGCTGCCCCCTGTATAACCCTTGTTATGCAAAGAGGGTGAAAAGCATGCACTGAAATGCTCATAGGCTTAAAGGAGGATTTATTTATCTTTGTATGTGTCAGAGTGGTGCAACTAAATATTTTGAATTAAAAGTTTGGTTTGGGTCCGCTTTAATATCTATCTGGCTTGCAGTCACTGCTATGTATCCCCTTTTCTTATTTCTTTCTGCTTCATACACAATTCGGAATGACAGCTGAATGAATTGTGCGCCCCCTCTTACACTGCGCCCTGACGCTGGAGCCTCCAGCCTATGCCTCGGCCCGGCCCTGGTTAGAAGATTGGTGTCAACCACGCATTCCTATGAGCCAATATTTCCAAGCTAAGCTACATCATATAAGGTTAGAGGTTTTGGTTTGTTGTGAAGCTTCCGACAGTAAATATGGAATGGAGCTGATTGTTTAGAGGTGTTTTTTAGAAGACACCTGGCACTGCTCCTTTGCTTTAAGTACAAACAAGTTCCACTTTTCCAGGAACATGCAAGTGTGCAAGTGATACGCATGTGACATGAATGCCGAGCGGATAAGCAAGTGCGGCCTAGAAATAGGGCATCCCCAGAGAGCCGAGTTAAAGGAGGCCGAGAAGTCTTGCTCTCTCTCCCCGGGGGGAAAAACCTAGACTAGAGAGTGTGTGTGAGTACGAGCATGGAAAAGCAAACCATAAAAACAGGCTCATAGGTACTGTCGGAATCATTGGTAAGAGATCTACATATCAAGTCCTTTTTGTTTATATTTCACAAAGGGCATATAACTTATCAGCCCTGGACCCAGACATGCAATCTAGGGAGGTATAAACAGTTCCTAGATGAACAGAAAACATTGTCAGCAAGAACAGAAAACCATTCCGTTCCCCGTATTAAGGAAGGTAGAGCCATATTTGGCTCTGGCCATCTGTGCAAGTGCGAGCAGCTATCTGTACATCACACATCACATGCTCTTATCAGCTAATTAGCTTGTCGGTAAGAATGTCAAACTATCGCAGTTCCTGTGAGATGGCGCAAAACAGTTTGTAACCCATAGCAACCATCAGATTACATTTTTACAACACCGTGGTCCAGCTTGCTGTATGGGAAAAAACAGGGCTGGACTTGTTGTATGGGAGAAACCATGGCTGGGTGGCTTGTATGGGGGAAACCTGAGCTGGGCTTGTTATATAGGAGAAAGCGGAGCTGCTCTAGTATGGTAGAAACTGTGGATGGGAGAAACTGTGGCTGGGTTTGTTATATGGTAGAAACTGTGGCTGGGCTTGTTATATGGGAAAACCTGTGGTTGGCCTTGTTTTATATGGGAAAAACCATGGTTGGACTTGTTACATGGAAAACCCTGGGGCTGGGCTTGTTGTGTGGGAGAAACCATGGCTGGGCTTTCTATATGCTAAAAAAACTAGGCTGGGCTTGTTGTCAGGGAAATCTATGGTTAGGCTTGTTGTATGAGAGAAACTGGGGCTTGGAGAAACCGAGGCCGGGCTTCTTATTAACAAATCCAGCCACAGTTTCTCCAATTTAAGGAGCCTAGCCTCGGTTTTAATAAATAAGCCCAGCCACAGTTTCTCCCAGCCACAGTTACTCCCATACAACAAGACCAGCCCTGGTTTCTCCCATATAACATGCCTAGCCATTGTTTCTCCCAGCCCAGTCTCTTCTATACAAAAAGCTCATACCCGGTTTCTCCCATACAACACGCCCAGCCACGTTTTCTCCCATATAACAAACCCAGACTCTGTTTTTTCCATATGGAAAGGTTATGGTTTTGTTCATATAATAAGCCCAGCCACGGTTTCTCCCATATATTTGAGAAACTGAGCTGGCCGTGCTATGGGAGAAATTGTGGCTGGACTTGTTGTGTGGGAGAAACTGTGTCTGGGAATGTTACATGGGAAAAACCGTGTCTAGGAATGTTATATGGGAGAAACCGTGGCTAGGCCTGTTTCTATGGGAGAATTCGGGGCCGTGCTTGCTATAGGTGAGAAACTGGGGCTGGGCTTGTTTATAGTGGTGAATCCAGGGCTGGGCTTGTTGTATTGGAGAATCCGCAGCTGGGCTGCTTGTATGGGGAAAGTGGGGCTGGGCTTGTTTAATGGGAGAATCTGGGGCTGGTAGAAAACGTAGCTGGGCTTGTTTAATGGGAGAATCTGGGGCTGGTAGAAAACGTAGCTGGGCTTGATATATACTAGAAGCCACGGCAGGCCTTATTTGTAATAAACCATGTCCAGGCTTGTTATATGGGCAAAAAACATTGCTGGTCTTATGTGAGAGATGCCAGGGCAGGACTTGTTATATGGGAAAAACCAGTGCTGGCTTTTTATATAGGAGAAACCATGTCTGGGCTTGTTATATAAGCGAAACCAAGGCTAGACTTGTATGGAAGAAACCCATGGCTAGGCATTTTATATGGCAGAAACCGTAGCTGGACTTGGGTTGGGCTTGTTATACTGGAGAATCCATTGCTGGGCTTGTTAAAAGGGAGAAACCAAGGCTTAGCTTTTGGTATGGGAATAATTGGTGCTGGGCAGCTTGTTGTATAGGAGAAACCGTGGCTTGTTGTATGGAAGAAGCTGGGGCAGGGCTTGTTGTATGGGAGAAAGGATAGCTAGGCTTGTTTTAATGGGAAAACCAGTGGCTGGACTTTTTATATAGGAGAAACCTGGGTTGTGCTTGTTGTGGAAGAAACTGGGGCAGGGCTTGTATGGGAGAAAGGATAGCTGGGCTTGTTTAAATGGTAAAAAACCATGGCTGAGCTTTTTATATGGGAGAAACTGGGGCTGGGTTTTCTATATGGGGAAAAAAATGTGGATGGGCTTGGTGTATGGGAGAATCCGGGGTTGGACTTGTATGGAGGAATACGGGGCTGGGCTCTCTTTGTATTGGAGAATCCGGGGCTGGGCTTGGTATATGGGACGAGGCTTGGCTGGGCTTGTTTATATGATAGAAACTGGGGCTGGGATTGTTGTATGGGAGAATCTGGGGCTGGGCTTGTTATATGGTAGAAACTGTGGCTGGCTGGTTATATGAGAGAAACAGTGTCTGGGCGTGTTGTATGGAAGAAACTGGTGCTGGGCTTCTTATAAAAAAACCCAGCCACATTTCTCCCATATAATAAGCCCAGACTCTGATCTATCCATATGTAATGCCCGGCCATGGTTTCTTCCATATAATAAGCCTGTCTATGGTTTCTCCCATATATTCCAGAAACCAGGGCTGGACTTGTATTATGGGAGAAACAGTGGCTGTACTTATTTTAGAGAAATCGTATCTGGACTGGTTTATAATGGAACAAATTGTGGCTGGGCTTATTATATGGGAGAAACCATAAGTGGGATTGCTGTATGGGTAAAACCGCAGTACAGTTTGTAACCCATAGGACCCACCAAATTACATTTTAGCAAAACTTTGTTTGGGTTTGTTGTATGGGAAAAAAACAGGGATAGGCTTGTTGTAGGGGAGAAACCATGGCTGGGCTTGTTATACAGGAGAAAGTGGTGCTGGTCTTGTTGTATGGGAGAAACTGTAGCTTGATTTGTTATATGGGAGACACCAGGGCTGGGCTTGTTGTATAGGAAAAAAGTGTGTGCGCTTATTATGTCGAAGAAACTATAGCTGGACTTGTTATATGGGAGAAACATGGCTGGGCTTGTTTTTATATGGGAGAAACCAGGGCTTGGCTTGTTGTATGAAAGGAACTAGCGCTGGGTTTGTTATATGGGGAAAGCCATGGCTGGGCTTTCTATATGGGGAAAAAAATGAGGCTGTGCTTGTGTGGGAGAAACCATGGCTGGGCTTGTATATGAGAAACTGTATCTGTGAGAAACTAAGGCTGGGCTTCTTATAAGAAGCCCAGCAACGGTTTCTCCCTTAACCTGCCTGGCGTTCTGATTAAATCGCCAGGGTGGCTGCGGGAGGGTTTTTTTTTAATTTAAAAAAAACTATTTCATGCAGCCAACTGAAAGTTGGCTGCATGAAAGCCCACTAGAGGGCGCTCCGGAGGCGATCTTCTGATCGCCTCCGGCGGCAAGAAATAACACGGAAGGCCGCAATGAGCGGCCCTCCGTGTTTCGCTTCCCTCGTCGCCATGGCGACGAGCGGAGTGACGTCATGGACGTCAGCCGACGTCCTGACGTCTGCCGCCTCCGATCCAGCCCTTAGCGCTGGCCGGAACTGTTTGTTCCGGCTACGCTGGGCTCGGGCGGCTGGGGGGACCCTCTTTCGCCGCTGCACGCGGCGGATCGCCGCGCTGCAGTGGCGATCAGGCAGCACACGCGGCTGGCAAAGTGCCGGCTGCGTGTGCTGCACTTTATTTGGTGAAAATCGGCCCAGCAGGGCCTGAGCGGCAGCCTCTGGCGGTGTTGGACGAGCTGAGCTCGTCCAGACCGCTCAGCAGGTTAAGAGGCCCAGCTTTGGTTTCTACTAAATAACATGCCAAGCCACGGTTTCTCCCAAATATAAAGCCCAGGCACAGTTTCTCCCATATATTTGAGAAACCGGGGCTGGGCTTGTTATATGGGAGAAATCATGGCAGGGCTTGTTTATATGAGAAACTAGGTCTGGGCTTGTTTATATGAGAGAAACCGTGGCTGGACATTTTATATGCGAGAAACCATAGCTGGGCTTGTTATATAGGAGAAACAGTGGCTAGCCTTGTTTATATGGGAGAAACGTGGTTGGGCTTGCTGTATGGGAAAAACGTGGTTGGGCTTGTAGGGGAGAAACTGTGTGTAGGCTTGTTGTATGGGAGAAACCATAGCTGGGCTTGTAACATGGGAGAAACCATAGCTGGGCTTGTAACATGGGAGAAACCATAGCTGGGCTTGGAACATGGGAGAAACCACTGCAGGCCTTGTCATGTGGAAGAAATCGTAGCTGGGATTTGTTAGAAATCACCTTTTGCTCCGGCACCAGCAACTCATTAGTAAGAGCTGCAATCACAACTCTCATCACAGCACACAGCATAGGAGATAGAACTTCTTCAGGCATCTTCCAATTTAAGAGTGTTTATTCAGTAAACAGATATACAGATACAGTTCGTTACATCTTAGCAAAGCAATTGTTCTTTACCATTTATGAGGAATGTTAGTCAAGAGCTTGTAATGCAAATGGACTTAATCAGGTTATCATCTTTCTATACTAAGTTACGTCTAAACTAAGTATATACAGCATACAAGATAAACTAACGAGACATAAATAAATATATAAGTAAAGATTAAGACCAGCGGTGACAGGGACAGAAAGTGCCTCTCTGTAAACCGGCTGTTGGTTTTATACGAACCAGAAAGTTAAATGTGACCTCATCTGAGCCATCCTCCCCAAAACCTACAATTGGCTCAGACCCCTCGTGGTGTCATAATACTTAACTACTTGATTAATATTCTATGAGCCCCCTGTCCTACATACAAGAATGTTATATTCAGTAAATATCGGCCTCTGTTTTCCCCTTTGCAATCTGAAAGTCTGTACATTTGAACAGATAGTGTTCCTGTCCTTTGGACGAGGACAATCTGCTTCTGGTAAAGGTCTTCATAATTTATGCTTAAAGAGACCTTGTGCAAATCAAGCCTTTCAACTAACTCAGTTCAAACAACTGAGGCCTACATATAATACTTAAATTATAACAATCATTACACAGGTGAGGTTTGTGTGTGAAATTACGCAAACAAATTAACACGGTTAAGAGATTGGTGCCTCATAAACAATCTCATGAACCAATATTTCCAAATTAAGGGATATACAGGGTTACGGGTATAGTTTGTAGCAGTACCTATTAGGGAGTTGATTGTATAAAGGCGTTCTTTTAGAAGACACCTGGCACTGCTCCGATGCTTAACAGACAAACCAGTTTCACTTTTCTGTGATCATGCAAGTTTGTAAGTGATACGCAAGTGACCCAAATGCTGACAATGTTGTATAGAGGGACTTAGAAGTAGGGCATTCCCAGAGAGCCTGGTTACAGGAAGGCCAAGAGGTCTTGCCCTTTTTTTCCAGGGATAACCACCTAGAGCAGAGAAGGTGTGTGAGCACGAGCATCGAAAAGTGAAACATAAAGAAAAGAAACCAGGTACTGCTGGGTTCAGAAGCAGGAATCTGCAGATCAAGCCTTTTAGGAAGGATTGTTATAATTTAAGTATTATATGTAGGCCTCAGTTGTTTGAACTGAGTTAGTTGAAAGGCTTGATTTGCACAGGGTCTCTTTAAGCATAATTTCTCTGAGAAAAATTATGAAGACCTTTACCAGAAGCAGATTGTCCTCGCCCGAAGGACAGGAACACTATCTATTCAAATGTACAGACTTTCATACTGCAAAGGGGAAAACAGAGGCCGATATTTACTAAATATAACATTCTTGTATGTAGGACAAGGGGCTCATAGAATATTAATAAAGTAGGTGGGTATTATGACACCACCAGGGGTCTGAGCCAATTGTAGGTTTTGGGGGGATGGCTCAGATGAGGTCACATTTAACTCTTTCTGGTTCGTATTAAACCAACAGCCGGTTTACAGAGAGGCACTTTCTGTCCCTGTCACCGCTGGTCTTAATCTTTACTTATATATTTGTCTTGTTAGTTTATCTTGTATGCTGTATATACTTAGTTTAGACGTAACTTAGTATAGAAAGAAGATAACCGGATTACCATTTATGAGGAATGTTAGTCAAGAGCTTGTAACGCAAATGGACTTAAAGAACAATTGCTTTGTGAAGATGTAACGAACTTTATCTGTATATCTGTTTACTGAATAAACACTCCTAACTTGGAAGATGCCTGAAGACGTTCTATCTCCTATGCTGTGTGCTGTGATGAGTCGTGATTGCAGCTCTTACTAATGAGTTGCTGGTGCCTGAGCAAAAGGTGATTTCTAACAGTTTCCCAGGTTTCGGCACCAACTGTTAGAAATCACCTTTTGTTCTGGCACCAGCAACTCATTAGTAAGAGCTGCAAACATGACTCTCATCACAGCACACAGCATAGGAGATAGAACTTCTTCAGGCATCTTCCAAGTTAGGAGTGTTCAGTAAACAGATATACAGATACAGTTCGTTACATCTTAGCAAAGCAATTGTTCTTTAAGTCCATTTGCGTTACAAGCTCTTGACTAACATTCCTCATAAATGTTAATCAGGTTATCTTCTTTCTATACTAAGTTACATCTAAACTAAGTATATACAGCATACAAGATAAACTAACGAGACATGAATAAATACAGGATCTTCTCAAAAAATTAGCATATTGTGATAAAGTTCATTATTTTCTGTAATGTACTGATAAACATTAGACTTTCATATATTTTAGATTCAAATACACACAACTGAAGTAGTTCAAGCCTTTTATTGTTTTAATATTGATGATTTTGGCATACAGCTCATGAAAACCCAAATTTCCTATCTCAAAAAATTTGCATATTTCATCCGACCAATAAAAGAAAAGTGTTTTTTAAAACAAAAAAAGTCAACCTTCAAATAATTATATTCAGTTATGCACTCAATACTTGGTCGGGAATCCTTTTGCAGAAATGACTGCTTCAATGCGGCGTGGCATGGAGGCAATCAGCCTGTGGCACTGCTCAGATGTTATGGAGGCCCAGGATGCTTCGATAGCGGCCTTAAGCTCATCGAGTGTTGGGTCTTGCATCTCTCAACTTTCTCTTCACAATATCCCACAGATTCTCTATGGGGTTCAGGTCAGGAGAGTTGGCAGGCCAATTGAGCACAGTAATACCATGGTCCGTAAACCATTTACCAGTGGTTTTGGCACCATGAGCAGGTGCCAGGTCGTGCTGAAAAATGAAATCTTCATCTCCATAAAGCTTTTCGGCAGATGGAAGCATGAAGTGCTCCAAAATCTCCTGATAGCTAGCTGCATTGACCCTGCTCTTGATAAAACACAGTGGACCAACACCAGCAGCTGACATGGCACCCCAGACCATCACTGACTGTGGGTACTTGACACTGGACTTCAGGCATTTTGGCATTTCCCTCTCCCCAGTCTTCCTCCAGACTCTGGCACCTTGATTTCTGAATGACATGCAAAAGTTGCTTTCATCCAAAAAAAGTACTTTGGACCACTGAGCAACAGTCCAGTGCTGCTTCTCTGTAGCCCAGGTCAGGCGCTTCTGCCGCTGTTTCTGGTTCAAAAGTGGGTTCATGCTTCCATCCGCTGAAAAGCTTTATGGAGATGATTTCATTTTTCAGCACGCCCTGGCACCTGCTCACAGTGCCAAAACCACTGGTAAATGGTTTACTGACCATGGTATTACTGTGCTCAATTGGCCTGCCAACTCTCCTGACCTGAACCACACAGAGAATCTGTGGGATATTGTGAAGAGACAGTAGAGAGACGCAAGACCCAACACTCTGGATGAGCTTAAGGCCGCTATCGAAGCATCCTGGGCCTCCATAACACCTGAGCAGTGCCACAGGCTGATTGCCTCCATGCCACGCCGCATTGAAGCAGTCATTTCTGCAAAAGGATTCCCGACCAAGTATTGAGTGCATAACTGAACATAATTATTTGAATTTTGACTTTTTTTGTTTTAAAAACACTTTTCTTTTATTGGTCAGATGAAATATGCAAATTTTTTGAGATAGGACATTTGGGTTTTCATGAGATGTATGCCAAAATCATCAATATTAAAACAATAAAAGGCTTGAACTACTTCAGTTGTGTGTATTTGAATCTAAAATATATGAAAGTCTGATGTTTATCAGTACATTACAGAAAATAATGAACTTTATCACAATATGCTAATTTTTTGAGAAGATCCTGTATATAAGTAAAGATTAAGACCAGCAGTGACAGGGACAGAAAGTGCCTCTCTGTAAACCGGCTGTTGGTTTTATACGAACCAGAAAGAGTTAAATGTGACCTTATCTGAGCCACCCCCCCCCCCCAAACCTACAATTGGCTCAGACCCCTCATGGTGTCATAATACCCACCTACTTGATTAATATTCTATGAGCCCCTTGTCCTACATACATACAAGAATGTTATAGTTTAGTTTAGTAAATATCGGCCTCTGTTTTCCCCTTTGCAGTCTGAAAGTCTGTACATTTGAACAGATAGTGTTCCTGTCCTTCGGACGAGGACAATCTGCTTCTGGTAAAGGTCTTCATAATTTCACTCTGAGAAATTATGCTTAAAGAGACCCTGTGCAAATCAAGCCTTTCAACTAACTCAGTTCAAACAACTGAGGCCTACATATAATACTTAAATTATAACAGGATTGTCACATGGGAGAAACCGTAGCTGGACTTGTTATATGGGAGAAACGGTGGCTGAACTCATCATATGGGAGTAACCTTGTGTTGGCTTTTTATATGGGAGAAACCATAGCTGGGATTTTTACATTGGAGAAACTGGCTGGCCTTGTTATATGGTAGTAACCGTGGCTAGGCTTGTTGTATGGGAGAAACTGGGATGGGGCTTGTTGTATGGTAGTGAGCCATAGCAGGGCTTGTTATATGGGAGAAAACGAGACTGGGCCTCTCATATGGGAAAAACTGTGGCTGGTTTTGCTGGATGGGAAAAACCATGTCCAGGCTTGTTATATTGGAAAACCCGTGGCTGGGATTTTTATATGGTAGAAACTGTAATTGGGCTTGTTGCATGAGAAATACCGCAGTCTGGGCTTGCTGTATGGGAGAAACCGTGGCTGGGCTTGCTGTATGGGAGAAACCGTGGCTGGGCTTGCTGAATGGGAGGAACCGTGGCTGGGCTTGCTGAATGGGAGGAACCGTGGCTGGGCTTGCTGTATGGGAAAACCCACGGCTGGGCTTGCCGTATGGGAAAACCCACGGCTGGGCTTGCCGTATGGGAAAACCCACGGCTGGGC
This sequence comes from Hyperolius riggenbachi, assembly GCF_040937935.1. Classification (NCBI taxonomy): domain Eukaryota; kingdom Metazoa; phylum Chordata; class Amphibia; order Anura; family Hyperoliidae; genus Hyperolius; species Hyperolius riggenbachi. Next base: position 29,860,083 of record NC_090657.1, on the reverse strand, counting down.
TTGCCGTATGGGGAAAACCCACGGCTGGGCTTGCCGTATGGGGAAAACCCACGGCTGGGCTTGCCGTATGGGGAAAACCCACGGCTGGGCTTGCCGTATGGGGAAAACCCACGGCTGGGCTTGCCGTATGGGGAAAACCCACGGCTGGGCTTGCCGTATGGGGAAAACCCACGGCTGGGCTTGCCGTATGGGGAAAACCCACGGCTGGGCTTGCCGTATGGGGAAAACCCACGGCTGGGCTTGCCGTATGGGGAAAACCCACGGCTGGGCTTGCCGTATGGGGAAAACCCACGGCTGGGCTTGCCGTATGGGGAAAACCCACGGCTGGGCTTGCCGTATGGGGAAAACCCACGGCTGGGCTTGCCGTATGGGGAAAACCCACGGCTGGGCTTGCCGTATGGGGAAAACCCACGGCTGGGCTTGCCGTATGGGGAAAACCCACGGCTGGGCTTGCCGTATGGGGAAAACCCACGGCTGGGCTTGCCGTATGGGGAAAACCCACGGCTGGGCTTGCCGTATGGGGAAAACCCACGGCTGGGCTTGCCGTATGGGGAAAACCCACGGCTGGGCTTGCCGTATGGGGAAAACCCACGGCTGGGCTTGCCGTATGGGGAAAACCCACGGCTGGGCTTGCCGTATGGGGAAAACCCACGGCTGGGCTTGCCGTATGGGGAAAACCCACGGCTGGGCTTGCCGTATGGGGAAAACCCACGGCTGGGCTTGCCGTATGGGGAAAACCCACGGCTGGGCTTGCCGTATGGGGAAAACCCACGGCTGGGCTTGCCGTATGGGGAAAACGCACGGCTGGGCTTGCCGTATGGGGAAAACGCACGGCTGGGCTTGCCGTATGGTAGAAACCACGGCTGGGCTTGCCGTATGGTAGAAACCACGGCTGGGCTTGCCGTATGGTAGAAACCACGGCTGGGCTTGCCGTATGAGAGAAACTGGCTGGGCTTGCCGTATGGTAGAAACCACGGCTGGGCTTGCCCTATGGGAAAACCCACGGCTGGGCTTGCCGTATGGGAAAACCCACGGCTGGGCTTGCCGTATGGGAAAACCCACGGCTGGGCTTGCCGTATGGGAAAACCCACGGCTGGGCTTGCCGTATGGGGAAAACCCACGGCTGGGCTTGCCGTATGGTAGAAACCCACGGGTGGGCTTGCCGTATGGTAGAAACCCACGGCTGGGCTTGCCGTATGGGAAAACGCACGGCTGGGCTTGCTGTATGGTAGAAACCACGGCTGGGCTTGCTGTATGAGAGAAACTGGCTGGGCTTGCTGTATGGTAGAAACCACGGCTGGGCTTGCCCTATGGGAAGACCCACGGCTGGGCTTGCTGTATGGTAGAAACCCATGGCTGGGTTTCAAGCTTCCAACAGTGAATATGGAAAGGAGCTGATTGTTTAAAGGCGTTTTTTAGAAGACATCTGGCACTGCTCTTTTTCTTTAGGTTCAAACAAGTTCCACTTTTCTATGAACATGCAAGTGTGCAAGTGATACGCATGTGACATGAATGCTGAGCGCATGGGCAAGGGCGGCCTAGAAGTAGGGCATCCCCAGAGAGCCGAGTTAAAGGAGGCCGAGAGGTCTTGCTCTCTCTCCCAGGGGCAAACACCTAGATCAGAGAGCGTGTGTGTGCACGAGCATGGAAGGGTGGAACATAAAAACAGGCTCCAAGATACTGTCGGAAACATTGGGAAGAGATCTGCATATCAAGCCCTTTTCAGGGAGGGACTGTTGGAGTTTATTATTATATTCTGGGCATTCCTTTATTTGCTTCAGTAAACAGACTTGATATACAGAATGTCTCTTTAAATGACATTTCTAGAGAAGCACAATACTGATTTTTATTTAGGAACATTTGTTTACATTTCATGAAGGGCATAGAGCTCATCGGCCCTGGACCCAGACATGCAGTCTAGGGAGGTATAAACCGTTCCTAGATGAACAGAATACATTGTCAACGAGAACCGAAAACAATTCATTTCCCGTATTTTTAAGGAAGGAAGAGCCATATTTGGCTCTGGCCATCTGCACAAATGCAAACCACTATCTGTACCTCACACATCACATGCTCTTATCAGCCAATTACAGTCCTAGAATGAGATGTGTGACTGTTCTGTCTCTGCCGAAGGTGATGTTAATTAGCTCTTTGCGGGCTGGTTAATAAAAGGCGACCCGGTCAAGAGTTGTCTTTTTGTAACTACTATATGGGCTGGGTTTGTTTTATGGGAGAAACAGTGGCTGGGTTTGTTGTAGGGGAGAAAATGGGTCTGGTAGAAAACGTGTCTGGGCTTGTTATATAGTCAAAACCGTGGCTAGGCTTGTTATATGGGAAACACCAGGGCTGGTCTTGTCATATGTGGAAAAACTGTGGCTGGCTTTTTTTTATATATATATATATATATATATATATATATATATATATATATATATATATATATATATATATATATATATATATATATATATATATATATATATATATATATATATATATATATATATATATATATATATATATATATATATATATATATATATATATATATATATATATATATATATATATATATATATATATATATATATATATATATATATATATATATATATATATATATATATATATATATGAAACTGTGGATGGGCTTATGTGAGAGCCGTGGCTGGGCTTGTTATGTGAGAGAAGCTGTGACTGGGCTTGTATGAGAGAAACTGTGGCTGGGCTTTTATATGAGAGAAATCGAGGCTGGGCTTGTTATATGGAAGAAACCATGTCTGGGCTAGTTATAACGAAAAAATGTGGTGTCTCTTGTTGTAGGGGAGAAATCCGGGCTTGGCTTGTTGTATGAATGAAACAGAGGCAGGGCTTGTTGCATGGGTATTACCGTGGCTGGTCTTGTTGTGTGAAAGAAACCGTAGCTTGACTTGGTTGGGAGAAACTGTGCCAGTAGATACCGAGTCTTGGCTTCTTATAACAAACCTAGCCACAGATTATCCTATATAAGAAGCCCAGCCACGGCTTCTCCCAGCCCCAGTTTGTCCCAAAAAAAAACCTAGACACGCTTTCTCCCATACAACAAGCCCAGCCATGGTTTCTCCCAGCCCCAGTTTCTCCCATACTACAAGCCCAGCTCTAGTTTCTCCCATACAATAAGACCAGCTATGGTTTCTCCCATAAAACAAGCATAGCCACACTTTCTCCCATAAATAAGCCCTGCCCTGGTTGATTCCATACAAGCTCAGTCCCGGTTTCTTCCCTACAACAAGCTCAGTCCCGGTTTCTTCCCTACAACAAGCCAAGTCCCGCTTTCTTACCTACAACAAGCCCAGCCACGGTTTCCCTCTTATAATATGTACAACCTCTGTTTTTCCCAAATGGAAATCTCGGCCACAGTTCCTCCCATATTACAAGCCCAGCCCCAGTTTCTCCACTTTAACATGCCTAGCCATGAGCAATGGTTTCTCCTATATAGCAAGCCCAGCCACGGTACCTCCCATAAATTGGAGAAACCATGGTTGAGGTTGTTAGATGGGAGAAGCCAGGACTGGGCTTGTTGTATGGGTGATCAGGGCTGTGCTTGTTCTATAGGGAAAACTGGCTGGGCTTGGTAGATGGGAGAAACCATGGCTGGGCTTGCTGCATGAGAGAAAGCAGGGCTGGTCTTGTTTATATGAGAAAAATCGTGGCTGGGATTGTTTATGAGAGAAATAGTGGCTGGGCTTTTTATATGGGAGAAATCGGGGATGGACATTTTGTATATGGAAAAACAGTGACTGGGCTTGTTATATGGGACAAACAATGGCTGGGCTTGCTGTTCGGGAGAAACCGTGGGTGAGCTTGCTGCATGGAAAAACCGTGACTGGGCTTGTTTATATGGAAAAACCTGTGGTTGAGCTTGTTGTATGGTAAATTCCGCGGCTATGGGAAATGCTGGGTCTTGCCTTGTATGGGAGAAACCGTTGCTGTGTTTTGTTTTATGGAGAAACTGGGGCTGTCAGAAACCGTGGCTGGCCCTGTTATATAGTAGAAATCATAGCTGGTCTTGTTGGACGGGGAAACCATGGCTAGGCTTGTTCTATGGAAGAAATCATGGCTGGTTTTGTTAAATAGGAGAAACTGAGACTGGGCTTGTTATACGGGAGAATCCGTGGCTGGGCTTGTTCATATAAGAGAAACCATGGCTGGGCTTCTCATATGGGAGAAACCATGTCTGGACTTGTTATATGGGAGAAACTGTGGCGAGTTTGCTGCATGAGAAAACTGTGACTGGGCTTGTTTATGTATAAAAAAACGTGGTTGAGCTTGTTGTATGGTAAATTCCGTGGATTTCATGTGGGAGAAACCGCGATTGGGCTTTTTGTATGGGAAAACCGTGGCTGGATTTGTTGTATAGGGAGAGACTGAAGCTGGGCTTATATGGGAGAAATTGTGGCTGGGTATGTTGTATAGGAGAAACTTGGGCTGGGAGAAAGCATGGCTGGGCATGTTATATATATTATATATGATAAACTGTGGCTGGGCTTGTTATGTGGGATAAACTGTGGCTGGGCTTTTACTATATGGGAGAAACTGTTGCTGGGTTTGGTAAATGGTGGAAACCGTGGCTGGTCTTGTTATATGGGGACATGAAATCTACAGATGTGGAATACGTGACGGCTTCACATATTGCATGTGAGACATAATGGCTTTACTTTCTATATGAAGCACATGTAATTGAGGAGAAATGATGGCTACACATTTACATTGGGAGGGAGGCATTACTATACTGGAGATTTTATCAGAGGTGTGGTGGTCATGACAATATCAGAGCATTTGGGTGAAGGTTCTTGATTTGGAGTGAAAATGAGATGGAAATTGCCCTGCCTGGCAGGAATCTGGGAAGCTCAGTCCACACTGTAAAAGTACTTTCACAGATTACTAAATGCTTAAAAAGGGGGAAGTCAGTAACACACTTTATGCAAGCAAAATTAAACCTACCAGTGGTCCTTTCGGCATATCAATGCTTACTGGACATCTTGGTGAACGTAAGTTGTAATAAATACAAAAAGAGACTGATCAGAATTTTATTTTTCTACAGTAGGAAATGCCTTTTGCAGGTTTGGAAGCAAAAAGTTCTCCCTACCTTGGAAGATATCGGTGAACTCCAATATAGCGCTGTACAAACTGACCTATCAGGTCAGGCGTCAATTTGCTATCTTTGATAAAATCTGGGGTAGATGGGTTGATGCTTTGGAAACAATAGTCCCACATTTGGATGTTACTATTTCGATACAGGATATTCATAGGTAATTTTAGATTTTTATGGTCTTTTGAAACCACCTTTACATAAATACTACTCTGTGCCCTATGACATTCCACCATATATAAACATTCCTTGTAACGGATATATATATCCATGTGGCCTTTTGGGGGATCTGTCAGGCTGGGTCCATGCCTTAAATACTTACCAAGGATATAGAAATGGAGACCGAGAGCCCAATATAGTGTAGTATGTTTCAGGAATTGAGCAAAATGAAAATGTAAGTAGTATACTTACAAACCCGGGTTACCCGTCAGGTAACCACTGTATACACAGGTGGGGAGATTGGACCTGTCCCCACTCAGGATTAAGATGTCGCTCTCTGTAGTACCACCAAGGGTGGATAGCTTGAAACACGAGGATACAGAGGCGCCAGAAGAGTAAAAGTCAATAAAAAGTTTAAAAAGTATTCAGGTGGCAGTGGTGGACCGGCATCACCCAAAAACAGACTCGATGCTGTTGATTGTAGATGCAATGATTTATTCATATATATACGATATTACACAGAGATTGTAATATCTGGTAAGTGCTATCTTTCATCCATTTTATCTTCCATTACAATCTCTGCGTAATATCGTACAGGTGAGCAACACCTGTCTTATTTAATGTGTGTTTAGTTCTTATTAACCTTTTCTAAGTTCGTTTAACACTTCGCTATGTCCATTATCATTTAGCTTAGAGTCACATGCACAATCCCTACCAGTAATTTTCCATCCACAGTTTAATAGTTTCCACTCGCTTCTCCCGTTACCAGCCGATTTACCAATACGACCAATGTTTGTTTACATCTAATACAAGATACTCTTACCAACATATTACATCTTTTCGACCCCCTATATACAGTATAACACGATATCACCCTCCTATTTGCTCATTAATTTGTTATAGCACAGCGAAGCCCGATACAGCGTTCTGACATGCTTTTTTATGGTTTGTCTACTTCTGTCATATTTTTAGTGTGATACTCCGGTTGTTTTATTGCCCGATGAAGCGGGATGTTGCCCGTGAAACGCGTTGCAGATATTGTATAGGAGTATATGAATAAATCATTGTATCTACAATCAACAGCATCGAGTCTGTTTTTGGGTGATACCGGTCCACCACTGCCACCTGAATACTTTTTTAAACTTTTTATTGACTTTTACTCTTCTGGCGCCTCTGTATCCTCGTGTTGCTTACCAATGATGTTGTAAGACGATGAGGTTTGTAATGTAGTTCATTCCAGGATGCAATTCGACTTGTACATTTTGTTTTTTCATGTTTTCCGTTCTCTTTATGTTGCCCAGTTGGGCCAAAACTCAAAAATTCTCTGTTAAAAAAAAATGCTTAAAAGGGACCTGAAGCAGACTGAATAATGGAGGCTGCCATTATAAACCATACAAGTCTCCTGGCGTATGAGAGGAGGATACAGGAGAGTTGGGCGGAGGATACAGCCGGTATATGGCTGATCCTGCTGCTGCACAAGTCCTGGCCATATTAAACACTATTTCCCCCCTCCAGGCCGCCATGGGTGGTGGGGAATGAAATAATTTGGCTTCCAGCAATTGCTGGAAGCCGAATTATTGTGTTTTAAAAGTAACTACAGCTCCGTCTTCTGACGGCGCCGAAGTTGCTCCCTGTGTGCCCAAGTCTCGTGCGCTGGATTCACTGTTTGGTTTCCTGGCTGTCATGCTGAGCTTTTGGCTTTGTTTGAGTTACACACCTGCAACAAGCATGCAGCCAGTGGAGTCAGCAGTCACGGCATCTGATCTGCATGCTCGTTCGGGGCCAGTGGCTTGTAGTATTAGAGGCAGAGCATCAGTACAAAAGTCAGTCAACTGGCATTATTTTAGAGTAAAGATTGCAGCCTCCATATTCCTCTCACGTCAGGCTCCCTTTAAGGCCTATTTACAGTGACAGTGGTGCAGAGGGATACACACGGCTGGACACCATGATGGAGTATGGAGATTTTGCCTCATTTAACACAACTGAATGGGGCTTCGCTCCTGTGCTACTCAGAAATGCTCTTGGAGACCTCATCCACACAGTGCAGCATTGCATTATGGGTGTGGTGCCACTGTAGTGAATGAGGAGCCATGGCAAGGAAAGGCAGTACTGCATCTGATGTGAGCAGGCCAATTGGAAGTCCTATTCATTTTACCATAACAAAAATATTACAAGCAATTGAAATGGAAAATATTTATACTATGCTAAATACTTTAGAAATGTTTATGCTGTTATCTATGCAAAAGAGATTCTCTGATCTATTTGACCAGGGGCGTAGCAATAGGGGTTGCAGAGGTAGCCACCACATCGGGGCTCTTGGGCCAGAGGGGCCCCCGAAGGGCCCTCACTCAACTGCAGTATTTGCTCTCTATTGGTCCTGTGCTCATAATAATAACGTCTCTAGATACTTTGAATAGTGGTAATCATTAACAAACTTCTCCCCATCCCCTTCTTGCACCTCTGACACTGTAGTTGCCATTGGCAGGTTTTGGTGCGCCATATCAATTTTGTATGGAGTGCTTGGGGGGCCCCAATGTAAAACTTGCATCGGGCCCACAACTCCTTAGCTACATCACTGTATTTGACCCACTGGGTCGAATACATTTCTGTTTAATGAAGCACTGAAACAGCCAAGAAACGGTGAGACAGCTTGAGTTAAGGCTTTACTGCAGGAAAGTTCAAACTGTCATTATTTCTCCTATAGTTCAAAAGACAGTGTGCTTTTAAAACCAACTGTGTAAGTCTGATACAATGTAATAAAAAAAAAAAAAAAGCTATATAACTGTAAATAAGACACTTTTTTTTTCTTTGCTACTTATGTTATATATATTATCCGTACTACACATACAATTTATTATATAATACTTTTTTTTCCACTTCAGGTTTGACTGAAGCGGTTTTGGATATACATTTAGCATGTAATTATAGGCCAGCGTTGTGTAAACAAAGGGAGAGGATTCCATATCCCTCTCATGTGACTTGGCTGGTGGCATCTGGTCCAGGATAATCTGTTAGCAAGGGTTTCCTGGCAACCGGTTGGTCCCTTAGCAACCCCAAGCCCCTGATGCTTTTCTTTTTAAGGGATAACCAGTGAGCTATTTGACACTTTATTTTTAGCTGGGGACTCACCACCCCTGGGAGGAAGGAAGCTCTGCAATATTATCAGCCTGATCTTTTGTAGCTCTCTAGTGTTTGTTGTCATGACGAGGTAAATATGGAACCGCGCCTTCAAATACCGCTGTAATGTTATGCTTTCAATATGTGATCAGGTAGCAAAGGCTGGAATGAACCAGAAGGATGTATTTTACTAATGGCAATCTCTATAACTGGACATGATGAGCATCTTCTGATAACCCCTCCCTGCTGCAACTGAGAACATCTGTACTTTACTCTGGCTTTTATCAGTCACTCCCTATATATATTCACTGGCTGAAAATATTGACTTACTCTTTCTTTTCTTACCTTTCTATTCTTACTATTCCCCTGCTGTTTTATAAATATTACCATCGGACGTGTAGGTGTATTTTTGCCTAGCAGTTGTCTAGCAATTTGTGAAGCTAATCGGGGAGTGTATAATGATGCAAACTGCTCATTGTACACAAACCGCTCCTGTGCCACCCTTATATATTATCCTGACCTCCCTTTACATAACTTGCATGTGTTAGAACTTTTTTGTCTTATATTTAAATTATTTACTAAATGAATACAGGTAGTCCACGGTTAACGGACGAGATAGGGACTGTAGGCTCGTTCTTAACCTGAATCTGTTCTTAAGTCAGAACATTGTGCCATCCCTGTCTCCGTACCTCCTCTGTGCCTCCAGTGTCCCCCTCTGTGTCACCTCTGCCCTCTGTACCTGCTTATACAAGTTTAAAACCCATTTTTTTTCTTTGATATTTATTTTTTTTAAATCGATTTTCTCAAACTAAAAGTCCAATTAGAATTTTTTTTTGACTTGTTCCCTAGGAAACACAGAATCCATACTGTTTATATCGGCGGGTCGTTCGTAAGTCGGGGACTACCTGTAACTAGCAAAATATGAAAGTACAGCAGAGTCCCCACTGTCTGGCACAGGCGGGGATCGCCTTGAGCAACCATCCGAAAAAGCACAAACCTCCTACCTTCAAGTGCTAAATAGCATACTGTAAATGTCCAGCGCCATCTTCTAGCCTTCCTTTTGCTTGTAGTGGCTTTCCGAGGTTTTCTGTGCACAGGCCTCCAGTGTGTCACCTGACCTACATCGGATCATGTGACTGGCCAGGAGCCAAGCACAGATGCCAGAAAGCTGACAGGAGCAACAGGAAGGCTAGAAGACTGTGCTGGACACTCCTCTCAGGCATGCCGGTTAGTTGAGATTGCGTTTCATATAACTGAGTCTTTGCTGTAGTCTAAGAAGACAGCACTTTGAATAATGATTCATGTGTTCCCATAGGCTTATTAGTGCAGTATTCTGTTAGCATGTAAATTGGACAAATAGGATGCTGTCCGTGGTGCTGAAACTACTGTACATTGCCATCAGGGTCGGACTGAGCCACAGTAGTACAGTTTTTTTCCCTCGGTGGGCCCCCCCTCCAGGTCTCTGGTGGGCCCCACCACTCCTTGACAGAGCTCCAATTGCTGCCTGCAACACAAAAATTCTCTTCTCAGTGCTGTAATCACTCATGCTGAGAACAGTGGCGTAGCTAAGGAGCTGTGGGCCCCGATGCAAGTTTTACAATGGGGCCCCCCAAGCACTCTATACATAACAATTGATATGACGCACCAAAACCTGCCAATGGCAACTACAGTGTCAGAGGTGTAAGAAGGGGATGGGAAATGGATTGTTAATGATGAATGCTGTTCAAAGTATCTATAGAAGTGATTATTATGAGCAAATGACCAATAGAGAGGTAATACTGTAGTTGAGGGAGGGCCCTTCGGGGCCCCTTTGGCCCAAGGTCCCGATGCGGTCACAACCTCTGCAAAGTAGGACATTACTTTATATTGAAGGAGGGGACTATGCAAAGTTTTGCTGGGCAGCAGCGTCTCTGAATTACAATGCTGCTAAGATCATGTACATTTGGCCCTGTCTATAATACATCATGACCACGCCCACCTTCCAGTGCATGGTCACACCCCTTTTTTCACCGCAATCATGGGATGTGTGGGCCCCAGGTTGAAATTTCTTTGGTGGGCCCCCAGTGTCCCAGTCCGACTGCCATGATTAGTAACAGAAATACAGGCCAACCAACAAGCTTATGGAGAACCAGAACTCATTGGAGTGTGTAAGGGGCTACAATGGTCCAAAAAGCCCCAATGAGCTTGCTGGTTAGTCTGTAACACTATGTTTTTCAAGTCTTACTCCATAGAGCCAAATTAATCCATGCCATGCACTGATGAGGATCAACCAATCCGAAACAGTCTGTATGCATGCTGGATTATTGTGGCTCTGTACTAATTACAAGATGACACATCATTGCATTCCAGGGGATCTCGCGGTGCGTTTAGCTTCTAGGGGCAACAATGGTTAATTTGCATATATTCAGCAGTGATGCACTGGGAGATATCTCAAGCTCACTCCAACCTGAATTATAGCAAATTCTTTCTGTTTTAAGAAAGCAAACTTTAGTAACAAAGTCACAGTTTTTAGCGGGCTGTAAATCAAGTCCTACACTGTGAAGAAAGCATGCTGGTTTTTATGGGGCAATTCCTAGCTGCTAGCCTTTTGTTGGGCTGTAAAAGCCATACAGAAGAAAAAGATCCAGTACAGTGCACTACATTTAGTTTTATAAGCTCTGCTGTAGTATGTCTTTTGTGTTCTAGATTGCAAACGTAATCTATGGCGGTCAATAAATGACTACTGAAGTGAGAGAGATATGGAGGCTGCCATATATGTTTTTAAGTAGTCAAGAAGTGAGAGGAATATGGAGGCTAACCTAGTTATTATGTTTTTAAGTAATACCAGTTGCCTGGCTAGCCTGCTGATCCTCTGCCTCTAATGCTGGTAATACATGATCCCTTTCTGCTCCTCGATTAGCTGCTGTATCGACTCCCGCAGCATCCCCGCAGGCGCCTGCATCGATTCCCGCTCATCCCTGCAGGCGCTTCTTATCTTCTGCTCGTTTTTTCTCCCATTGTTTCGCCCGCGGTTATCGAGCGCAGAATCGATCCAGGCACTGATCGGACACGCCAGATATCAATTGCGCCATCAGCGGCTCGATTGATAAGAAAAAAACGACCCGAGTATGCCCAGCATAATACGTTTAGCCATAGACCCTGCACAAGCATGCAGCAGATCAGGTGTTTCTGACATTGTCAGATCTGACAAAATTAGCCACATGCTTGTTTCTGGTGTTAGTCAGACACTACTGCGGCCACACAGATCACCAGGTCTACCGGGTAACTGGCATTGTGTAGAAGGAAATAAAAATGGCAGCCTTCATATTCTTCTCACTACAGCTTTTCTTTAACCTTCCTGGCGGTAAGCCGCGCAGGAGGTTTTCTCAGGCCCTGCTGGGCCGATCTGCGTAAATGTTTTTCTTTTTTTTTTGCTGAACGCAGAGGCCCCCCCCACCCCCCCCACCCCTGCGCTGCCTGGCCTATCAGCGCCAGGCAGCGCTAAGGGGTGGATCGGGTCTCCCTTAGACGTCACGACGTCCATGACGTCGGTGATGTCATCCCGCCCCGTCGCCATGGCAACGGGGGAAGCCCTCCATTAAATCCCGTTCTTTGAACGGGATTGCCTGATCGCCTATCGCCGGAGGCGATCGGAGGGGCTTGGGGGATGCCGCTGAGCAGCGGCTATCATGTGGCGAGCCCTAGGCTCGCGACATGATTTAAAAAAAAAAAAAGCAAAAAACGGCAGCGCTGCCCCCTGGCGGTTTTTAATAGACCGCCAGGAGGGTTAAAGGATCACTGTTGCAAAAATTTTAAAATTTACATGTATTTTGAACACATACAAATAAGAAGCATGTTTCTTCCAGAGTAAAATGAGCCATAAATTGCTTTTCTCCTATGTTGCTGTCACTCACAGTATTTAGTAGAATCTGACATTTACCGACAGGTTTGGGGCTAGTCCATCTCCCCATAGGGGATTCTCAGCACGGCCTTTATTCTTTATAAAAACACTGCTTGAAAAATATTTATAAAAAGATACTGGCCAGCCTCTCTGCTCGCTGCACACTTTTTTTGGCAGTTGGACAGAGCAACTGCCATTCACTAAGGCTTTTGAAAATAAAGAAAACCCTAAGAATCTCCCATGAGGAGATGGGCTAGTCCAAAACCCGTTGGTTCTGTCAGATTTCTACTACTCACTGAGACGGCAACATAGGAGAAAAGTAATTTATGGCTCATTTACTCTGGAAGAAACATGCTTCTCATTTGTATGTGTTTACAAGTATTTTTTTTTACTTTTAATATTTTTGCAAAAACAGTGGTCCTTATAAGCAGCTTCCACTCGAAGCAGTAAAAAAGGGCGCATGCGGCAAGTGGGCTTTTTGGGCACCACCATAGGTGCCGATGTTAACTATGTAAGTATTTAGGCGCTGGAGTATTTTGGCGCCCAGTAAACAAATGGCACTGGTTGAGGCAGTTGGGCACTGCAGGCATCCAAATGCCGATATCTTTAGGCGTCTATAGCGGCGCCGAAAAATTTGCAGGGGTTTGGTGTTTTTTTTTTTTTTTTTTAGGCAGGTTTTGTGTATGGGGGGAGGTTTAAGGGGTAGGCATTAGGTAGGTAGTGCAGGGGGAGGGGGGTATTAGGTTATAGGCATTAGGTAGGTAGTGTGTCGGGGGGGGGGGTGTTAACATTGGCATTAGGTAGGTAATGTGTGCGGAGGGTTAAGGTTAGGTGGAGGGTTTTGTGGGAGATTAGGGTTAAGTGAGGCCATAGTAAAATATTGGTATTTATTACCGATATTGTACTATTGGCCTTACTGGGCACCCAAATTTTCAGGCGCCTTGTACCATAGTGCTGGGATGCAGCACAGGCATTGCAGGAAAAAAAGTGTAAGTTCAAGTGATCTAAATTTACATTATGCATATTTATCGAAGACTTTATTTTGATTACAAAGGTCATATTCATCTTCAGTCATTTTAGATATGTAGTGGCTACTATACACAGCCATGCAGGAGCAAGCATAAAGAGGGTGCGCCAAGTGGACAGAACAGGGACTACAGTGGCAGTACAGAGTAGAGGCCAGGCACAATGAGAGGCCACTAAGTGTCTGTCTGATGAGCTAAGAGAGTAAGCAGGCATGCATAACTTTAAAAAAAAAAATCCTCCTTTTAGAATTACGTTACCCAGTTGCTGCATACTGGATGCATTAACTGCAAAAAGCATGTTTTAATGAATCACTGGCCCCCACCTCTTCCTGAGCACTGGAGGTGGGGAAGAGCCCCTCGTTCATTTCAAACTATGATGACCAACGCCCAATACAGGAGTATGGCATGGAAGCTATTCACACTGTGGGCAATACAAAGTGAGCTGAGTTTGAAGGAAAATAAAAATGACATGGAAATCTGTGTGCAGTGTGTGGGTAGGTAATAGATCTGATGATTGATCTGGTAGCCATCACGCTAGTTGAAATCTATGTCCGGTTTGTGGCTGCTTGTGTCTGACAGGACGTAGATTTCAACATCCTCGCTGCTATCACTCTCCCTGCCATCGGTATGATGGCAGAGCTCTGTGGGGCAGTCGGGAGCCGATTTTATTGGGCCCTCACCCAGTCATCATCACTTTAAGCCGATCTTATTAGCTCACATTGATCACAGGGTCAGGAGCCAATTAAATCTGCTGCTGACCGGCTCACAGAGCTCTGCCGTCACAGAGATGGCAGAGGGGGTGGGCTGAGGCGACGGGAGAGCTGCCATTCAGTGTGGCGTGATATCGGGGAGCCTTGGGATTTGGTACCAGTGGTCTCTGGTCCTTAAAGAGAACCTGAACTGAAAATAAAAAGTCAAAATAACCATACACCAGTCATACTTGCTTCCTGTGTAGTCTACTCCTCAACCTCTTTCACTGTCCTCCATTTTAAAAATGGCCATTACCTCATAACAGCTTCCTGGTCAGCACACTGTTAAACTGTAATATCACCCACTTGAGCCACAGGGAAACATGGACATTACCTTGTAACTAACAGCAGCTGATGTATAACTGACAGCAGCTGATGTATAACTGACAGAAACTGGTATATTTCAGTTCTGACAAAATGATTGTCAGAACTGGAAGGGATCACTGTAAGAAGAAAATGGTGAGCTTCTGAGAGGAACGGACAGTGAGTTTAGTATGTAATATTCATTTGCAGCTACATCATGTGTTTATTTTAAATAATTTTCCTCGCTTCAGGTTCCCTTTAAGGATCCAGAGAGTGCTGGTACTGAGCTGGTTAAGTAATGTGAATGTTGGGAGCATTTTTGTTATGTTATGCAATGAACAATAGCCATGGACAGTCTCCCTGTATATTTCTTGTCTGTTGCTGTCGTCTGTGGGACAGCTAACCTCACAGCACAGCAGCCGGGGAGCTGACTGAAGATTCATTGGCTGCTCTTCTATGTTATGATGAGGGATTCTGGGATGCCTTTCCTGCATCACAGGTTAGTCTGCAGAGAACCTGAACATGGGAAGCCACATGTAATTGATCCTTTGATTCTGATTGCATTGAGTGAGGCAATCTTTAGCCCTTGATGAATGGCCTAATGATTGCCTGCAGAAGACCGTAGCAAGGAAATCAAGACATTTTTATGGTTGATAAAAAGCTGTTCCTAATATCTTACTTGCAACTATGAGCAAAATGTAGGAATAAAGCACAGCTGCTCCCAGCTTGGAATAACAATTACATACCTAAATTTTGCTGTGATATAAAAAAAACTTTTTTTTTTTTTGTCAATCAGGGCTGGATTTTCTCTTTAAAGAAACACTGAAGCGAGATAAAATCAATGCTTTTAACTTTTACTAATGTTAAGCACCATAGCAACGCCGCTATCCCCGCAGCAAAACAAAGGGTTTATACTCCGCAAATCCCAGTTGCAAAATCCGCGACTTTCTTGGTCGTGGATTTTGCTGCCCATGGAGGCAGAGCTTTGAGCTGCAGCTCTGCCTCCATTTGCGTCAATCTGCCTGCGGAACTCCGCCTCTCCCCGCCCCTCTCAGTGAAGGAAGATTGAGAGGCGGCAGTCAGCGGGGATTGACGCGCGAAGAAGCAGAGCTACAGCCCTAAGCTCTGCCTCAATCAGGAAGTGCTTCCTGCAGTTTGCACAGGGCATTTGGGGGGTATAGACCCCTCGTTTTGCAGTGGGGACGTGCTATAGTGCTTAACATTAATAAAAGTGAAAAGCATTGATTTTATCTCGCTTCAGAGTCTCCTTAAAGTGAAACAAAAGTGTAAATTCCAAAGTGAAAAATGCCAGAATGACACTATGACTTTTACACCTCCTTTTTCTGTATTAAAGTGTACACTAGGTGAGAGGGATATGGAGGCGGCCATACTTTTCCATATATCAAGTCATGTTGATCTTCTTCTGGCTTCAGTTGTGTGATTTACAACCCTGAAACAAGCATGTGGCAAATCCAGTTAGACTTGAGTCAGAGCACCTGATCTCAGGGGCATAACAATAGACCCTGCAAGGTATGCAGCTGCAGGGGGCCCTGTGGGGGAGAAGTTTATTTTCCCTGTACTGAGACTAACAACTAAGGGTACGGATGTAACGATCAGTGTCAGCACACAGAGAGAATCTGATTATTGGTGATCTGCAGTATCACCAAGAATACAGATGTATACCTGATTATGGATGATCTGCAGAATCACCAATAATACAAGTATAACTAACCTCTGGACACCTATATAGTGTGAGTGTTTGGTGCAACAGTAATGACTTTGAGTGGGACCACCCGAGGAGCAGGTGGTCCTTGGCAGTATGAGAAATACCTCCCTCTGGGAAGTGCGAAGACCTTCCAACAGCCTAAAACTTCCAAAGGGGTGAAGCCCCAGGCTGAATAGCAGGAAGGCCCTGTGGCTAAGTGACCCCTAGAAGGTGGGCGTCACAAGCCGGACTGGAGACTAATCTCTCAATGGAGAGGGATAGCTCGCAAGGTCGGGCAGGCTAGGTCGGCAACACACGGGCAGATAAGGTACAGAGACAGAAGGCTGATTCGGTAACCAGGGGCAGGCAGGGTTGGCAACAGGTAATCAGATATGCGTAGGTGCCGAATCAGAAAGCAGAAGGATAGTCAGGCATGCAATAGGTCATAACAGATATCAAACAATGCCTAGTCTTGCAAAACTTCCAAAAAACTGCGCTGATATTAAAAACAGGGTTTCACTGGTGGTGCGCTGCTCAATATACACTTAGAATCACAAATTTCATCAAATAGCTGCGCACTATGATACTTTTCAAGCGAGTGTCTCTCTCTTTCTTGTAAGACAGTCAAACAATGCAATTGAGGTGGAGTTCTTCCTAAATGGCTTTTAGAGTGTAGTGACCACCTCTCACGGGAATTCACCTTCACCACACCCCAAGCAGTGGGAACTCACCGCATACAAATGACCCTCTGTTAGATGGGTCTCCAGCGCCTATGGGGTCATCTGGCCACCCCCTGCCACACAAGGATTCTCCTCCACTGTTGTCACTCTGCTGCAGTATCAAATCACCTCAAGAAAGCATAACCAAAGCTCCTATAGCGTAAAATTGTAAAAACACTTTAATATAAAACGAAATGCAAACTTACAAACACGTCCGTTGTTCAAGGCACAGAGTTTTAATGGGCTCTACCCCAAACGTGGGCCACCGGGTCGGCTTTAGTGCGCTGGTCCTTTTGGCCTCCCTCTGGTTCCTCACGTATCCCCTGGTGCTCTTTCCCCGTTTGCTGGCCGCGTGCGCTTGACCGGTTTCGTCGCCTGTAGCGACTCCTCAGAAGCATGCGCGGCTCTCTGCAAGCTACCTCTTATACCTGTTCATCCCCTCCTTCCCCCCCCCCCCCTCGCAAGGTCTGACCCGGAAGTATCCCTCCCCACGCTGTCGCCGCCAATGGGAGCGCGTCTACCCGGAACCTACTCCGGATACGCGTCTCCCTGGCAACTCTGTATCCCTCTGCGCGGTGGTCAGGACGTCATCATAAAGCGACTGCATTGTCGCATAAACACTACTGACTGAGGCTGTAGCCATCTAGTGTCCGTTTGGCTAACTGCTTCTTCCCAAGCGTAACTCTCCCTCTCTATGCGAGTTAGTTACTCGCTTTACTCCAAGCGGTTATAGCCTATGCCCCCTAATGACCTAAACTTTTACTGCACTCTCTTTTAGAAATTTTGCAATACCATTTAGCTTTATATCTCAGCACACCCTCTGCTTCCCCGGGGACCCATTGGGGGTATAACCCTCACAGCGAATTAGTGAATATCAATCATTTTATATGCAAATCATATTCCCTCAACTTTCTATTTCTCTGAAGATTTTTCTCCTCTTTTTGACCAAGCATTTTATACTTTTTCCTCTAGGTACACCTCATTTTTCATGTTAGCTCTCTCTGAAAAATCCTACAGTGCTATATAACACACATCCAACTATCTAAACATGCTGTGCAAATCAACGTGCAAAAGTGAATATCACCCTTCTTGAAAAAGGCCACTTGGCTAGTGATAATTAATAGAAATAGTGTCCCACCCCTCTCTCCCCCCCAAAACCACATTTAGTATTCCCCTAAACATCAATAGCATCGTGAATTTTCAAGAGTGGCTTCCACTCACCCTTGTTTTTTTCAATCATTACTTATAAAGCATACCAAATCAATCTCAGCATTTAGCCCCCTTGGTTTCAATGTGTCCAACATATAGATCCATTTTGTTTCTCTCTGTGACACCCCTTTCACCAAATCCCCCCCCCCCCTCCATGGTTTAACTATCTTCTCCACTCCACAAAAAGACAACAACGACGGGTTACCATTATGCACCTTCTTAAAGTGGGCTGATAACGTGTGACTCATTAGACCTTTTTTGATATTCCTCAAGTGTTCACCAATCCTCTCTTTTAGAGGTCTTGTCGTCCTTCCGACATATTGGTAGCCGCAGGGGCACCAGGCCACATATACTACACATTTGTCATTACACGTGATAAAGTCCCTGATCTTAAAGACCTCTCCATTAGAATGGCTTCTAACCTGTGCTCCTCTCTGTGGTCTGGCCTCTCTACAGCCTTTACAGTCCCTACATGGAAAAAAAACGGGTTTCTGCCAACCCAACAATTTGAGTGGCAGTTTTTTTGGTTCTACACAGCTTGGGGCTAGGAGGTTTTTGAGGTTTGGGGCCTTACTATATATAAACTTCGGTCTTGTAGGCAATAATTTGCCCAAATCCGTATCTGACAGTAAAATCTCCCAGTGTTTCTCCACTATTTTCTCCAAGTTTTTATATTGATTACTGAACCCTGTTATAAAGGCATAGTTGTGTTCTTCATTCCCACTTCCCTCATTCCTTTCCCTATTTATTAGCTCTCCCCGGTCCACCATTTTCACTCTTTGTATTTCCTCCTCTAGGAAGCTTTCTTCATATCCCTTTTCCATGAATCTCCTCTTTAGAACTCCTGATTGATCTTCAAAATCCTCCACCTTACTACAGTTTCTCCTCACCCTCATAAATTGTCCCCTTGGCACATTTTTTATCCACTTTGGATGGTGACACGCTCCCATTGGCGGCGACAGCGTGGGGAGGGATACTTCCGGGTCAGACCTTGGGGGGGGGGGGGGGGGGGGGGAAGGAGGGGATGAACAAGTATAAGAGGTAGCTTGCAGAGAGCCGCGCATGCTTCTGAGGAGTCGCTACAGGCGACGAAACCGGTCAAGCGCACGCGGCCAGCAAACGGGGAAAGAGCACCAGGGGATACGTGTGGAACCAGAGGGAGGCCAAAAGGACCAGCGCACTAAAGCCGACCCGGTGGCCCACGTTTGGGGTAGAGCCCATTAAAACTCTGTGCCTTGAACAACGGACGTGTTTGTAAGTTTGCATTTCGTTTTATATTAAAGTGTTTTTACAATTTTTTCGCTATGGGAGCTTTGGTTATGCTTTCTTGAGGTGATTTGATACTGCAGCAGAGTGACAACAGTGGAGGAGAATCCTTGTGTGGCAGGGGGTGGCCAGATGACCCCATAGGCGCTGGAGACCCATCTAACAGAGGGTCATTTGTATGCGGTGAGTTCCCACTGCTTGGGGTGTGGTGAAGGTGAATTCCCGTGAGAGGTGGTCACTACACTCTAAAAAGCCATTTAGGAAGAACTCCACCTCAATTGCATTGTTTGACTGTCTTACAAGAAAGAGAGAGACACTCGCTTGAAAAGTATCATAGTGCGCAGCTATTTGATGAAATTTGTAATGCCTAGTCTTGGGTGTGAGGTCCGTGGTTTCAACACCCTGGAACTAGTCTGAGGTATAACACAATGGTAACACAGTATCCCTAGTCTTGGGTGTGAGGTCCGTGGTCTCCACACCCTGGAACTAGTCTGAAGTATAATACAATGGTAACACAGTATCCCTAGTCTTGGGTGTGAGGTCCGTGGTCTCAACACCCTGGAACTAGTCTGAAGTATAATACAATGGTAACACAGTATCCCTAGTCTTGGGTGTGAGGTCCGTGGTCTCCACACCCTGGAACTAGTCTGAAGTATAATACAATGGTAACACAGTATCCCTAGTCTTGGGTGTGAGGTCCGTGGTCTCAACACCCTGGAACTAGTCTGAAGTATAACACAATAGTAACACAGAAGTAATCTGGCTCAGTGTGAATTCCCAGGTCCTCCTGGTTCTAACACACTGTAGGATCTGACTAAGGTCTGAGTGCTTTCACATAAGTGTTCGCAACGGCAGACAACTTGAGACTGACCAGCAATAACTATATATAGAGCAGCGCTCCCCGGCGCCACCCATCGCTGATCAACCAATAGCCACTCGCTCTGAGATCAGCTGACCAACCTGGTCAGCTGATCCCTCCTCGTTTGTCATAAAGGTTCTGCCTGTCAGCGCGTGCGCACGTATTCCTCAATCTGTGTGCACTAACAGGCCCAGCCACATCAGACGCACGCTGCCGCGTGGAAACCGCCGAGCTGGACGCAGAAACAGCCGCCTCGCTGCCAGTCCGCGCGGCGGCTTTTCCGCAATCTATTACAATGGAGAGAAAAAAAAACTTTATTAATCAAAGACCCAGGAGCACAGTGATAAGGTGCATCTTATAGGCTGGACAATAAAATGAGCTGAGGACTGAAACAAACAGTATCTGCTGCTGATGATAGATAAAGGAGGAGTATGGAATAAATGACCTTTGGATTTAGCAATAAGATCATTGGCCACTTTAGTAAGGGCTGTTTCTGCGGATTGGTTAGAGCAAAAGCCAGAATGGAACTGATCAAGCAGGGAGTTAGCAGCTAAACAATGGCTTAGTTCAGCATGTATACGGCATTCCAGTAATTTGAGATGAGATTAACTATAATACTCTAATCCTCAACTGGAATCGCATGGTCATAAAGTGGCCATTCATCAGGTGACTTGGTTGGCCGATCAACCATCCGATTGGATAGTTATTGAATCAGATGAAAATCGATGCTGCCATGAGCATGCCTGATCAACGATGCCCAAAATTGGTCGCATGCATTGGTCAGACATGCTGCAAGATGTAGAGCCAACTTGTTCGACTGGGTGTGTGGTGGAAATGGCGTGGGATATCCGGATGAGTGACGAACTGTCTATCAGAGGTGCTTGGTGTAACCTAGACTCTAGGCTGTTATGTACTCCACTCCTTTTTATTGCCTGATGAAGCGGGATCACACCTGTGAAATGCGTTGCAACATTGTATTCGGAGTATGTCAATAAATTTTGTCTTTTTTTCAATCTAACAGTCTGTGTCTGCTTCAAGGAGGTAAGTACACCACTGCCTCCTAAGCCTTTTTAAAAATGTTAGCGAATTTTATCCTTTTGGCGCTTCTGTTCGCTGTATACTATAAGTCTGCCGGAGGGGCTGTTGGGGCGGAGCAGTTCTTTTCAGCGCTGCTAGATTTGGGCGCAGCCGGCGCCTCCATAGACTACAATAGGAATTACTCCTATTGCAGCGCTCAGTGAGTAACGTTGGTGCCGTCAGAAGACGAGCCGAGGTTGCTTAAAAAATACAATAATTCAGCCTCCAGCAATCGCTGGAAGTCGAATTATTTCATTCCCCCACTATCCATGGCGGCCTGGAGGGGGAATAGTAATTAAAATGGCCCGGACTTTGCGCCCAAGTCTACCGGCGCCGATTTCAAATGTACTCCTGTTGGGGTGGCCTATCCCCTAGAAGCTGATATGGGCCCAGACTGTCCATCGGGTCCGGTGAGTTCACAACTGATGAGGGGACGTCATAAGTGCTGCTGGCTGATTTATGAACTGTTGCAGTTGGGGATTTTTTATCCAGTTTGTACATAACTGTTAGCTAGACACACTTGAAGTAGGAGAACGCTCCATCGAGGACTCTGTGGTGTTTAGCAATTTGCACATGGACTAAGAAAATTGGTGATTCTAATTGCACATGGACTAATTGATTAGTAACTTAATTTACAGGTGTAGCGCTACTAGTATTTTGTGTTATACTCCTGCCTCTAATCTTGTCAGATTTTTGTCTGAATCCTCTGATCTGCATGCTTATTCAGGGTCTATGGCTAAAAGTATTACCGGCAGAGGATCAGTAGAACAGCCAGGCGATTTGCATTGTTTAGCCACTTCACCCCATAGGGGTCTTTACACTAATGGACAACATCAATTTTCACCCCACTGAGGCGCTACACCTGCTACTGCTGGAATTCTGTTTTGTCCCCACTTTATTGCCTGATGAAGCGGGCTCGGCCTGCGAAACACATTGCACTTTTGGGGTACCATATAATAAATGTGATTGCTACTTTTCAGACAGTCTTTCGTGTCTGCTTTATGGAGGTAAGTCCACCACTTCCTCCAAGCAAATTTTAAAGCTTTTATCCACTTTTATTCTCCTGGCGCCTCTGTTCTCCTACTGCAGCATCAATTTTCACCTGTCAGTGCTCCTCCCTTTTAATTTGCCAATAACATTATTAATACTTATCACAACAAAATGATCTATACTTTTTTTTTTTTTTTTTTTGCAACCAATTAGGTTTTCTGTGGGTATTACATTTTCGCTACGATTTTATTTTTATTATAAATGCATTTTAATGGGAAAAATAAGAAAAAAATTGGAAACCATTCATTTTTCTCAGTTTTCGGCCATTATAGATTTAAAATAAAATGTTCTCCTGTGGATAAAATCCACACATTTTACTTGCCCAATTATCCCGATGAATAAACTGTTTAAATTATGTTCATATCATGGCGACAATATATTATTTGGAAATATAGGTGTTATTTTTCTTTTTGTCCGGTCCATAATTACAAGCCCCTATGTAGCAATATTCCATCATAAAATACAGATTAAAAAAGCTGAGTCCCTAAGGCAACTATTTAAGTAATTTTTTTTTTACTTTTTTTCTGTTTTGGGGAAGTGTAAGTTATTCATTCATTCATTAATTCATTCATTAATATTGCGTATAAGTGCCTGTATGTTCAATTTTACTTCTTGGCCACTAGCTGGCGCTAGTGAACACTCTCCTGTTAACGTGTGTGTGTGTTTGGGCACGCACATGTGCAGAGCAGCGGCGGGAGCGAGCGACTTATTAAAACGTCCTGGAGCCATTAACAGGCTCAAACAGGACGTTTTAATAAGTCAGTCTGTCATAAAGTGGTTAGAAGGAAATATGGCAGCCTCCATTTCCCTCTCACTTGCTGGGGTCTTTAACCACTTGCTGACCAGGGGATTTTTCAGTGACTGGTGCTGTGTGGGCTCTACAGCCCGCAGCACCGATCAGGAGTGCAGCAGGGCGATCAGACTACCCCCCTTTTTCCTCACTAGGGGGATGTCCTGCTGGGGGGGTCTGATCGCCGCCGGCTGCATTTGCTTAGCGGGGGGGGGCTCTTCAAAGCCCCCCTCCGCAGCGTTCTCCGCCCGCTCCCTCCCTCTCCCTCCCCCTGTGAGCTGCGCAGGACGGACTTCCGTCCTGCGCATTGAAGGATAGGCTTCAGCCTATCATATGCCGGCGATCCCCGGCCAATCAGAGGCCGGGGATCGCCGATCTGCCTTACGGCGCTGCTGCGCAGCAGCGCCGTATGATGTAAACAGCAGGGATTTCTTCCCCGCCTGTTTACATTTTGCCAGCGAGCCGCGATCTGAGGCTCGCAGGCTGTTCACGGAGACACCCTCCGTGAACTGACGTTTCCATGGAAACCCTCAGACAACCAGTTTACGCCAGTCGGCGTTAGCTGGTCGTCACGAGGTTAAAGGACACCTGACGTTAGTAAACCTTCTTAGGCCAGAAACCCACTAGGAGCGCTTTGCGATTTGAAAAACTCTTCCTAATGTAATGCTATGGGTGTGTCTCCACTAGAGGGATGTGATTTTATAAAAATCCCCCATAGTACTGCATTAGCAAGGGCTTTTTCAAATCACTAGCGCTTAGAAAACTCGCTCCTAGTGGGTTTCTGGCCTTACTATTACTTTTTGAACAGGTTTTCGTACTTAAACATATGTTGTAGATTATATGAAAAAGTTACCCCGAGAGAAAACTCAGGAGTAAAGTTAATTGAACAATGGCCACAATGATTTATCAGCATTAATTAGTAATAATCAGTGGGATTTATGCTACAGTTTGCTGAGAAACGGTCATGTAGAGCCCTATTCGTTTTTTCTTCTTCTGTGTTTTCTTTTGGGTGATATTTTTTTCATCTTCTATTTAGAATAACTTTTCAGCACTTTTAAATTACCAGCAAGGAAAAAAAAATACTTAATAAAATCTTTGCAATTAAAAAGTACCAGGTGGAAAAGTACTTTCAAAATGATTTTGACAAGTTTGAAAGAATCACTTAGGACACAGGTGTGGAACTCCAGGCCTGGAGGGCCAGATCCATGCCAGTGTTTAGGATGGACTGAGAAAGAGAGGAATGTGTGCTACCTGATGGACCACATCTTACCTGATTCAGACCAATCAATTCATTTGAGCGGTGTCAAAAATGTGTGAGGACCTCGGCCCTCGTAGGACCGGTTTGACATCCCTGACCTAGGAGAATACGCAGTAGAAAAAGTCAATGGCATATAGGGCCTGATTTGTTTCCTGGTGTGTAGAAGATTTCTCCAGTCTCTGATCATATATAATAGCACTATTCTTTAGATTCTGAACTCTTACAGTGAGAAAAAAAGACAATAGGAACCTGGCCTAGTTCAAAGTAGGATTGCGATTTTACATAAACATTTATCTCATTATGTTATGTGTCACTAGGGGCGTAGCAATAGGCGGTGCAGAGGTTGCAACCACATCGGGGCCCCATAGGGCCCCCCCTCAACCAAAGTATTATCTCTCTATTGTTCTTGTGCTCACAATCACTTCTATAGATACTTTGAATAGTGGTAATCATTAACAAACTGTTCCCCATCCCCTTCTTGCACCTCTGATACTGTAGTTGCCATTGGCAGGTTTTGGTGCGCTGTATCAATTATGTATAGAGTGCATGGGGGGCCCTATGTAAAACTTGCATTGGGGGCCAACAGCTCCTTAGCTATGCCACTGTGTGTCACTTCAGGTTCCCTTTAAGGTGCTGGATTGTTTTGGGCTTACAGGTTCCTGAAATGTAAATCCAGCCTGAACCTAGGTGACCTGTTGATGATACTTGGCCGAGACCGCTGTTCAGGACCGTCTCGAGCAAAAATCTACCTTGTATACAAGCATCCCAACGTTGCATAACGAAACCTCATGCTGGATCTTTAACAGTGATGGCTGAAAGACAGACAAATGATAGTGCTCAAGGCTGCACCTGGAATGAAAACCAACAGGCAATGCAGGGCTAAATACTGGGGCTAAATACAACACTGGGGCTAAATACAACACTGGGGCTAAATACATGCCTTGAATGCAGAACAGATGTAAATTATGTACTAATTATAATCTAAAATGTTAATATAATTTTGAAGCAATTAATGCAGTTAGCCACTAGTATACTTACATTCAATTTGTACAGCAGGAGGCATGGCAGCGCTTTCAAACAGAAGTTATAGCTGAATGATCAATCTGCATGGATGTGCAGAGCTCCAGTAACTGGACAATATTACACACCTAGCACTCACTACAGGCAAAGGGGGGTGTTCGCTTCAGTAAATAATGAGTGCACAGATTACCAATTAGACTTCCCCCACGACGATGACGGACCCTCTCGGAGAAGGCCTAACACTAGTCTAGCAATAAAAACATAATATTCCTTGTGCTGCTAATCCTAATTGGTATATACATTTCATCAAGCAGATAGACAAATGACAGGGCTCAAGGCTGCACCTGAAATGAAAAGCAACAAAGGCAATGCAAAGCCCCACTGGGGCTAAATACATGTCTTGAATGTAAAACCGATGCAGCGATGGCTGAAAACCACCTTACCCCAATTATTCCCTCTTCATCCTGCCCACTGGAAGCCATACCTATAAAAACAGGACCCACTAACAATAGCACTGGAGACTGTCGCTAGAAGAATATCGGTAACCTTACAGATATTTTACTACTAAATTCCTATAGTAAAATATTGGTAACATTTACTAATATTTTACTATGACCCAACCTAACCCTACTTAGACAGTACTCCTCTTCCTAACACCAAGACCCCCCCCCCCCATCATGCTGCCGAACCTTAACCCCCCCCCTTCATGGCTAAACTTGACTGCCACTGTTCCTAACCTTAACCACCCCCAGTGCCCAACCATGACTGCCCCCGCACCTGCCTTTATCCCCCCCATCCCCCAGTGCCTTACCTTAATCCACTATAAACCACCCCATCGCCTCCATAAACAGAGATAACAGCTGTGATTAGTGGCAAGGAACAAAAATTATGGTGCCTTTAGCTATATTAAGGGCATCATAAATCTGGTTCATTGCCCCTAATCATGTTTTATTGAATTTTACTATTGCCACCTGATGTGGTGACATTTTTACAGGCGCTTATCTTGTGCCATTTTTAACTGCCATGTCTGGAAGATGCTCCATTGTCCACCATGCGGTCATCACCCCTCCAGCATCAGATGTGTTACTAGTCTGTAGGCTGGTGGTGCATCTGTATAGCACTCAGTCTCGAATTGTTGCCTAAATGTTTGAGTCCCAGTCCCCGCAACTATGGGTCTGTACACAACATTGGTAGTCTGTCTGTCTCCCTCTGTCTTCCTTGACTAACCCATTGGCTGAGCACTTTGCGAATGATGGAAGTGCCTCCTGATTTCATCTTTGTCGTTTCAAAAGACCAAAATACGCCTGGTCACCAAGCAGTTAAGCTAATCCGTCTCCTTTGGTTAGAAACTGAAAGGAATGCTAACAAAAGCTGGAGCTGGGTCATTTAAAAGTAAGCGAATCTGAAAATTCTGCTCTGTGCTCAGCGCACGGATGATTGAATTGGTGAAAGCACATTGTGGCAGATACAAGCATCAGCTACTGTGTGTCACATATCGTTAGAGAAATGATGGTATTGAGAAGTACATTATTCTTGAGTAAAGTAGAGCGATCTCCTCCTCCCTCCGCACATCAGCTGGACTGACCCCGCTTCACTGCTCCGGAAAGCAGGCCCTATTTAATTATTTAATTCACAGCAGCTGGGTGGTAAATAATATTAAACGGCTGCTACCAGCAAAAACGGTACAAGGTTACCTCTTAATAATGTATTTACTCTTGTCGTTTCTTGAACTCATTAGGAATCTTAAGGTAGAAGTCCAGGTACGTGGTGAAATGCCCTCAAATAGAACCTCCCATGGTAGAAGTCCAGGTATGTGGTGAAATGACCTCAAATAGATCCTCCCATGGTAGAAGTCCAGGTATGTGGTGAAATGACCTCAAATAGAACCTCCCATGGTAGAAGTCCAGGTATGTGGTGAAATGCCCTCAAATAGAACCTCCCATGGTAGAATTTTGTATCACAACTTAGTGGGCAGCACCAGTACTTATAAATAAGCTCATTACTATATCAATAATGACCTATCATGTGTGCAGAAAGGATTCAAAATAATACATAACTATAGCAACAACAGACATGAATCCTATAAAGACCGCACCACATCAAAATAATCAAATATAAAGAGCTTTATTTTATACATAATTGTACAAAAGATATAATAAAAACAATTAAAACCATGATCTCCAGGTTGACACAAATAAATATATAAAGCCAAATGGCTATCAGATTTCAGTGACAATGATT
This sequence comes from Hyperolius riggenbachi, assembly GCF_040937935.1. NCBI lineage: Eukaryota > Metazoa > Chordata > Amphibia > Anura > Hyperoliidae > Hyperolius > Hyperolius riggenbachi. Next base: position 29,832,525 of record NC_090657.1, on the reverse strand, counting down.
ACAATTGAATAATAATAAATAAAGCCCAGCCCTTCACTCAACCACAATAATCCATATGTAAGGAACATGGATGACAAAAGTGACAAGTGCAAAGTGCATGGAAGCCACTCCTGAACAAATAATGAGTCAGGAGTGGTAATAAAGTGCATGAGTGTGAAAAGACATCTGTGTTTTTCGTGTGGGTATACACTCTTGTGATAGAATATTTCTTATCATGACGATTATCAGTGCTGTAGGGGGGAATTTGGTGAGTTGACCCCCCTCAGCAATACATGTGTGATTTGAAGTACATACTGGGCATCTCTGGCATTTTTTTTACGAGTTGAATAATACACCATCGAGTGAGTTAGTTAAATGAGGATGTCTAGGGCCAGGGTGTCAGCATTGGCCCTAGGGGCAAAAGTATCCTCCTCCTTTATTTACATGCCTCTCTTTCTCTATTTTTTCAAGTAACATTACACTTGGATTCCTGGGTTGAGAAGTATTGGGTAGAATTTCCCCCAAGAACGATCTGGACTCAAACCATGGACTTGTTGGACTACCCCATCTTACAACATTTGCATGTTGAAGTGTGTCCTTATTGATTGGATCACATCTTTACTTTGAGAATGTATTTCTAGGTGTAAAAGTTGTATCTTTAACCATTCGATTTGTTTTACATATATTGGACCACCAGAGGTCCTCAGTATACTAGCCTTAGAGTTTGATGGGTATATGCTCATTACCAGTGGTTTGTAGTGATCTTAACATTTATTCATGTATTATGTGATTTAGAGGTACATGTTTATGTATTTGCGTGATTTTTCATGTAATTTTTTATATTTGGTACTGTCGTGCTCTATTAGGCTAGCTCTTCTCTATCTGCTCGGTCTCCTTCTCTCATCTATGCTATTTAGCGCACCTGCGCGTCTTATATCCTTATGTTGTACATAGTTGTCATGACCACGCCCCGCCCCCTTGACTTGACTGCGTTGTTATGAGACGGAAGGTGCGTTCCAGGCGAGCGCGACCTTTGCGTCTCAGTGTACGTGGCCACGTACACCTTGACCTGCCGGACTCGCCCCTTCCGGTGACACACTTCCTACTTATACGGGGGACGCTCTGGAGTTCAGTATGCCCGGTAGAAGCCGCTATAGGCGGCGAATCGCGAAGGCTGATCTCTCAGGCTGACACAGCCCTTCCTCCTCCAGTCCCGCTACTTGGTGAGTCTTCGCTCGTGCACTTGTTGTTTGGGTCCACGGATCACATCCATCCTTTTTTGTTGCTTTTTTCTTTTCACACTTCTATTTCTGTTACATTGGGTGGTTTCACTGTCCTCAGTGCTGCTATTTTGCTATTTGCTCTTTTCACACTCATGCACTTTATTACCACTCCGGACTCATTATTTGTTCAGGAGTGGCTTCCATGCACTTTGCACGTGTCACTTTTCTCATCCATGTTCCTTACATATGGATTATTGTGGTTGAGTGAAGGGCTGGGCTTTATTTATTATTATTCAATTGTAATCATTGTCACTGAAATCTGATAGCCATTTGGCTTTATTTATTTGTGTCAACCTGGAGATCATGGCTTTAATTGTTTTTATTATCTTTTGTGCAATTATGTATATAATAAAGCTCTTTATATTTGATTATTTTGATGTGGTGCGGTCTTTATAGGATTCATGTCTGTTGTTCCTCCCATGGTAGAAGTCCAGGTACGTGGTGAAATGCCCTCAAATAGAACCTCCCATGGTAGAAGTCCAGGCATGTGGTGAAATGCCCTCAAATAGAACCTCCCCATGGTAGAAGTCCAGGCATGTGGTGAAATGACCTCAAATAGAACCTCCCATGGTAGAAGTCCAGGTACGTGGTGAAATGCCCTCAAATAGAACCTCACATGGTAGAAGTCCAGGCATGTGGTGAAATACCCTCAAATAGAACCTCACATGGTAGAAGTCCAGGCATGTGGTGAAATGACCTCAAATAGAACCTCCCAAGGTAGAAGTCCAGGTATGTGGTGAAATGACCTCAAATAGAACTTCCCACAATTTTCTCTCCTACCTTCTAATGATTTAAGGTAAAATGTTGACAGAGAATCTGTTCTTCTATCTCAGGGTGGCAGTTTTCACCTGTCAATGTCGTTGGTATGTACTTGTGGCTTTCATTGCTGCCAGTTTCTAGTATTCAAGGAGACAGGCTAATTATCCTGATGGGACAGAGCTGGACTGGGTTAATGCTGTCCCTGCAATAAGGTTAGTGAGCGGTTATACTGATGGGCTAGGCGGGCATCAAGGCCTTCCTGCAGTGGCGCAGCAATAGTTGCAACCACACTAGAGACCCTGGATGAGTGGCCCATCAAGCACCCTCCCCTCCCAACTCTGTATTAGCTTTTCAGTGGTCCCAAGCTGATAACTATTAAAGGTAGCCATATGATGGGCAGATTCGACCAAGAGACAAATCTCTCTCTGATCGAATCTGGTGAGACAGATCTGTCGGTTACCTATACACCGCAGGCCGATTCCTGATCAATGTCATGCTGAAATCGATTGGGAATTGGCCTTGGTACGCCGCATCCACCATCTCGCTGTCCCTCACACTGTTCCCCTAATGTCAAATGTGCCCACTCCCAATGCCCCCCTAAACTCCCCCCCCCCCCCCCCGTACACTATACTTGCCCGTGCCCAGCCCTGGCTCCGGGGGTTTGGCTGCTGGCATATAGGCGGGCTCATGTGTGACATCACACAGGCACCCACTTTTACACTGGCATCTACGTGGGCCGCATGTATGCGGCTGGAGCCCAGAGCCAGCGGTGCACACAGACAGGTAACGTAAAATGCATGGGGGGGGGGGGGCGCAGGGGGGATTCATTGCATTTGTTGCTTGTCCCGATGTCTCTCGCAGTTACGGCCACTCACCCGATCAACCACGATTCACCGACATCTTGCATCATGTCTAATCGATACATGCGACCAATTTCAAACCAAAATTGGTTAGATCGTTGATCGGGCATGCTCTTGGTAGCACCAATTTTCATCCAATTCAATAACTATAGCTGTATGGCCACCTTTACTCTACATGTGCTTTAGTTTGAACCCTTAAAGGGAACCTAAACTGAGAAGGATATGGATTTTTCCTTTTAAAATAATACCAGTTGCCTGACTCTCCTGCTGATCCTGTGTCTCTAATACTTTTAGCCACAGCCCCTCAACAAGCATGCAGCAGATCAGGTGCTCTGACTGAAATGTGACTGAATTAGCTGCATGCTTGTTTCAGGTGTGTGATTCAGCCTCTACTGCAGCGAAAGAGATCAGCAGGACTGCCGGGAGCAGGAAATAATGGCGCACCGTTCCACTGATAAATGTATCGTAAAACGTTATTTACCGTTTTAATGTTAATACATTAAAACTTTAAATAGCGTTTTTTAAGATGCATTTATCTGCGGATCGGTGCACCATTAGAAAAAGCAGAGGGGCTTCATTACAGCTACATCCTCACTTTTCCGGGAATCCTTCTTGCTAGCGTCCAAATCCGTGGCAACAGCGAGGAATCCGAGGCAGCCTCTGCTAGATGTTTTCCCAGTCTGGCCAATAAGGAGCACAAAGGAGGAGGGCAGAGACATTCCACAGACACTCGCTACTACGGACACCAGTACTTAATTATTCTTTTCTGACAAGTTCCTGCAACTGATGTAGCACAGCGCTAAGGGTACAGACTAGGGAAAAAATTTTGCATGTTCGAATCTGCTCTTCACTGCCTTTTTTTTTTTTTTTTTGTAAAGAAAACTGCACTATTGTAATATTATTGTAACCTTTTTAAAATAGAAGTGTGAACGCAGAATACGGATAAGAGACAAATAATTGTCTGCAAACTGACCAAAAATAGCCGTGATTAGTCAAAGAAAAGTCACTTCTCCCGGCCCGATCTCCATCTCCCTCTCCCAGTGATGTCACATGTCGACGCACCGCTGCGCAGCGTCCATGATTGCAGTGGAACGTTGTGCAGAGCGGGAAACAGGCAGTCCCAAGCCTTTCGCTCTGCCTAGGTGTGTTATGATCACTTCTGCAGCATGTACTGCTGGCTGCAGTTGTACTGTAGCCAAGCAGTTTTTGATTTCTTTACATGCATTTGCTCACATAGTTTTGCTTGCACTCACATTAAGTGTTGATTCCATCTGCAGTCTCTCTGCAGTTCATGACAGTTTAGGATGCTCTTGTGAAGTCAAACATTGTTGCAGTAGAGCTGCAATCCCTTTCATGCAGGTTGAATAGTTTTGTCTGCCTTTTCCTGCTGCCAGCTTGTGACTGATTATCATTCACCTGTGTGGGAATCTGCATGTCTGCTCCCATTGGATGACCTCAGTATAAAGAGCTGCCTCCTGCAGTGCTCCACTGGCTATCATAGTTTCAGTCTCAGCCTGTTACTCTGGGCCCCTGTTCCTGTTCCTGGTTCTCGTGTTATCCCGAGTGGACTGCATTGACTCCTGCGTAGGAGTCAGTGAGTCCTTCTAGTCCTGTTCTTGTTTATCAGTATTTGTTACTTTGCTAGTCTTGTATCATATATTGGTTCATCGACAATATATACGCATACTAGCATGTTTGTTATTTTCCTTGTATTTGTGTTACATTAATATGTCAGTGCTGCTGATATATACGTTCTCGAACTGTTGATATCCTGTGTTCAGTCAGTCAGTTTTAGCACGTTTCGGTAGGTTGCGCTTATCGTGACCAGCCTTGCTTAGCTAGCTCAGTCCTGTTTTTGCGAAGTAGGTCATCGCTGCATTTGTGATTGGCTACCTCGTTTCAGTCTGTCCTGTTTATGGGCGCTTGCTGTCACTGAGGTAGTAGTAACTAGTTGAGCAAGCATTCATTCTGTCTACCTGTCCTGATCTTTCTGAGTTCTGGTTAATATGCTCAGTGCTACTTTGCACTGAGCCACTATTAAGTATTGTTTGCGGTTGCTCGGATCTACGCCTGCTCTGTGCACCACATCTCCTACTGGAGTCAGTCCTCTCCTCCACTAGTGCGTTCGCACTGTAACTGGGGATATCCTGGTTCCTTGTGCTTGCGTGTGTGTCTCCTTCACGTCAGGATATGCATTACGTGCTGACTGTGGAGAATATACCACCGAGCGTGACAAGGTGACGGGGGAGGAGCCGATGACGCTGGGAGCAGGGAGCCAACACAGTGTGAGTGGTCGCAGCCAGAGCCACCCGCAGCCAGCAAGCCACAGCCACCCCCCACTGAGCGAGACAGCTAGTAAGTGCACAGCACCACTCACTATCTATTCTCCAGCACCAGGCCAGCCAGCCAGCCACTGACTGCCCAACTGACTCATTTCAAAAAATATACAGTCCAGCCAGGGCCTTCCCTAGTCCGCCCGCCTGCATGTATATTTTGATGGTGTTCAACTCGGGAAGTTTCTAATTATGCAAATATTGACAATAGCAAGAAACGCCAAGCCCTGGTACACAGCTATCTATTATTTTTTTTTTCTCCTTTGAAATCTTAATTACCCAATACTTTCCAAACCGAATCTTGTCCAATTTATTGATCATACCCCAATTGATCAATCTGACCCCTCAGTCCCTTAACTTGCCACCTCTCCTAGCAGAAGGGGACCGTTGCCATCGCAAGCCTGCAGTGATACCTCACTGGAGGTGCGCCCGACACAACTCAAACGCCAGTTTAATGTGCTCCTGCAAGAGCAAGTTGAACGTTTCAAGTAAGTCCCACTTCATTCAGGTGAACTCCATCCCTCCTGAACTACATTTGCTTTCCCTCCAAACTTGCATGCCGAACTACCCGATCTCCCCAGCCTAGCAAAAACTTCCCCACAGCTCGGTTCACCTTCACCGACACTTTTTCCATTGCCTTATGGATACGCGCAAACTGCCACACGAATCGGGGAAGCATGTCGGACCAGATGATTCTTACCTTGGGAACCAACTCCTGAATCTCCGTCAAATCTTCTTTCATCTCCCTAATCAGGGCCCGAATCGGTCGAAGTCCCATGTCATTCCCTCCTGCATGAATGACTAAAATATCGGGCCAAGGAAACTCCAAGAGCAACTCGTGGTAAAAACCTCCCCCCAAACCAAACCTCGCGACCCGTGCCAAAAAACCCTGATCTCCTCGACATTTAGGCCAATCTGCAGACCACTCTTCCTTAGCTCCGCTCTCTTAGCCGCCCAATAAATGTACAAGTGTCCTAATAACCACACCACGCACCGTCCATCGACCTGCCGAAAGAATAAACAGATCAGAAGAAAGGAAAAAAATCACATGTTCACCAGGAACCCCATACTACCCCCCCAACAGTCAACTATGCCACTATCCACCCCAACCAACTAGTGAGCCTGTTCCACTCGACCCGGCCTTACATACGAGCGATAGATTCTCCCCATGGGCAATACTTTGCAAGCAAAGTTGAGCTTGCCCTGCAGTGACTGCAACTGTTTAAAAATAACCTTACGTGCCCCCAACGCCTTCAGAATGTCTATCAACAAACCTTCCAGTTTGTCCCGAGGAAGTCTACACACCCGCTCCCCAGAATCTCGATGCCCAAAAATTTGATCACCGACGCTGGGCCCTCCGTCTTGTCCTCCGCTACTGGCATCCCAAAATCCCGGAAAACCTCCAGCATACCTCTTAAAGCCAGTTCACACTCTCGATCCCCCAGGCCCCACACAGAAAAAATCATCCAAGTAGTGTGTCACAGCTGTGATCCCAGTTCTCTGCTTGATGACCCACTCCAGAAATGAACTAAATATCTCAAATAGGGAACAGGAAATGGAACACCCCATTGGCAGGCAACCGTCAATGTAAAAACCCCCTTCAAAAAAACAACCCAACAGCCTCATACTCTCTGGGTGCACGGGCAACAGGCGAAAAGCAGACTCGATATCGGTCTTGGCCATAAGTGCACCTTGCACCGCCTGTCGCACCATATCCAAAGCAGTATCAAAATATATGTAATACACTGATGATAATTCTGGCTCAATGCCGTCGTTTACAGATCCCCCCCCCCCCCCCCACTTAGGGTAAGACAGGTGATGAATCATCCTGAATATACCCGCCTCTTTTTTGGGGACGACACCTAAAGGTGAAACAATCAAATCTGGAATTGGAGGTACTGCAAAAGAGGCCCAAAATTCTTCCCACCTCCAATTCTGTCCCCAATTTGTCCCTGACAACCGACGCATGTTCCCGAGCCGATTTTAGGTTCTTACTATGAACCACGGCCCCTTCAATGGACGACGGAATCTTAAACCCCTCCAAAAAACCCTGTTGCAAAATCTCTGCACCGCCCTTATTGCTTTAGTGATCTAGTAGATGGCGTTGTTCTCCTGTGGTTCAACTCCTTCCTGGCTGGCAGAAAACAAAGGGTAGCCTTAGGGCCCTTCCTCTCCAACCCTTTACCACTATAACATGGTGTATCCCAGGGCACAATATTATCCCCTTTACTTTTCACCATATAAATGCTGCCACTTGGAGAAATCATACAAAACATGGCATCACATATCATTGATATGCTGATGACACCCAGTAATATTTTTCATTCAAACCTGGCGTCGCAAACCCTACTCCACAGATAAATGCATGTTTAGTTGAGCTTTGGGAGTGGATGAATAATAACTGGCTAAAACTTAATGATGACAAAACTGAGGTTCTTGTTATCGAAGGTCAGGGCTCAACAGCAAAGCAGCCCCAGTCTCAACCAACACCGCTAAGGATAGGAAGCTCAGACCTGAACAGCTCAGACTGCGTGCAGCACCACTAAGGATAGGGAGCTTAGACCTTAACAACTCAGACTGTGTGCGCAGCCTGGGAGTACTGATTGATGGGAAATTAAGCTTCAAGAATCAAATCTCAGCTGTTGTGAAACATTCCTTCTTTCACCTAAGGAATATTGCAAGGATTAAACACCTCATTCCTTCAGAGGATCTTCTAACCCTAGTTCATGCCTTTGTCGCATCAAGGTTGGACTACTGCAATGTACTCCACACTGGCCTGCATTAGAAAGGCCTACGCCACCTGCAATTAGTACAGAATGCCGCCACAAGACTGTTAACGAACCAACCACTCCATTGCCACATAACACCAATGCCACAAAACACCACATCACTCCACTGGCTACCGATAAAATGGAGAATTTTGTTTAAAGGGAACCTTAACTGAACGAGGGTAAAGAGTTTCACTTACCTGGGGCTATTACCAGCCCCCTGCAGCAGTCCTGTGCCCTCGGAGCCACTCTGGAATCCTCCGGTCCCCCGCTGTCACTTAGTTTCGTTTTTGACGACTCACCAGTCGCCGGCCGCCATGCGTATTATTGGACGCATTCACCAATGCAATTAGCGCATATCTATGCGTGCGGAATGCGGCAAAGCGTATTTTTGTACGCGTTGCGGTACGCAATAGCGCTAATTGCATTGGTGAATGCGTCCAATAATACGCATGGCGGCCGGCGACTGGTGAGTCGTCAAAAACGAAACTAAGTGACAGCGGGCTTTGGGACTCCCTGCCACACGCAATCAGGATAGCACCATCCCTGGAAGCATTTAAGTCTAAACTGAAAACTTACCTCCTCGGTCTGTTACAGAGGAGATAGTCAGGTGTTCATAAATGCCACAGTCCAGCAACCCTGTATTGATCAGAGACACAACTATGCAGTGGCGGACATACGGCTGTGCCGCCGCACGAGGGCCCCTGAAGTTTCGTTGTTTCAGGGGCGCATTAAGTATTTTTTTTTATATATTTTTTTTATTTTTTCCCTGGGGGGGCTCCCCGACTCCTACCCTCCCTCACCTCGGGGGGGCCCCCCTCCCGGTATGCGCGGCGGGAGAGCAGCAAATACAGGATGTCTCCGGGGCTCCAGGCAGGCGCTAGAGGCTCAGCGGCCGCTTGGTCTCCGATGTCTCCAACTCCATATACGGGTCGCTACTAAAACAGGAAGTAGCGAGCAGTATACAGAGTTGGAGACATATTGGAGACCAAGCGGCTGAGCCTCTAGCGCCTGCCTGGAGCCCCGGGGACTTCCTGTATTTGCCGCTCTCCCGCCGCGCATACCGGGAGGGGGGCTCCCCGTGGTGAGGAAGGGGGGGAGGATAGGGGTCAGGCCCCCCACCCAGATGGCTACCCACCCACCTGGCTACCTACCTACCAGGGGCGGACATACGGCCGTGCAGGCCGTGCCGCCGCACGAGGGCCCCTGAAGTTCCGTTTTCTTCAGGGGCCCATGGCATTAAGTACTTTTTTTTTTTTTTTTTAATATTTTTTTTTTTATTATTATTTTATTCCCGGGGGCCCCCCGACTCCTATCCTCCCTCCCTCCCTCACCTCGGGGGCCCCCTCCCGATATGCGCGGCGGGAGAGCGAGCGAGCGGCAAATGCAGGAAGGGCTCTCCAGGCATCCGCTAGAGGCCCAGCCGCTTGGTCTCCAATATGTCTCCAGTTGGAGACATATTGGAGACTCAGCGGCTGGGCCTCTAGCGGATGCCTGGAGAGCCCTGAAGACTTCCTGCATTTGCCGCTCACTCTCCCGCCGCGCATATCGGGAGGGGGCCCCCCGAGGTGAGGAAGGAAGGGAGGGAGGGAGGATAGGAGTCGGGCCCCCCACCCGGATAGCTACCCACCCGGCTACCTACCCACCCGGCTACCTACCTACCCGGCTACCTACCTACCCACCCGACTACCTAACCACCCACCAGGCTTCCTACCTACCTACCCACCCGGCTACCTACCCACCCACCAGGCTTCCTACCTAACCACCCACCCAACTACCTAACCACCCACCCGGCTACCTACCCACCCGGCTACCTACCCACCCACCAGGCTTCCTACCTAACCACCCACTCAACTACCTAACCACCCACCCGGCTACCTACCCACCCGGCTACCTACCCACCCGGCTACCTACCTACCTACCCGGCTACCTACCTAACCACCCACCCGGCTACCTACCTAACCACCCACCCGGCTACCTACCGGGCTAGTTACCAACCCACCCACCAGGCTACCTACCCACCCACCCGGCTACCCGGCTACCTACCTAACCACCCACCCGGCTACCTACCTAACCACCCACCTGGCTACCTACCTAACCACCCACCCGGCTACCTACCGGGCTAGTTACCAACCCACCCACCAGGTTACCTACCCACCCACCAGGCTACCTACCTACCCACCCACCAGGCTACCTACCCACCCACCAGGCTTCCTACCTACCCACCCGGCTACCTACCTACCCACCAGGCTACCTACCCACCCACCAGGCTACCTACCTACCCACCCACCAGGCTACCTACCCACCCACCAGGCTTCCTACCTACCCACCCGGCTACCTACCTACCCACCCGGCTACCTACCCACCCACCAGGCTTCCTACCTACCCACCCGGCTACCTACCAAACCACCCACCCGGCTACCTACCTACCCACCCACCCGGCTACCCACCCACCAGGCTTCCTACCTAACCACCCACCCGGCTACCTACCTAACCACCCACCCGGCTACCTACCGGGCTAGTTACCAGCCCACCCACCAGGCTACCTACCCACCCACCCGGCTACCCACGCACCCACCAGGCTACCTACCTACCCACCCACCGGGCTACCTACCTACCTACCGGGCTAGTTACCCACCCACCCACCAGGCTACCTACCCACCCGGCTACCTACCCACCCACCCACCAGGCTACCAACCCACCCACTCAACCAGGCTACCAACCCACCCACCCACTCACCCACCCACTAGGCTACCTATCCACCCAACCACCCATGGGAGCTGCGCGCCGGCTGGAGGCTGGGACAGGAGGTCTGCTGCTGCAGGTGAGTAAATGTTTTTGTTTTATTTATATTAGCAGGTGTATGTTCTGGGCAGGTCTGCCACATGATTGCATGTATTTTCTTCGCAAATCTGCCGACATGATTGCATGTATTTTCTGGGCATATCTGCCGACATGATTGCACGTATTTTCTGGGCATATCTGCCGACTTGTTTGCACGTATTTTCTGGGCATATCTGCCGACTTGATTGCATGTATTTTCTGGGCATATCTGCCGACTTGTTTGCACGTATTTTCTGGGCATATCTGCCGACTTGTTTGCACGTATTTTCTGGGCATATCTGCCGACTTGATTGCACGTATTTTCTGGGCATATCTGCCGACTTGATTGCACGTATTTTCTGGGCATATCTGCCGACTTGATTGCACATATTTTCTGGGCATATCTGCCGACATGATTGCACGTATTTTCTGGGCATATCTGCCGACATGATTGCACGTATTTTCTGGGCATATATGTGTATTTTCTTGAGAAAACCTGCACAATTATGTGAATTTTCTGGGGAAAGGGTCACCAAAACTTGGGCCCACTGTCTTTGCGTTGCACTTTTCAAGGGAACCTGAGGTGAGAATAATATTGAGGCTGCCATATTTCTCTCCTTTTAAGCAATACCAGTGCGTACATTTGAATACGGCGCTGGTAGACTTGGGCGCAGGATCCAGCTGTTAAATGGCTGGTCCTGCTTCTGCACAAGTCCGGGGCGTTTTAATTACTATTCCCCCTCCAGGCCGACATGGATAGTGGGGGAATGAAATAATTCGGCTTCCAGCGATTGCTGGAGGCCGAATTATTGTGTTTTTTAAACAACTTCGGCTCCGTCTTCTGACGGAGCCGACCTTCCTCACTGAGCGCCGCTATAGACTGATTCCCATTACAGTCTATGGCGGCGCTGGCTGCGCCCAAAGCTAGCAGCGCTGAAAAGCACTGCTCCGATACCAGTTGCCTGGCTGCCGTGCTGGTCCTCTGCCTCTTATTCTTTCAACCATAGACCCTGAACAAGCATGCAGCAGGTCAGGGGTTTCTGACAATATTGTCAGAACTGAGAAGATTAGCTGCATGCTTGTTGCTGGTGTAATTCAGTTTATTACTGCAGCCAAATAGATCAGCAGGGCCGCCAGGCAACTAGTATTGTTTAAAAGGAAATAAACCCTCACCCCGGGTTCGCTTTAAGTTACAGTTAGCTCCGCCCTCATCCGGTCATTGCCACGCCCATTTTTTTGCCGCGGCGCTACGCGCCGCAGGTTCTGTCCACTAATTTTTGCCGCAAAATATGGGCGTGGCTACAACCTGCGGCGCGCGAAGCGCGCCGCGGCAAAAATTAGTGGACAGAACCTGCGGCGCGTAGCGCCGCGGCAAAAAAATGGGCGTGGCAATGACCGGATGAGGGCGGAGCTAACTGTAACTTAAAGCGAACCCGGGGTGAGGGTTTATTTCCTTTTAAACAATACTAGTTGCCTGGCGGCCCTGCTGATCTATTTGGCTGCAGTAATAAACTGAATTACACCAGCAACAAGCATGCAGCTAATCTTCTCAGTTCTGACAATATTGTCAGAAACCCCTGACCTGCTGCATGCTTGTTCAGGGTCTATGGTTGAAAGAATAAGAGGCAGAGGACCAGCACGGCAGCCAGGCAACTGGTATCGGAGCAGTGCTTTTCAGCGCTGCTAGCTTTGGGCGCAGCCAGCGCCGCCATAGACTGTAATGGGAATCAGTCTATAGCGGCGCTCAGTGAGGAAGGTCGGCTCCGTCAGAAGACGGAGCCGAAGTTGTTTAAAAAACACAATAATTCGGCCTCCAGCAATCGCTGGAAGCCGAATTATTTCATTCCCCCACTATCCATGTCGGCCTGGAGGGGGAATAGTAATTAAAACGCCCCGGACTTGTGCAGAAGCAGGACCAGCCATTTAACAGCTGGATCCTGCGCCCAAGTCTACCAGCGCCGTATTCAAATGTACGCACTGGTATTGCTTAAAAGGAGAGAAATATGGCAGCCTCAATATTATTCTCACCTCAGGTTCCCTTGAAAAGTGCAACGCAAAGACAGTGGGCCCAAGTTTTGGTGACCCTTTCCCCAGAAAATTCACATAATTGTGCAGGTTTTCTCAAGAAAATACACATATATGCCCAGAAAATACGTGCAATCATGTCGGCAGATATGCCCAGAAAATACGTGCAATCATGTCGGCAGATATGCCCAGAAAATATGTGCAATCAAGTCGGCAGATATGCCCAGAAAATACGTGCAATCAAGTCGGCAGATATGCCCAGAAAATACGTGCAATCAAGTCGGCAGATATGCCCAGAAAATACGTGCAAACAAGTCGGCAGATATGCCCAGAAAATACGTGCAAACAAGTCGGCAGATATGCCCAGAAAATACATGCAATCAAGTCGGCAGATATGCCCAGAAAATACGTGCAAACAAGTCGGCAGATATGCCCAGAAAATACGTGCAATCATGTCGGCAGATATGCCCAGAAAATACATGCAATCATGTCGGCAGATTTGCGAAGAAAATACATGCAATCATGTGGCAGACCTGCCCAGAACATACACCTGCTAATATAAATAAAACAAAAACATTTACTCACCTGCAGCAGCAGACCTCCTGTCCCAGCCTCCAGCCGGCGCGCAGCTCCCATGGGTGGTTGGGTGGATAGGTAGCCTAGTGGGTGGGTGAGTGGGTGGGTGGGTTGGTAGCCTGGTTGAGTGGGTGGGTTGGTAGCCTGGTGGGTGGGTGGGTAGGTAGCCGGGTGGGTAGGTAGCCTGGTGGGTGGGTGGGTAACTAGCCCGGTAGGTAGGTAGGTAGCCCGGTGGGTGGGTAGGTAGGTAGCCTGGTGGGTGCGTGGGTAGCCGGGTGGGTGGGTAGGTAGCCTGGTGGGTGGGCTGGTAACTAGCCCGGTAGGTAGCCGGGTGGGTGGTTAGGTAGGTAGCCGGGTGGGTGGTTAGGTAGGAAGCCTGGTGGGTGGGTAGCCGGGTGGGTGGGTAGGTAGGTAGCCGGGTGGGTGGTTAGGTAGGTAGCCGGGTGGGTAGGTAGGAAGCCTGGTGGGTGGGTAGGTAGCCGGGTGGGTAGGTAGGTAGCCGGGTGGGTAGGTAGGAAGCCTGGTGGGTGGGTAGGTAGCCTGGTGGGTGGGTAGGTAGGTAGCCTGGTGGGTGGGTAGGTAGCCTGGTGGGTAGGTAGGTAGCCGGGTGGGTAGGTAGGAAGCCTGGTGGGTGGGTAGGTAGCCTGGTGGGTGGGTAGGTAGGTAGCCTGGTGGGTGGGTAGGTAACCTGGTGGGTGGGTTGGTAACTAGCCCGGTAGGTAGCCGGGTGGGTGGTTAGGTAGGTAGCCAGGTGGGTGGTTAGGTAGGTAGCCGGGTGGGTGGTTAGGTAGGTAGCCGGGTAGCCGGGTGGGTGGGTAGGTAGCCTGGTGGGTGGGTTGGTAACTAGCCCGGTAGGTAGCCGGGTGGGTGGTTAGGTAGGTAGCCGGGTGGGTGGTTAGGTAGGTAGCCGGGTAGGTAGGTAGCCGGGTGGGTAGGTAGCCGGGTGGGTAGGTAGCCGGGTGGGTGGTTAGGTAGTTGAGTGGGTGGTTAGGTAGGAAGCCTGGTGGGTGGGTAGGTAGCCGGGTGGGTAGGTAGCCGGGTGGGTGGTTAGGTAGTTGGGTGGGTGGTTAGGTAGGAAGCCTGGTGGGTGGGTAGGTAGCCGGGTGGGTAGGTAGGTAGGAAGCCTGGTGGGTGGTTAGGTAGTCGGGTGGGTAGGTAGGTAGCCGGGTAGGTAGGTAGCCGGGTGGGTAGGTAGCCGGGTGGGTAGCTATCCGGGTGGGGGGCCCGACTCCTATCCTCCCTCCCTCCCTTCCTTCCTCACCTCGGGGGGCCCCCTCCCGATATGCGCGGCGGGAGAGTGAGCGGCAAATGCAGGAAGTCTTCAGGGCTCTCCAGGCATCCGCTAGAGGCCCAGCCGCTGAGTCTCCAATATGTCTCCAACTGGAGACATATTGGAGACCAAGCGGCTGGGCCTCTAGCGGATGCCTGGAGAGCCCTTCCTGCATTTGCCGCTCGCTCGCTCTCCCGCCGCGCATATCGGGAGGGGGCCCCCGAGGTGAGGGAGGGAGGGAGGATAGGAGTCGGGGGGCCCCCGGGAATAAAATAATAAAAAAAAAAAAAAATATTAAAAAAAAAAAAAAAAAGTACTTAATGCCATGGGCCCCTGAAGAAAACGGAACTTCAGGGGCCCTCGTGCGGCGGCACGGCCTGCACGGCCGTATGTCCGCCCCTGATTGTCCTGACAGTTTATCATGTAACCTCACTGCAGATGATCTCAGCACGATATAAATACTAAAATAATAATAATGTTGATAAAATAAGCAATTTTACTAATTACCTTTTCTTTACAGTTCCTCTTAGGAAAACCTTTTTTTTCTTTGTAGCCCCCCAAAAAATACACTTATGTCCTGACCAGGGCCAGTTCTAAACTTTCTGCTGCCTGAAAGAAACTTTTGAAGAGTGCACCTTTCATATTATCTGTAAGTAAACACATATACATTATAGTAATCTTGATAATAGGACTTGTCTATCATCTTGTGCTCTAGCAATTTGGTTATTACTCGTCACAAGTTTAGCACGGCTGGTTCCTTTTATTATTATTATTATTTTTTTGGTGGGGGGTGGGGGGGCATTCCTAAAACTTTTGGACAAATGACAAACATGGATCCCACTCTTGCCTTGCAGCGTTAGTGTCAGCACTTTATATCCTATTTGGGCCAGGGCTCTATCTGTATGGCTTGTGTGTTCTCCCTGTGCTTGTGTGGGTTTCCTCTGGGTTCTCGGTTTTCCTCACATATCCCCAAAACAGGTTAATTGGTTCAGCCCCCCCCCAAAGGAAATTACCTTTGACTACAATAGGAACATAAGACAATTACTGACTATGGCAGGGATTAGATTGTGAGCTTTTCTCTGAGCAGCACTTGGGGACAAGACTTTGACATCTTCAGCAGCGCTTTACAGAGTACAGTGCTGTATAAATACATAATGATGATTATAATGTAAAGCAAATGTGCCTGTATGATGCTGTTTAGAGCGTTTACACTGTATGATTAAGCATATGATTATAAAAACATTGTAATCCATGCAAAATTGAACCCCAAATATTAAAAGGAATTGTATTGTGAGTATATTTTTCCTACAGAATGTAATGGTTCAATCACACAGACGAATCTGTAGATAGTTTTAATTAAATCTAAACATTTTCAAACTTGATTATCACAGTTATATGTATGAATAAGTAATCTTTTTGTTCATTATTTTATTCATTTGCAATTATTTTAATCAACCATATAGGAAGACCTGTGTGTGACCAGCATGAAGCTGGCTATAGACATTTTAATTTGCAGTTAGTATATGAAGGAGCAAATCTGCAGACTGTCTCATTACAGAAAGCATGTCTGTAGAATTAGGACCCATGGGCGTAGCAAATACAATCACCCCTGTGACACCTGCCATCACAGGGGGGCCAGAAACTTTGGAGGCCCCTCCTCTACCCTCTCCCCAACCGCAAGTGCAGCCAATTAGCAAAAACACCTCCCCGTTCGTTAAAATAAAAAGTTCCTTCCACCTCCTCCCGCCAGCGTACATTTGAAATCGGCGCAGGTAGACTGGGACGCAGGATACATCCGGTATATGGCTGATCCTGCTTCTGCACAAGTACCGGCCGCGTTAAATACTATTCCCCCTCCAGGCCGACATGGATAGTGGGGGAATGATATAATTCGGCTTCCAGCGATTGCTGGAGGCCGAATTAGGTTTTTTAAGCAACTTCAGCTCCGTCTTCTGACGGCGCCGACGTTGCTCACTGAGCGCCGCTATAGACTGATTCCCATTACAGTCTATGGCGGCGCTGGCTGCGCCCAAATCTAGCAGCGCTGAAAAGCACTGCTCCGTCCCGCCATGCAGAGTAGTGAGTAGCTGTACATGTTTTTCTGCTTCCAGCAGAACATTTCCTACTGCCATTGGCCAACTCCCGATCATATGACCCTCATGGAGTTTGGGGACCAAGGGGGCCCACATGCTATCATTTTTTTTTACAAGGGAGGCCCTCCAGGCCCTGCTTCTGTTTTCTTGGATCATTTCTCTGCCTGGCTTCTCCAGTTCCTCTCCTCTGACATCCCTACCATCATCATGGGTGATTTTAACATTCCTATTGACACCAATAACACTGTCTCCAAAAAACTTCTATCACTCACTTCCTCCTATGGCTTGTCTCAGTGGTCCTCTACCTCAACCCACACTGTTGGCCATACGCTTGACCTTGTATTCACTCGTCTCTGCTCTGTCACTGACTTTACTAATGATCCACTACCACTCTCTGACCATAACCTACTTAGCTTCTCTCTCTCCTCCTCTTTTCCTACCACCCTGGCACAAGCACGCTCACATACTCGAAGAAACTATCGCAATCTTGACATTCAAACTGTCTCTGATGCCCTGGCACCTCTCCTCAAACAATCCTTCACTGACCCAGACTCGGCTGCTATACACTACAACAGCTCCATTACAAAAGTCATGGATGACTTCACCCCCCTCGTCAAGGCCCGCCCTCACCATGTCTGTCGCCAACCCTGGATGACCAAAACCACTAAACAGTTAAAAAGATGCTCTAGAGCAGCTGAACGGCGCTGGAGGAAAAGTAACACAAGTGAGGACTTCATCTTATATAAAATTGCCTTGAACAACTTCAGAAACACACTCTCTGTGGCAAAAAAGTCCTATTTTTCTTCCCTAATATCCGCCCATTTACACAATCCAAAACGCTTGTTCAGCACCTTCAACTCCATTCTCCATCCCCCTCCTCCTCCTCCTTCATCTTGCTTATCAGCTGAAGAATTTGCAACATACTTCACTGATAAAATTGACAAAATCAGAAGTGAATTCTCCATGCGGCCCTCAAATCCCACCTCCACACCTCTCATTGACTGTTCTCTAACTGCCTTCTCTCCACTCTCTGAACACTCTCTTTCCTCTAAAATTGCCAAAGCTAATCTAACCACCTGTTCTTTGGATCCTATTCCCTCCCATTTCATTCCGCAGCTATCCTCATCTCTCTTGCCTGCACTAACAACGCTATTTAACCTCTCCCTCTCTACTGGCATCTTTCCGTCCCCACTCAAAAAAGCTGTTGTGACACCACTACTTAAAAAACCCTCTCTAGATCCTACCACACTTGCCAACTACCGCCCAGTGTCACTTCTCCCATTTGCATCCAAACTACTTGAACGCCATATACATGCAGAATTAAGCCATTATTTATCTGCTAACTCCCTACTTGATCAGTTCCAGTCTGGCTTTCGCTCTAACCACTCCACGGAAACAGCCCTTACCAAAGTGGCCAATGACCTTCTTACAGCCAAATCCAAAGGTCAATTTTCCATACTCATCCTTCTTGACCTGTCATCAGCATTTGATACTGTCGACCACACCTTACTCCTACAAATACTTTCAAATGTCGGAATAAAGGGCCTTGCTCTCACATGGTTATCTTCCTACCTCTCTGGAAGGTCCTTCACAGTCTCCTACTCAGATCAGATCTCTTCTCCTCATGCTTTGTCTGTCGGGGTTCCCCAAGGCTCTGTCCCTGGTCCCCTCCTCTTTTCCATCTACATGCATGGTCTTGGTGATTTAATCAACTCATTCGGGTTTCAATACCACCTCTATGCAGACGATACACAACTGTACCTCTCTGCCCCAGACCTTAACTCCCTCCTTAAACGTGTTCCTGACTGCTTGTCTGCTATATCCTCCTTCATGTCCTCTCGCTTCCTAAAACTTAACATGAGTAAAACGGAACTAATAATTTTTCCACCGTCTCTGTCCACCTCCCTGCCTGAAGTAACAATAAATGTTAATAACACTCCCATAACTTCAGTTCCCAAAGCTCGGTGCTTGGGGGTGATATTCGATTCATCTCTCTCTTTTATTCCTCATGTTCACTCCATAACCAGCTCCTGCCATCTCCAACTCAAAAACATATCTCGCATCCGTCCCTTTCTCACTCAAGACACAACTAAAATGTTAATACATGCTCTCATAATTTCTCGTCTGGACTACTGCAACGTACTACTTTGTGGACTACCGTCTAACAAACTGGCCCCGCTCCAGTCAGTTTTGAACTCAGCTGCTCGTCTCATTCATCTCTCTTCTCGATCTTCCTCTGCCGACCCTCTTTGTCAAGCTCTTCACTGGCTGCCAATTAACCAGAGGATTCAGTTCAAACTCCTAACCCTAACCTACAAAGCTCTCCACGATCTCTCCCCCCGGTACATATCCTCATTAATCTCCAGATACAAACCCAATCGCAATCTCAGATCGGCACATGATCTTCTGTTGTCCTCCTCTAGAATCAACTCCTCACATTCACGTTTACAAGACTTCGCACGCGCTTCACCCCTCCTCTGGAATGCCCTCCCACAACACATCCGTCACTCGCCAACCTTTGCTACCTTTAAACGCTCTCTAAAAACACACTTGTTCCGACAAGCATATGCTCTACCTTAGGCCACTTCCCTTTGTACTAAGACCAAATTGCACTCCTACTAGGTATCCTAAAACACAAAGCCTCTATATATTTGCTGCATACTACCCCTCCTCTTGTTTCCCCCCATTCCCTTTAGATTGTAAGCTCGCAAGGGCAGGGCTCTCTCCCCCTTTTGTGTCTTGGTAACCATTATACATTTTATTCATCATGTTAATTTTATCACTGTCATTACCAATTCTATAATTTGTATTTTGTATCATTCTTTGTATTTTGTCACTAATTATGTATCTTGTATATTGGTGTACACCATTGTCTGTATTATTATGTACCCCATGTTTGTTTCTTACTTTGTACAGCGCCACGGAATATGTTGGCGCTTTATAAATCAATAATAATAATAATAATAATAAAATTAAGTCTACTTACGCCCCTGGTAGGACCTATTGGACAAATACTTTGGCTAAAACTGAGGCAGTAGTGAAGTGCCTCCCTTTACCACGGGGGCAGTATTGCCATAGGAATGTCACGGAAACCCTGTGCCAGCTGAAAGGACCTTTCCTTTCAGATCAAGTTTTTGGCCAAGGTTTTTAATTAACCACTTCTCATCCAGACCTTGTTTCCCACTTATGGGCCAGAGCAGTTTTGACAGTTTAGCTATGTCCTTATTTAATCAGCAATAAGACAAACTTGGCTTTCATTGTATGCCATTTTTTTCCCCTCGAACAATTTTGTTTTCTATTAATTTTAATGGGAAACCAAGGAATAAAATTGAAAAAACATTATTTCTCAGTTTTACCAATAACACTTTCAAAATAAAAAGTGCTACTGTAGATTAAAAAAAACACATTTTGTTTGGCTATTCTTACTGCTTATCACAAAACTTAGATTATGTTCCGGTCACACACTTTATGGTAAAGATATTTGATTCTGAAATAATGCTACAGAGTGTACTTTTCACTATGAACTGAGAAAGTAAAAGTATAGTATCACTATCTAATCCTTACCACAGTCCTATTCTATTTATGCATCGTGTAGTGTATGGATTGTAGTCTAGGGCCAATTTAGGTGGAAGCCAGACAATTAGCTTATCTGTATGTTTTTGGGATGTGGGAGGAAACTGGAGTGCCAGAAGGAAACCCACACAGACACGGGGAGAACATACAAACTCCAGGCAGATGGCACACTGGCTTGGATTTGAACCGAGGATCCACAGCTGCAAGGCGAGATGGTTAACCACTACACTACCGTGCTGCCCATGGCTGTTCTGGAGACACATGGAGTAGCCAGAGAGTCTTTATCAGGATGAAGGTGAAGGTGCTGTGCAGAAATCCTGACTATTCTGTGCGGGAGACCAAGAAGTATCAATTATTGCCTGGAAAATTGTGTAGAGTGTGGCTACCCAGAGAGACCCATTTTGTACAGAAGTATTCAAGAAGTTACGTTTCTAATAGTACAAACCAAAGAAACAACAAGCACCTACTTTAACCACTTCTCTACCACAGGTTTTTTCCACTTCAAAAGCTCTTCCCATTCATTTGGTAACCACTTTATCGCTAATTGTCACACTGAAATGATCTATATATTTTTTGCAGGACAAACTAGGCTTTCTTTGGGTAGTAGTTTATGCTCAGAATTAGATTGTATATGTATTTGACAGGGAAGAAGAAGAAGAATTATTATTTTTTTTTTTTTAAATCACCATTTCTCAGCTTTCAGCCATTGCAGTTTAAAAATAAAATGTGCTATTGTGGATAAAACCGACACATTTTATTTGCCCATTTGTCCCGGTTATTACAATGTTTAAATTATGTCCCTAGTACAATGTATGGCGATACTATTTTATTTTGGGTTAGGGGTGAAGGAGTTAGAAAAATAATGAGAATGCATTTAATTGTAGTGTTTTTAGTTTAGTGTGTATAATGGTGTATTTGGAAGTAGTTTTACTTTTTGGCCACAAGATGGTGCTATACTAACTCTGTTTTCTAAAAATAGAAAACAGAATCAAGTATTTACGTGTTTGCAGGTGTTTATAAACAAGGATGTAGAAAAGTGTGGCAGAAGTTGGTTAAGCGATAGAAAGTCTAAAACGAGAATTATCGCAACCTGAATAATCGTAAATATCCTGTTTTGAGAAGGCACATTTCTGTTTTGCTTTGCATTTTAGTAAGGAGGCTTTTTTTTATCGCTTTTTAGCCTCTTACACCCTCCTATGAGTTCTGGTTCACCATGAGCTTGCTGGGTAATCTGTACAGTGAGAGTGGAGAGTAATTCCCCAGCACTATTATACCGGAGTAAGATGCATAAAGATTTATGTACAGCAAAAAACTATAACTAGAAGGTCCTCAATGTACGAGTGGTGAATTTATAAATGATTGAGGAACCTTCTGAGTAAGAGATAAGTGACATTTATGTCCCATATGAATCAAATGTTTCAGAAATATTGCATATTATTTCTAATACTCCCAGTTAATCAGTGGAGCAAAAGCACTATATGCCTTGTCTAGCCCTAGACGCCATAAAAGGAATGTTCATTTACATCAGGCTGCTATGGTCAATATTGCCACATGCTATGAAAATATTTTTCAGCTGAATTACTTTAGTTAAAGAATGTGTTGGATTGTACATTAATAATAGTTAAAGACATTAGTCACTAAAGCATGGATGCCAAATTGCCTAGCACCATGGTCTGATTTTCAAGAAGCTATCTTAGATATCCTCCTCTTAAACCTTCACCAGAGCACCTGCGACCTAGACTCTGCCCAATTAAATTTAATCTTGAAATGCCCTGATCTGTTCAGGCCAGCATTTCACAAAATAGTCAACTCTTCCTTGCAAGGCTGTTAACAAGCCAACCACGCCATTGCCACATAACACCAATCCTTTGCTCACTCCAGTGGCTACCGATAAAATGGAGAATTCTGTTTAAGATTAATTTATTGACAAATCCTTGCACAATCTGGGCCCTGGATATCTGAAGGACTTGTTGCAACTGCATCACCCCCCCCCCCCCCCACACACACACACACACACACACAATCTTAGATCAAAAAGATCTAATAACTTGGTCACCCCCAGAGTCCACCTAAAAAACTTAAGAGACAGAGCCTTCTGTCATGCTACCCCTACACTTTGGAACTCCTTGCCAATCCAATCTGAACACCTCCATCCCTGGAAGCATTTAAGTTCAAAATTAAAAGCCACCTTTTTTTTGTCTGACATTTATGAACACCTAACTGTTTCCTCTCTGCTTGCAACCCTGTATTGAGCCGAGACCTATATCTATGCGCTTTGAGTCCTATAGGAGAAATTGCTTTTTTGGGGGTGGTATTGTATTGTATTGTATTCCATAATTCCAACAAATCATACAATCTTGCAGACATTTATAAATACCTCTGCAGCAATATTCTTGAAGCTGTAAGTAAATGTGATGTCTTGTGTAAAGATATGTTTACCTGCAATATTATAAAAAAAAATCTTATCGATGTATTTGTTGTATTGGATTAAGAGACTGCTAGAGAGAAAGTATTTTTTTTTTTCTTCAATGTAGGGGGCCTAACCTACGCTCACACATACCTGATGGATGAAGTGCCTGTATCTTAATCTACAAATACTGCTTCCCTATTACTGCCTTGTTAAGTTGTTTTTTTCAACATATTCACTGCTCAGCCAAATGTTAATATTGTACAAGTTCCCCTTGTGCTGCCAAAACAGTTTTGAGCAATAGACAAGAAAAATTGCTGGCACTGGACTGCAGGCAGGGCACTTCACAAACTGCTTTAAATACCTGTCCTGACAGTGAGGAACAGCTGAACCATAAATAGACAGCAACTGGGCATAACTGGGCACATTGATATGAATCAATCCAGTCCTTTATTGAAAAGTCCTTAGAAGCACATACACATGTGGAGAAGTAGCAGGGAATAGGAAAGGAGAGGGATTATACAGCCTGACATGCTGGATACCGCTTCGTCAGATGCCTAATGTGTAACTACCATGCACCTGCTACCTCATTTAAATAGTAAATGAATAGATGTGACACTAAGGCCCGGTTCACATTAGCGGTGGCCGTCCGGAATCGCCGTGCCGGAGCCGCACCGCTTGCAGAACGGACGGAACGGACGCACGGAATAGCAATGAAAGCCTATGCGTCCGTTCACATGCGTCCGTTCTGCCTGACCGGAGCCGGACCGGATCCGGGCCGGATCCGGACTCCGGCCTCCTTTCCAACATGCGCTATTTTTTGATCCGGCTCCTCCGGCAGCCGTATCCGGGGCGGAGCCGGACTGCACCATCCGGCCAATACAAACCAATGGGAACCGGAGAGCGCACAACACACTGGCTGAGAAATCCGGATGTTCTACCCCACTTCCTATGCGGATTGTTGCGGCGATATTGGATGGGGACACGTGGGCAAGCATTTTGGAGTGGAGCAGCACAGCTGGATCCGGATCCGGAGATGTTGGCAGCATGTCGCAGGTGGAGGTGAGTGCTAAACAGCAGAGGGCCTGATTCCACAGGTCCCCCTTCTGCTGACCTCCCAGACCCCAACATTTTTTTTGTTTTTTACGTTACTTTTGCCAAACGGATCCGGATCGCATCCTGATGAACACCTGATGCAACACTTGCGGTTGTTTGCCAAACGGACCGGATGACCTGACCGGATCCGGACCGGATCCGGATCGGAACCGTACGGTTCTGATCCGGATCCGGTCAGGTTGCATCAGGTGTTCATCAGGATGCGATCCGGATCCGTTTGGCAAAAGTAACGTAAAAAACAAAAAAAATGTTGGGGTCTGGGAGGTCAGCAGAAGGGGGACCTGTGGAATCAGGCCCTCTGCTGTTTAGCACTCACCTCCACCTGCGACATGCTGCCAACATCTCCGGATCCGGATCCAGCTGTGCTGCTCCACTCCAAAATGCTTGCCCACGTGTCCCCATCCAATATCGCCGCAACAATCCGCATAGGAAGTGGGGTAGAACATCCGGATTTCTCAGCCAGTGTGTTGTGCGCTCTCCGGTTCCCATTGGTTTGTATTGGCCGGATGGTGCAGTCCGGCTCCGCCCCGGATACGGCTGCCGGAGGAGCCGGATCAAAAAATAGCGCATGTTGGAACGGAGGCCGGAGTCCGGATCCGGCCCGGATCCGGTCCGGCTCCGGTCAGGCAGAACGGACGCATGTGAACGGACGCATAGGCTTTCATTGCTATGCCGTGCGTCCGTTCCGTCCGTTCTGCAAGCGGTGCGGCTCCGGCACGGCGATTCCGGACGGCCACCGCTAATGTGAACCGGGCCTTATTGGTTGCTCAAACTGGTAGGGGTCACACCTGTTCATTTAATATTCAAATGAGGTAGTGGGTGCACAGTAGTTACGTTAGAGGGAAAGCTGCCTGACAGACGTTTCACGCTGGATAACGCTTCATCAGAGGTCTGCTTTCCTATCCTCTGCTTCTACCCTACATCCGTATGTGTTTCTCTAAGGGTTTCTCACTAAAGGACTAGATTGATTAATACCGATGTGCCCAGTTGCCGTCTCTATCTATTCATGGCAAAACATTGACCTGTCAAGGCTGGACCCATCCTGGTGCTAGATACCATAGAGCGGAAGCGGGAAAAAAGGGCGCATGCCGCTAGTGGACAAAAAGGGCGCCGCCATTCACTCTCATAATAAATAGCGTTTAATGGGCGCCACGCAGGAAAAAAGGGCGCAGGACATAAATAACGTTTACAAACGGCGCCAGGAGATTTTTAATGATTTATAAGTGTGCTTGTGGTGATTTACGTTTATAAAATGCACCCGTGCCGAATAACGTTTATAAAAATACTAAACATATTTATCTTATTTAACTAATTAAAACATTATTTAAACTTTTATCCCTTACTGTTTGTAAAACATTATTATTCACAAAATAAAGCGATCAGTACATAACGTAAATTGCAAAATATTCTTTGCATCCACAATTACTAAAACATTATTATCCACATAATAAAGGGGGGTCTTAGGTTTAGGCACCACCAGGGGGGTCTTAGGTTTAGGCACCAACAGGGGGGTCTAGGGGTTAGGGGTAGGTACAGGGAGGGTTACTTGGGCACCAACAGGGGGGGTCTTAGGTTTAGGCACCAACAGGGGGGTCTTAGGTTTAGGCACCAACAGGGGGGTCTTAGGTTTAGGCACCAACAGGGGGGTCTTAGGTTTAGGCACCAACAGGGGGGTCTTAGGTTTAGGCACCAACAGGGGGGTCTAGGGGTTAGGGATAGGTACAGGGAGGGTTCTGTGTAAGAGTAGGCTTAGGTATAGTTTTAGTAAAATTTTAGTAATAATTACTAATGTTTTAGAACACTTATTACGAACGTAGTTATATTTATATCATCATTATAAAGAATATTTTCAGATTTTATTATAAGAACAAAGCGTAAATGAAGGTTATTCACAATAATATAGAATTATAACAATTAAACATATAATATTGTTTTTTTTTCATAAACGTAATTATAAGTTTAACTTTAGAAACAGGGAAGATCAACGTTTTCACAATTTCCGACTTCATAAACATTATTTAATGATTTATAATTTTGTTAAACCTTATTTGTAAACGAAATATAGCACACTATTTTTATAAACCCTATTAATGATTAATTATTATTTAGAGTTTACACCCCGCGCCCTTTTTGTCCGGGCGCCCTTTTTGTACGTACGCCCATAGAGCACCTTCAGGGAAATCGGCAGCAATGCTGTAGGTTGTGCAGTGGGGCCTCCTTGGATTGTACTCGTTTTTCCAACACGTCTTGCAGATGCTTATTTGGATTGAGAACTGGGGAATGTAAAATTCATCCCACCAGTCTACCATCTTCTCCATTTCTGATGTTCACATGCCCACTGTAGGCACTTGTGGTCCTCCACAGGGGTCATCAGGAGGCATACGTGAATTAAGAGTGCCTGGAAATTTGGCCACGTAGCTAGGGTCGATGGTAAAATATTATTTACGAACGATATTTTACTATTAAAACGTAAAATATTTATATTAAATAGCGATTATTTTACTATGGCCAAACCTAACCCTTCTCACACACAACCCTCCCTCCCCCTCCCCCCCCCCCCCCCCTCCGGCAACTAACCAGGAGCTGAATCGGATGCTACGAACTGAGCCAGGACGACGGCGAGAGCCTGTTAGTGTCAGGCAGCTGGGGATATGCGGATGCCGACCTCTACTCAGGCAAGTGGAGGATAGAGCGGGACAGCCAGAGCAAAGTGTTTGAGCTGCAGGTCACCGACACGTCAGACGGGGAGAAGCAGCCACAGCTGACCGTCAAGGGAGCGCTGGACCGGGAGCAGCGCTGATGGACATCAGGAAGATCAGCCGCATCCCGGTGAAGGACAGCATGGCCAGCATGGCCCAGGATGTGCTGGTGGACACCTCCATCAAGCTGATGCAGATGTTGGACAGGGACCAGGGCGAGAACGGAGTGGTGACCTTCACCATGATGGGGGTGGATGTCCCCTTCCAGCTGAAGCTGGCTAGTGACAGCGAGAGGGGATCAGAACAAGAAGTCATGCGGCAAGTGGAATATATGGGCACCGCTTTAAGCGCCAATACGAAACAGCAGCATTTGGGCGCCCGCGATGCCCGATATATATATAAGGCGCTGTATCAGTGCCCATGATCTATCGGGCACCCAAATTTCTCTCTGGTGACCAAAGACCGCTATTTTGCATTAGCGCCCATTTAGTCCACTTGCATGCGCCCATTTTTCCTGTTCTGCATCTGGAGAACTTTGAAGGTTCTCAGCTCCATATAGCAAGCTGTAATTTACTGTGTGTTCTGACATGTTTGCATAATGACCAGCATGTATTTTTTTAGTAATTTGTACTACATAAGCCTTTCTGAGGGATCAGACAAGACACGCTAGCCTTTGTTCTCCAGGCATATCTGTAAGCCTTGGGCACCCATGACCCTGTCACCAGGTCACAGGTTATCCTTTTTAGGATCACTTTTGGTAGATACAAATCAATGCATACCAAGAAACCCCCCAAAACTGCCATTTGTAGATTTTCTGTCCCAGCCTTCTGGCCGGCACAATTATCAAGTTGCGCTGATCTTTACGCACATTTTTCCCTATTCCACAATATCACTTTCCACAGCTGACAGATTTCTGGGTCCTGCCCATTTACATATGCTATTGGGGACCTTTGCATACACAAACATGTGAAAGTCAGTCATTTTCAAGCTTTGTTACTATGGATCTATTTTGCACTGGTACGACTTCCTTAGGGCTTTAGTTGAAGATATTTCACTACCGAATAGACGTACTGGTAATAAATATGTCACACTTTGCCCGGAGGGCCTAACCAATAAAGTACACAGAAAGTTTCAGAAAAACTTTCCCTTATTTACCAGGGGTACCTATGAGTGCCCTGGAGGTATAGGGAATTTTTTTTAACAAAGAACTGGACTGATTAACAATCGTATGAGGGGGAAATGTCCTGGTTGACAAGTGGTTTTGAGTCAGTACGAGGGTCTTTGCTGATTCCCCCCCCCCCCCCCGTGTAATGTTCGTAGTGGGGTGTAGCTATCTCCTATGCACATAACCTATGCGTAGAACCTATCACCCTAGGGACCCCTATTAGCCAGTTGTGAATATTACCACCAGGGGCGTAACTAGAAATCACGGGGCCCCCTGCAAAACTTTGGATAGGGCCCACCTTCCGCCTTCTCTCCCTGCCCAGATTCCTCAAGCATCACTACAGTACATAGCACTTGGGAAGGGGTAGAAAAGCTGGAGGTAGAGCAAGCTGTACACAAGATTCTGCTGCACACTGAATACTGAATAGGGACTTCCTACAAATCTTTGACTACAAAACTTTGTATGATTCCTTATCAGTTCCTGAGCAGATGCAGTCATTAAAACAGAGCAGCAAGTTTCTCTCCTTGCCCTTAGTTCTCAATCTGTCAGGACAGGGCCCCCTGTGGCTTCTGGGCCCCCCTGCGGATGTATCCCTTGCAGGGTCTATTGTTATGCCCTTGATTACCACAGTTCAAAATACGTATAAACGCCTATAAACATGTATGAATATACAGAGGGACATGCAGCTGTGTCTTGCACATTCCACCTAAATGTACAGCTTGTCCCTTGCTTGTAAGCTTTGTTTATTACCCCATAGGAGTCAATAATAGGTGTATACAGCCTTTACAGAAGGTAGCGAGGGTACACACAAACTCCGAGAGGTGCATAAACATAAATGTAGGGTGCCACTCAACAAGTTTCACCCCTAAAACGGGGCGTCGTCAGGCGAAAATAGTGCACAATTATTATTTACCTCACAGGACCCCCACCAAATGACGACGTTTCCCCCAGCAATCGCCCAAGTCAGAGCTGGTCGGGTGGCCAATCTTAAATAGGACATGCCGTCTCCGCCCCTCATCCCCAGTTCCACCTCCTCGTACTACGCATGCATATTACCTGTATCCGCATGTGTGTAGCTGCTTCACCAATCCCTGAATCAAGAAGCCTCTAAACCTGCATCTCTCAACGCTCCTCTATTGGAAACTACCCGTCCTCCAGACGAGATCTGGAGGACAGGTAGCATGGCTTTGGTTGAAGAATTGGTTTTACCAGCAGTCCCTTACAGGGGCTCTAAATCTGATGAACCGACAACAGTCTTATTTGAGTAAAGACAATTAACATGCCAATATGTTTTTCAAGAGGAACTGTATTAAAAATAACATAATGAATAAAATTGCTTTATTTTTACACTACACTTGTAAATCGTTTAGGCAAATTTTATCAATTGTAAATCGGGGTGAGGAAAGGTTTTACATTTTAAAAATGAATCATAGGTGGGGACTTGTTTACTGCTGGCAGATGCACCACTGCAGAATGTTTGCTTACTGTGTGTTCCGAAGACAGTAGATATAACACCTGGTTTCCCAGAATGCTCTGAGAGAATTCTGCACAGCTAATCAGCCTAGGCTGTGACATCACTGGGAGGGTGGGATTACATACCAATCTACAACCATATAGAACTATAGGAAATGTTTCTGATGCTGAAACCAGGATAAAAAGTGGGTATCGTGAATAGTTTACTACATTATACTATATGTAAGTGGAGTTCCTCCTTACTTATGGTCTAACTGACAGAGCCTGTCAATGACAGGTTCTGTCTGAATGAGACTGTCTGAATGCCACAGAATGAATTACGTACCCATCATTACTTATTCAGGGCACAGGTGAAGCTCTGCCCCCCTCGGCAGTACGGCGGCTGCCATGTGTCTGAAGACTGACAAAGGTCTTCAGAATCCTTTGTCTGCATGGCCGAGGCCCACTGGCAGTTGCGCGTGGCTAGAGCTAGGTTTTGAACCAAAAATTGCCAGGGCCCGTTCTGAGATGGAGGTGGAGCATTCACCTGCCTGGAGACGTCAAGACAGGTAAATATTTAACCCTGCGACACACCCCCATCATTCAGACTGAGCCTGTTCTCACCGACTGTCATTTTGGCTTGAAGTACTCTTTAACCTCCTTAGCGGTAATCCCGAGTCAGGCTCGGGACGGAAAGCTGCAGAACAGGGTGGTAATCTCGTGCCTGAGTGAGTTTCATGCGGGATCTGCTGTAGTATTTTTCTTCTTGTTTTTAGGGTCTAAAAGCTTGTGAAAAAATGTTATGGCTTTTAGATCTTAAAGTGGATCCGAGGCGAAATTTTACTCATTACATAATTGTATTTCTTTCCTATTGTTTATAGGGCATTCGTCAAGCCAAATACTTTTTTGTTTTTGTTTTAATACTCTAATTCCCTATAAACTAAATAAACCACGCCCACGGGTTTTCAGAGAGCCTTGGCAGTAGCAAGGGCTCATGGGAGCTCAGTCTGGGCAGGGGGAGGAGGAGGTGTTACTAGCCATTGATTTCAGAGGTGAAGGAGGGAGGAGGAGGGATTAGGTTTTTTTTCAGTCTGAGTGCTGATGGTGCAGATAAGCCTGCTTCTGTGTAATGTTTACAAACATGACTGCTGTCGTATCACAGGATGAAATAATCATATTCTATTAAAGCTGTTTGCAGCTAGATTTGCTAAACTTTAGATAAGATATATAGACAAGTTACTTGTTATAGTTCGTTTTTCATCTCTGATCCGCTTTAAACCTGGAAATAGTCATAACGCCAGGGAGGTTAGGGAGGTGTGAGAGGAAGCTAGAGTGACTGCAAGTTGTGTTGGCACTTGTTTCCTGCAAACTCCTTGCAGGTTTTGTCCTGGGCGAGGTGCAACCCTGGAGCTGCTGGCCACCATGCTGCCCCTTCATGAGGGTATATTTAAAAATGCCCACCCTGGCCAACACCAACCCACCCCCCACCCAAAACCCCCCACTAAAATGAAAGCAAGTTGACACTGCTATCTATAGAAGCGTACAGAACTGAGCCTGTTTTGTAAGTGTGACACATCTACAATTGGGGTTCTTCTGATAGATATGGTAGTTTAGGCAAAACTTTATATTTATCTCCTTCATTTCCTTCTCTAGAGAAATGCTTCAATCAACAGCAATGAGGAGCCGGTGCTAGATTTAGATATGGGAGGCTTCTTTTGTCAGACACTGTAAGTGCGAGTCAATAATGTAAATAATGCCCTTTGTATTTAAGATTTACAGTATTCTGGCATTCTAGATTATGCTCAATATAGTTCACTGGTATGCAATACTAACCCTCCCTCCCTAACTGATTGAACGTTGACCCCCGCACTAATTGCCTTTTGTAACCTGTAACCATAAGTAACACGCCCGCATTATCACATGCCTTCCAGATGGTGTAGGATGGGCGTTGTGAATCTCTGGACTCTGAAATGCTGACTGCCATTGACTAACGATAATCTCAGCTCTCTGTTTAACTCTCTTGGGCTTTGCATCTCCTGGGACTCGAGCTTGATTGGTTAGTGATTAGCAGGGCTAACAGTGAGACATGGCGGTGGTGGATAGTGATGCTAAATAGAGAATAAGCATGAGTAATCAGTGACCCTTCAGGGCTGCCATCATCTGAGTGGCCAAGGATTCAAAGGCTAGAAGATATTTCAGAATACATACATGCATCTCTACATGTTTCTATGGCAATTATTCAATTACATTTTTTTCTTCTACGTTTTCTCCTTGGTGATATTTTTACACCTCATCAATAAAATGCCTTTTAAGCCAACAGCATGCAAGAAAATGCCAAGAATAATTTGGACTTTTTTTTAAAAATCTATGTAAGTGAAATTATGCAGTCGGACCATCTCCACATGTCTGCCAACTCCCACAAATGGGACTTTTCTGACGCTGGTTGGTCTTCAGATTGGGAACAAACTCCAGAACTGTTAGGCAACATTTACTTGATGTGGAATGAGTCCATTTCTGCATTAGTGCACAGGCGGATCCAAGATGTGGTGAGGGTGCAGATGGGGAAATGGCCAGGGGAGAGAGGGCGTGGCTGAACCTGCATACCACGAAGTCCAGATGAATTCTGGGACCTGCTGAGGTTTAGGAGAGCCCTATTAGTGACAGTGGGCAGTGTTCATATGATGATAAGGTAGTAGGGTTGCATACTTTGCAATTATAGCCATCCACAATCTCAGAGATGCCCAAACTTTTTAGGCCAAGGGCCATATTGCTGTTCTTGAAAGTGCTAGGGGTCTGATCTAGCGAAATTGAACACAATTTTTGCTGATTGCAGTTAGGTACACTGTGTGTGACATTTTGTCAAATAAAACATTTCCACGGTTAATAATAACCCATATGCTGTGTGCATTTCGCACAGTGGCAGCGACAAATCGGTGGCTGTTATTGCTGCTGGCATAGTGGATGCTGCTGATCAGTGGCTGGCTGCTACTGCTGCAATGGTGGCTAATAACCTACAGGCGAGCAAAGGGGGAGGCAGTGCGTTGACACAAGGTGGCCCCTGCATGTGGCACCACGGCTATGGCCTGCGTGTTGCATGAAATTAACAGCTTTCGAGGCCACTAGAAAAGGCTCAGCGGGCCACATTTAGCCCCTGGGCCAGACTTTGGACATGCCTGAACTATATCATTGCTTGAAACCAGTAGAATGTAATTTGAGAGTGTATTGTCAGTTTAATAATAAATGATATGAAAAGCATGCGTATAGCGAGGAATATTAAGTTGAAATCTGTTACGTTATTGCTCATAAATGAAACCATATATACATTTAATATCAGCTTAGTAATAAAAAATGCAAGTGCGTGACATTAAAGAAGGAATGTAAATGGACGGCATTTAATAAAAGGACTATATTGTAATGTAGATCAGTGGGGCTGATTAATGCAATCTGGGAGTTTGGTGTCGTTGATCACAGCCTGATCACATTCTAGCCTGGATTATTCTAGTGCAGGCAGGAAATGTAAACAATCTGGTTGCCGTGGGTTACACACTCATCGTTCCGTCAGATTTATCGACCGGCGGCTGCATGATTGCCGTCTGGTCGCTGCGTCCTCCAGCCAGACAGCGAAGGACAGAGGTGTTGAGTAATAGCTTGTGCTGATTGTGGGGCTCTTCAGTATGGGTGTCTCCATGCTGTCATGCACACAATTTGTAGCTCTGTAGTACTTGGTCAATTGTCAGACGGAGACGATGACCTAAAATAAAGGCATTCTGGCTTCTGTAAATGATTCATTACTATTTAAAACAGGTTTGTATGTAGAAGAGCAATTTACTTATTCATTCTAGATATTTATCATGAAGTGTGTGTGTGTGTGTGTGTGTGTGTGTGTGTGTGTGTGTGTGTGTCTTGATGAAGAGGTAGCACTGGCATAACTACAATTCATCATGGCGGGCCCCCAGCAAGGCTTTGATAGTGCCCACATTGTACACACCGCTTCCCTTGCCTCCCCGGGTACCCTTCATGGCTGATGGCCCATTTTACAAGGGTCATTAACCACTTCAGTACCAGCAGCCTCTGTCCCCTTAAGGAGGCTGCTGGTACACTTAAAGGGCGCTTCCCGACGAATTGCCGCAAAAATCCGCCGCTTCCGCCGGTCACGTGTTCTGTCTGAGCCCCATGCTCCTCTCTCTGACGTCTCTGACGGCAGAGCGCTGTGTGCCGGTCAGGAGCCGCTTTCATTGGCTCCTGAACCTGCCAATCCATGTAGCCAATGGGATTGGCTTACAGTGATGACAGGGCCAGGAGCCAATGGAAACTGCTCCTGACCGGCACACAGCACTCTGCCGTCATAGAGAGGGTAGGGCGAGCGAATTGTGGTGGAGTCAAAGCGTCAGGATTGGCGGTAACGGCGCGGATGCGCGGTTAATGGGACGTTGAACCTACGTCCAGTCAGGGCCACCTTATGGACGTAGTTTCAACCTACGTCTGTCCGTATCCGGTTAAACAAGTGTGGCCATCATGATTTTTACACCCATAACAAGTGTAGCCACAAAAAAACCCTGATCTGGAGTATAGTCCCCTGTATCGGAGGAAGGAGCCCTCACAGCTCTGGGCCCCCCTGCAATCGCAGGGGCTGCTCTCCTCTAGTTACACCGCTGAGAGGTAGATTCAGCACTTGTGTAACTCCATTCTCTCCTAGACCAGCAGTACATTAATGAATAAATCAATGAATCAACTTCCAACTGCAGGACTTAGGAAAGTCCTACCAAAACACACTTCTTTTGAACAATGTTATTTTTAGCCCAAAGTCAGGGAGTCGTGCCAAATATAGCATTTCTTTTATTAATTAAAGGGAACCTAAACTGAGAAGGATATGAATTTTTCCGTTTAAAATAATACCAGTTCCCCGGCTCTCCTGCTGATCCTGTGTCTCTAATACTTTCAGCCACAGCCCCTGAACAAGCATGCAGATCAGGTGCTCTGACTGAAGTCAGACTGGATTAGCTGTATGCTTGTTTCAGGTGTGTGATTCAGCCACTACCGCAACCAAAGATCAGTAGGACTGCCAGGCAACTGGTATTGTTTAAAAGGAAACATCCATATCCTTCTCAGTTTAGGTTCCCTTTAAGAGCCTTTTAAATAAGTCAAGTAATTGGATCAAAAAATACATCCTAGGTTGCACAGACAGATATAAGAAAAAGGCCAGAGCTTAAAGTGCCTTGCAAAAGTATTCACCACCTTGGTTTTATAACAATTTTCCAACCTGAAATTTTAGCGTTTATCAATCTTATTTTATGCGAAGGATCTGCCCCAAAAAAGTCTGTTTTTAAAAACTTAGGGCTTTATGGCAAATTTTACCATGGCTGAAAAATGGACTGAATCCTCTATAATAAAACCCAAGTGTCTCTGCATCCCATGTCCCTGTGTGTGTTGTGTAGGAGTGCGTATGTGCAGGGAGGGAGGCAGAGACACTGACTGGGAGGAAGGGCCGGCCATGTGTGCGCATGTGTGGCGGATGTGAGCTTGTGCAGGGAGGGAGGCAGAGACACTGATTGGGAGGAAGGGCCGGCCGTGTGTGCGAGTGTGCGCATGTGTGGCGGACGGGAGCTTGTGCAGGGAGGGAGGCAGAGACACTGATTGGGAGGAAGGGCCGGCCGTGTGTGCGAGTGCGCGCATGTGTGGCGGACGGGAGCTTGTGCAGGGAGGGAGGCAGAGACACTGACTGGGAGGAAGAGGCGGCCGTGTGTGCGAGTGCGCGCATGTGTGGCGGACGTGAGCTTGTGCAGGGAGGGAGGCAGAGACACTGATTGGGAGGAAGGGCCGGCCGTGTGTGCGAGTGCGCGCATGTGTGGCGGACGGGAGCTTGTGCAGGGAGGGAGGCAGAGACACTGATTGGGAGGAAGGGCCGGCCGTGTGTGCGAGTGCGCGCATGTGTGGCGGACGGGAGCTTGTACAGGGAGGGAGGCAGAGACACTGACGGGGGGGGAGGGCCGGCCGTGTGTGCGAGTGCGCGCATGTGTGGCGGATGGGAGCTTGTGCAGCGGACCGCTGTGGTGGCTGCGCACGCGTGTACGACGGGCAGGTGCACGCAGAGACAGACCTAGCCCGTTTCTAAACAGGCTAAGGTCACTAGTAATTTATAAATGTTGTAAAAATAAGCAATTGATTTTTTTTTTACTGGAATTATTGATCCCAATACCTTAGGGCGTATGAAACCAATGTGGTATATAGTTTTGTCCTGTATGTAGGACCAACTGGAGGCGAGGCTGCATATTTCAGGTGGCTGAATAGAGTAATGGTTAAGGGCTCTGCCTTTGACATGGGAGACCAGGGTTCGAATCCTGGCTAGGTCAAGTACCTATTCAGTAAGGAGTTCAAGGCAAGACTCCCTAATACTGCAGGGTGGCCTCTTGAGCGCGTCCCAGTGGCTGCAGCTCTTGAGCGCTTTGAGTCCGAAAGGAGAAAAGCGCTATACAAATGTTGTTCAGATTATTATTATTATTTCTGTGACACACCTCTGCCTGCCCGTCAATGTTCCATGTGCCCCCAGTGCTGGTCCTGCCCCTGTTACTACACCTTATTCATGTCGCAGCCTATATCCTGCTCCAATAGAGAGGTAGGTAGGTGGGATGGGGGGGGGGGGGGGGGGGGGGCAAAGGAGGTAGTAGTCAAACTCTCACACCTTACCAGTATTCCGTACAGCTCCTTGAGTGACTAAGCCTACACTAATCAGCAAGGCTGAGTGCTGTGAAGACTTACCATCTATCTGTTTGCCATGTAGTGCAGCACCAAGGGATCTCTTTAAGTGTACTGTATCTTACGTCTCTCAAAAGTGCTAATTTTTTATCTTCCAGTTAAAATAACTTTTTATTTCCTAGGAGAAAACTCGAGAGAAAAAGTGAATTGCATATGGGCCTATGTCTTTTTCATTGCTGCTTAAGTACAAAACTAAATGATCTCATTCAATTAAAAGGCAACTATCAAAGTTAACAAAAATTCTAAATGCCACATATATTTCCATTAATTACTAGCAAATAGCAATACAAAGGCTTGCTTTCATCCTTTCATGTTTTATATGGCTGGATAGTGTAATGGTTAAGGGCTCTGCCTCTGACACAGGAGACCTGGGCTCTGCCTGTTCAGTAAGCCAGCACCTATTCAGTAAGGAGTTTCTTGGGCAAGTCTCCTTAACACTGCTACTGCCTACTGAGTGCGCTCTAGTGGCTGCCTCGCAAGCGCTTTGAGTGAAGAAGAAATGAAGAAAATGACATTTACGGAGAACAGTTCTCACTGCGGGCATTACTATGGAGGACTGTGCCCAGCACCCCCAGTTATGATAGCGCATTTAAGGAGGTGCGCCGCTGGATTAGACCAGGGCCATATGGCTTGACCCAGCCAACTGGGGCTGCCAGTGCATCAAGCCAGGGGACCAGGACAGTGAGGGACCTTCAAGACTACAGGGGGTTAGAAGAAGCCTTAGGTAAGTAAAAAGCATTCGGCTCAGTATTCCTTTAAAGTGTACCTGAGATAGTGCTCCTTTAAAAATGTATACATACCTTGGGCTTCATCCAGGCCCTCTGGCCTGATCGGTCCCTTATCCCCCTAAGTTGACTTCTCCTTTACCCGCAACTGGCCCCGGAAAATCCTCATGTCGGGCCCAGTCTTCGCAGGCGCAGTCCAGCTAGGCATGCTCCCCATCTTGCTTCCTTCACTGGGAGCATACTGCGCCGAGTGCTCCAGGCGACATGAATGCGGTGGGAGCATGCTCGCGGCCAGGCCATGCATGCGCAGTTGGCTTGACTGGAGGATTTTCTGGGGCCAATTGCAGTTAAATGGGGAGTCAGAAGAAGATGGCGTGGGAGTGATCAGGCCGGAGGGGGCAGGAAGAAGCTCCGGGTATGTATATTTTGTCTTTATATACCCATCTCAGGTTTCCTTTAAGCAGGTATAATTGATACTGTATAGCCAAGTTATGCTTATGTTGTAAACATTAACATTTCTACAGTTCAGAATTGTTTGTTTATGAACAATGGCTAAAAACAGCATTGTGATCTGTGCTAGGCCTGGCCCTGGCCTATCCCCTAGGCCTGCCCCTAGCCCATCCACCAGCCCATCCCCTAGGCCATCCCCTAGGCCTGTCCCTAGCCCATCCCCTAGGCCTGGCCCTAGCCCACCCCCTAGACCTGCCCCTAGCCCATCCCCTAGGTCTGCCCATGGCCCATCCCCTAGGCCTGCCCCTAGCCCACCCACTAGGCTTGGCCCTAACCCATGCTCTAGCTCATCCCCTAGGCCTGCCCTTAGCCCATCGCCCTAGGCCTAGACCACCCCCTAGGCCTGCCCCTAGCCCACCCACTAGACTTGGCCCTAACCCATGCTCTAGCTCATCCCCTAGGCCTGCCCCTAGCAGCCCATCCCCTAGACCTGCCCCTAGCCCATTCCTATGCCTGGACCTAGGCCATCCCCTAGGCCTGCCCCTTGCCCATTCTCTAGCCCATCCCCCAGGCCTGGCCCTAGCTCATCCCCATGGCCTGGACCTAGGCCATCCTCTATGCCTGCCCATTACCCATCCCCTAGGCCTGCCTGTAGACCTACCCTTAGCCCATCCCCTAGGCCTGCCCCTAGTCCATCCACTATCCCACCCCCTAGGCCTGCCCCTAGTCCATCCACTAGCCCACCCCCTAGGCCTGCCCCTAGCCCATCCTCTAGCCCTCCCCCCAGCTCATCCCCTAGCCCACCCCCTAGGCCTGCCCCTAGCTCATCCCCCTAGTCCTGCCCATAGACTTAATATAGTCCAAGCACAGAGAGACTAGACAAGTATGCAGGTCCTCCACAGCTGTAGATATCAGCCTGTCATGTCTGTTAGCAGTGGGGCACAACGGAATTGGGCAGTAGGCATCCAGTAAGGTGCAGTAATATATACATAGGTTACTGAAGCCTTACTCCTTTACCCGCAACTGGCCCCGGAAAATCCTCATGTCGGGCCCAGTCTTCGCAGGCGCAGTCCAGCTAGGCATGCTCCCCATCTTGCTTCCTTCACTGGGAGCATACTGCGCCGAGTGCTCCAGGCGACATGAATGCGGTGGGAGCATGCTCGCGGCCAGGCCATGCATGCGCAGTTGGCTTGACTGGAGGATTTTCTGGGGCCAATTGCAGTTAAATGGGGAGTCAGAAGAAGATGGCGTGGGAGTGATCAGGCCGGAGGGGGCAGGAAGAAGCTCCGGGTATGTATATTTTGTCTTTATATACCCATCTCAGGTTTCCTTTAAGCAGGTATAATTGATACTGTATAGCCAAGTTATGCTTATGTTGTAAACATTAACATTTCTACAGTTCAGAATTGTTTGTTTATGAACAATGGCTAAAAACAGCATTGTGATCTGTGCTAGGCCTGGCCCTGGCCTATCCCCTAGGCCTGCCCCTAGCCCATCCACCAGCCCATCCCCTAGGCCATCCCCTAGGCCTGTCCCTAGCCCATCCCCTAGGCCTGGCCCTAGCCCACCCCCTAGACCTGCCCCTAGCCCATCCCCTAGGTCTGCCCATGGCCCATCCCCTAGGCCTGCCCCTAGCCCACCCACTAGGCTTGGCCCTAACCCATGCTCTAGCTCATCCCCTAGGCCTGCCCTTAGCCCATCGCCCTAGGCCTAGACCACCCCCTAGGCCTGCCCCTAGCCCACCCACTAGACTTGGCCCTAACCCATGCTCTAGCTCATCCCCTAGGCCTGCCCCTAGCAGCCCATCCCCTAGACCTGCCCCTAGCCCATTCCTATGCCTGGACCTAGGCCATCCCCTAGGCCTGCCCCTTGCCCATTCTCTAGCCCATCCCCCAGGCCTGGCCCTAGCTCATCCCCATGGCCTGGACCTAGGCCATCCTCTATGCCTGCCCATTACCCATCCCCTAGGCCTGCCTGTAGACCTACCCTTAGCCCATCCCCTAGGCCTGCCCCTAGTCCATCCACTATCCCACCCCCTAGGCCTGCCCCTAGTCCATCCACTAGCCCACCCCCTAGGCCTGCCCCTAGCCCATCCTCTAGCCCTCCCCCCAGCTCATCCCCTAGCCCACCCCCTAGGCCTGCCCCTAGCTCATCCCCCTAGTCCTGCCCATAGACTTAATATAGTCCAAGCACAGAGAGACTAGACAAGTATGCAGGTCCTCCACAGCTGTAGATATCAGCCTGTCATGTCTGTTAGCAGTGGGGCACAACGGAATTGGGCAGTAGGCATCCAGTAAGGTGCAGTAATATATACATAGGTTACTGAAGCCTTACAGGACAGTACTGAATCAGCGCCCCACAGTATCATGTCACAAATAAAGTATGTGCTCCGTAGTTTCCTTGCTGTTCCTACTTATTGCTGTAAATGTAGAGTCATTTACATTCATGCAGACAGACCTAAAACCACATGCAATATAATACATGTAGCAATGCAACATTCCAATAAGGCTCAGCTCATTTCACACCCGTAGACAGCTCTCATTGGATTGCCCTGCAGTGCAATGTCTGGCAATGGAAAGTAATCGAGTAAGGGACATGGCACTGGGAGCAGTCACATGACTCCACAGACCCTGCTTTCACTACACCTGCTCTGAATACTAATGATGTGGCTGGGTGAACTCCATAGCTGTAGACAGGGGGTGAGTTATCCCAGAGGAGAGCAGAGGTCAGTGGAAGATACAATTTAAATGAAGTGCCTGTCTATGAGCTCACGGTGCACTGCAAGGCTGTCGGCTCTGGTCACACATGGAGCATTGCTGCTTATGTTGCAGGGAAAATAATTATGTTAAACTTTTAAAGAGAATCTGTACTCTAATATTCTTACAATAAAAAGCATACCATTCTATTCCTTATTTTCTCCTGTGCCCCTCTGTGCTGTTTCTGCCACTCTCTGCTGCAATCCTGGCTTGTAATTAACAGTTTTAGGCAGTGTTTACAAACAAACTAACCAGCTTCTAATAGGCTCAGCTAAGCATAGTGTGTGAGTCATTCAGAGTGTGCAGGGGGCCTGCAGAGGGTGTGTATCGCTTCTAACCAATCACAAGCAGCCCTGCACATTCCACACAATCAAGCTTTAGCCCGAAAAACAGGACAGAGGAAAGATACATTGATTTATTACAGAGACAGTGCAGTTAGGAAAGACTGCAGTAAGCCAGAGCAGATTAGAACAGGCATAGGAACTTATAGGATAGAAGAACTAAGGCTGAAAAATTTGTTAGAGTCTCTTTAAGTACCAACTTATTGCACAGAGCTGTATGTTAAATAGAGGAAACCCTAACCTGAAACACACATGATACTCCGCTCCATGTCGCACGCTGTTTACACTCAAGTAGTCGCTGTGTGCCCCAGCTCCTCTATATTATGCTGTATTCCCAGCTAGCACCTTGCAGCGATGGGTCCCTGGTTCGAATCCCGGCCATGGCACCATCTGCATGGAGTTTGTAGGCTCTCACTGTGTTTGTGTGGTTTTCCTCCGGGCCCTCTGTTTCCTCCCACATACTAAGAACATACAGATAAGGTGATTTGCATCCCCCGTAAATGGGTCCTAAACTGTGATGGGCACAGGACTATGGTAGGGATTCGATTATCGTATTTTTTGGACTAGAAGATGCTCCGGACTATAAGCTGCACCTAGGTTTAGAGGGCAAAAAATAGGGAAAAAATATTCTAAACCTGGTGTGCCATGGTCCAGGGGCGTCTTGTAGATGTTCTCCCCCAATTATTGTGTCCTCTTTCTGCCCCCATTGGTGTAATTCTCTTGTCCCCATTGGTGTAATCATCTTGTCCCTCCTGCCCCCCTTGGTGTAATCCTCCTGTCCCCCTTGGTGGCCTCCACCTGTCCCTTCCGGTGGAAACATAGACAACACCAATTTCAGCCTGGAGACTTGTGCAGGATGCAAAGAAAAAGCCATAAATAACTTAAGCTGTTTGAGATCATCGGGGCACTCATGACGGCAGAACGCCGAGGCTCGGGCTGAGGCGCTAGCTTCCGGGTCTCGGCTGGCCGCTGACGTCACTGGAGCGCAGCCTGGCACTCAGCTCCCATTGGCTATGCGTACGCACGCTCAGTATGCGCTCCGCCGCTGTAAACATTAGCCATGTGGTTGTGTTGTGTGTCAGCTGACCTGCTGACACACTGGTATGTCATTGGTTACTTTCGATTCTGTTTGTTTCTGATTGGTTAGTCCTTGTATTTAAGCATGGTGAGCGCCCTCAGACATCGCCCGTGATGGCAATAGCTTTTGGCTTGTTGCTGGGTATGCGCTCACAAACTATCTGTTTCCTGTTGCCGACTGCTTGTATCTTGACCACGTTTACTCTAGATTGATTCTGTTGCCGACTCTGCTTGTATCCTGACCATGCTCTATTGGATTACTGGTTGCTGACTCTGCTTTGTTTCCTGACCACGCTTTATTGGAATACCCGTTGGCGACTCCGCTATTGTACATAGACCTTGCCTGTTTGCCGCCTGGATCGACCTCTGTCTGGAAAAGGACTTGAATGAATGCTGCCTGGACTGACATCTGGCTAGTAATGATCAGGCTATCTCTTAAGTGCCTGAACAGTGTAACCCTTCTACCTGCTTGCAGTCATCTGACTCTCATCTGGATTGCCTCATCCCCCAGGCCTCAGGCAACTATTATACTTGTGAACACTGTGCCTTGCATTATTACTATTGGTTCTGTTTGGTGGATACTATCTGTCAGTCTGTATGCTACATCTACCTGCAGGGTTATTGTAGTTCTGTATTTGGTAGGAGCTTGGTGCAGGTGTTACAGGCTGGGCTATAGGTCAGTCATATGGGCATACAGCCTGACCTATAGTCATTGACCAGACAAGTCTGACAAGCTGACATCCAGGATCCTCTACAGAAAAGTGGTGCGAACATTTCAAGATGCACAGTAAGGAAGCACTTGAAAAGAAATAAGCTGCATGATCACGTTTCCCCCCCAAAAAACAAAAAAAAACCTTTACTGTGCCAATGTCACAAAATAGCCAGCTTAAAATATGCAACAGAGTTCTTAGACAGGTATTGCAGTGTCCAGAAAAAAAAGTTGTTTGGAGCGGTAAGACCAAAAAGGACATTAAGGACAGAACCATAGACTCGAGAGGAATCAACAATGACTGTTATGAAAAGTACACCATTCCTACTGTGAAACATGGAGGTGCACTTCTGGATAGTGTGTGCTACAGCAGCATGGGGAATTCAGTCAGAGGTGATGGCAAGATGAATGCAGCATGATATCAGAGAATACTGGAAGACAGATTGAGCTCCTAAGCCTGAAAGATGTGCAGGGGATGCTCTTGGCCTTTCCAACATGACAATGATCCCAAACACAAACCCAAATCAATCAATCATTGGCTACATCAGAAAAAAATAATAGTTCTGCAGTGGCCATCACTGCCTCCAGTCCATATCTCAATATCACTGACCCATTTTGGGAAGATCTCAAACATGCAGTTCATGCTGGACAGCCAAAGAGTTTACAAGGACTGGAGACTTTTTGCCCAGCTTTACCATCAGAGAAAATGACCCTCACCCACTGCTATCAGAAAAGTCTACAAGCTGTCATTGATGGTCAAGGAGTGGAGGGGGGTTTATACAGTATTAAGAACTAAGGGTATGCAAACCTTTGAATAGGGACCAGCTCAGATTTTCCA
This sequence comes from Hyperolius riggenbachi, assembly GCF_040937935.1. NCBI lineage: Eukaryota > Metazoa > Chordata > Amphibia > Anura > Hyperoliidae > Hyperolius > Hyperolius riggenbachi. Next base: position 29,789,695 of record NC_090657.1, on the reverse strand, counting down.
TAATTGTGTTTTATTTGTAATGTAATGGGATTAACACAATTATTCAAAAAAAGGCATGTTTTGCCTGATTACTCGGATTTTGTTTAATGTGTACCATTCTTTTAGCAAAACATGGCAGTTTATGGAGTCTTCTAAGCACAACTATACATCTTCAAGTAAACCTGAGGAGAAAAAAGTAGTAGGTGCGTCCGATGGTAAACTCCAAGAACCGGGGGAAAAGAAGAGACAGAGAACATCAGGAGCGCCGATATAGTGTAAGCTTTAGAACAATGGTAAATGAAAACTAACAAACTTCTCACAAAAACTGGGTTGCTAACGTGAATCTAGCAAGGGGAGAGGAAGCGCTCCAATGGTGCATTAAACCTTTTATTTATAAAACACGCAAAGAAAGTTGCACAAACTATTCTAGTTTCAAATCACTTTGGGAGGCCGTCCAACGAGCTCTCTCACAGATCCTGAGCTTGGCCAGAGCAAGCAGGAGCAGTGGTAATCGGGGAGACGCGGACTGCGGGCAGACCCTCCTCTCAGCATGTCGTCTGACGCCACAATGCGTTTTGGCGCTTAGCCACGCCTCCTTCAGGTGGCCTGAAGAAGGCATGACTAAGCACTGAAACGCATTTATAAATTAAAAGGTTTAATGTACCATTAGAGCACTCCCTCTCCCCTTGCTTTTTTCACATAGACCATTGGTACCACCCAACATTGGGAGCAAGCACCAGGAGCATCATAACCACTAAAAAGGGACAGCTCAAGTGATAGTACATTCTTTACGCTTCTGTTGGAGGATCATCTTAGTACTGTTGTCGGTCGCTCTGCAATAAAAAACGAACCGCTGGACATGTGTTATGAGGGGGAGTGCCTATCTAGGGAAAAACACTGCGATGGGTGTCCTAAAATTTCATTGCAAAAATGATTCTAATAAATGATCATTACCTTGAATGAGGAGTAGGATACTGTATATAAAAAAAAAATATTTATTGGACACTTAGAAGGGAAATGCATCTTGCGAGTATTGGGCTTGACTGCTTCTTCAGGTCACGGTGAGCATCTAAAATCAAATAACATAAGGGGCTCACGGTCCAGTGTTCAACATATTAAAATCATGATATTAAAAAACAGTATAAGGCCCAGTGCACACCAAAAACCTCTGGCAGATCCTCAACGCTAGAGGTTTTTGAAGCAGATTTTCAAAGCCATTCTAGGCATGTTTGAGATCCTCTAAACATGCCTAGCGTTTTTTGGAGCGTTTTTGTGTAGCAAATTTCATATATTGTTACAGTAAAGCTGTTACTTAACAGCTTCTGTAACAAAACCGCCTGAAAAAACGCTCAGATCTAGTGTTTTTCAGAGGGGTTAGAGCTTTTCCTGTACTTTACATTGAGGCAGAAACGCTTCTGCAAACTGCAAAAATGCTGCAAGAGCCACGTTTGCGGTTTGCTAAAAACCTCAAATCGCTGGTGTGCACCATCCCATAGGGATACATTAGCCAAGCATTTTCATAAGCGGCAGCGTTTTTGAAAATGCTACCAGAAACGCTTGGTGTGCACCAGGCCTCCGTCCACGAAGTTAGTGTATTTCCTTATCCAGTAATCTAATAAAATCAATAAATGTTCTAATTGTGTACCAACTCATTGAAAACTTAAATGATTACAATGGTCAATAAGTTAAATAATGAAATCAAAGAGAAAGGTGGAAAAAACGTTACATTAAACATATCTGCATAATATACCGTATATACTCGCATACAAGCCGAATTTTTGACCCCCCAAAAGGGGGTCAAAAGTTGGGGGGTCGGCTTGTATGCGAGTCTTCCCTGGTGGTCTAGTGGTCGGGTGGGTGGTCCGCGCCCCGCTCCCCCCCTCCCCGCTCCCCCCGCGGCCGCCGTTGCTATTACCTGCTTAGGCAGCGGCCGCTTCCTAATCCGCGTTCCCCTTCTCATTCTCAAGTTGCAGAGTGTATCACAGCAGCGCGCCTGGCGCTGCTGCTGTGACGTTGCAGGGGGCAGGAAAGAGCGGTTCCCCTGGTAACAGCGATACAGATCGCCGCTACAGGGAGCCGCGCTCTTTCCTGCACCCTGCATCGTCACAGCAGCAGCGCCGGGCGCGCTGCTGTGATACACTCTGCAACTTGAGAATGAGAAGGGGAACGCGGATTAGGAAGCGGCCGCTGCCTAAGCAGGTAATAGCAGCGGGGGGAGCGGGGGAGCGCTATACTTGGGGCACTACCTACCTATACTGGGCACTATACTGGCTAAACTTGGCACTATACTGGCTAAACTGGGCACTTTACTAGCTAAACTGGGCACTATACTGAGGAACTACCTACCCATACTGGGCGCTATACTGGGCACTATACTGGCTAAACTGGGCACTTTACTAGCTATACTGGGGCACTATACTAGCCATACTGGGGCACTATACTAGCTAAACTGGGCACTATACTAGCTAAACTGGGCACTATACTAGCTATACTGGGCACTATACTAGCTATACTGAGGCACTACCTACCCATACTGGGCGCTATACTGGCTAAACTGGGCACTATACTAGCCATACTGGGGCACTATACTAGCTAAACTGGGCACTATACTAGCTATACTGAGGCACTTCCTACCCATACTGGGCGCTATACTGGCTAAACTGGGCACTATACTAGCTATACTGGGGCACTATACTAGCCATACTGGGGCACTATACTAGCTAAACTGGGCACTATACTAGCTATACTGAGGCACTACCTACCCATACTGGGCACTATACTGGGCACTATACTGGCTAAACTGGGCACTTTACTAGCCATACTGGGGCACTATATTAGCCATACTGGGGCACTATACTAGCTAAACTGGGCACTATACTAGCTATACTGAGGCACTACCTACCCATACTGGGCACTATACTGGCTATACTGGGCACTATACTAGCTATACTGGGCACTATACTAGCTATACTGGGCACTATACTAGCTATACTGGACACTACCTACCTATACTGGGCACTATACTAGCTATATTGAGGCACTACCTACCCACACTGGGCACTATACTAGCTATACTGGGACACACTGGGGGGCTGCACCAATCCAGCATTTCCTACCCCTGGCTTATATGGGGGTCAATCATATTTCCCTGGTTTTTCAGGGAAAAGTTGGGGGGTCGGCTTATATGCGGGTCGGCTTATATGCGAGTATATACGGGTATCTAGATAGAAGATTGCTCATATCTTCTGGACAGGAATCACCTGTTGAATCACTCTTCCCCGCTGTGTGATTCACTTGCTATGTGATGTCATGCTCTAATTGTGCTGGTTTGTTGTTTCAGGAGTATACGCAGTGCCATTTTTCCTAAGTGTGCTCAAAGTCTGTGGTTCCATCTTACAGACGCTATACTTTTGACCTGAGGAAATGGTAAGGGCAACGAAACGTGCTATCTTTGTGTCGGTTAAATTTTAATTTCCCATTCCTCGCATGAGGTAAGACTATCTGTATTAAACATTTTAAAGTATTTTATATTCCTGGGACACCTTCTCTCACCTCCCATTTTTCTAAGTGACCGTGTTGAGCAGCTTTTGTTTTTAATTTACAAATTTCTGATAAAAGCCTCTTCCTATACACATTCCATTTAAAATGCTGAGGGAACACTATTTTCTTGTTAAAAATAAGAGAAACCAAGAGCCCCAATAGTGCAGTATGTACTGATAAAGATAAAATTGTAAGTGAATATGGGATTATACTCAAACGTGGGTCGCCTCCAAGGCAACCACTGTAAAGGCAGGTGAGGTTGACATGACAATTCTGTCCTCACGCAGGTAAAATTGTCGCTCTCTGTAGTAGGAAGATAATTGGGGACACACCCCTCCACCAAGGGTGGACAACTATAACGATTGAGTTTGATGATACAGAGGTGCCTGATAGAGTAAAGGCCCATACACACGCCGGATTTTCCCGCCCGGCTCAAGACCAGTCTTATCACCCGAACGACGGACTGTACACATGCCAGATTTGGCGTGCGGACGAATGAACGAGGGGACGTTCAAATGACCCGTCGTTCGGGAAAATCCTACGTGTTTATGGGCCTTAAAGGTGGCCATATACCTGATGATTATGGGCAGAATCAACAAATTTATCTCTAATGGAATCTGATTAGAGATAAATTTGTCTCTTGTAGATTCTGGCCATATACTACAAGCCGATTTCAGCATGAAATGTTCAGGGAATCGGCCGAGCCCGCTGCGTCCGCGCCCCTGCTGCCCCCGAATGTATAAATGTGCCCTCTGAATGCATTTATACATTACTTGTCCTGTAGCAGCCTCCGCACGATGTCCCATAACCTCCGGCCGGCTCTCCGTACACGCTACTGGCACGTAGACGTTATACACCGACGTCAGACGCAAGGCGGCAGTAGCGTGTACGGAGAGCCGTCCAGAGGTTATGGGACATCGCACAGAGGTTGCAACCAGACCGGTAACTTATAAATGCACATGGGGGGCAAATTTATACATTGCGGAGGGGGCTTCATTGTCTCGTTGCTTGTTCCGGAATTTGCCTTCATACCACCGCGCACCCAACCAAGCAACTTCGGCCCGACATCTTGCAGCATGCGTAATAGACAAAGCGACCAATTTCTGCTCCAAAATTGGTTGCTTTGTTGGTCGGGCATGCACTTGGCGGCAACGATTTTCATCCAATTTGATTATAATAATCAAATTGGATGGTCGATCGGCCGCCAAGTCGCCTGATGTATGGTCACCTTAAAACACTTATAAATTATTAGGAGGTAGCGGTGGACTTACCGCCAGGCAGTTGGACACAGGTTGTCCATTTTCAAAAGCAGTTTTTTATTAGTAAAAAAAAAACCGCAACAACGATAGCTCCACTAGCTGTGCCCAACGGTAAGTCCACCACTACCTCCTTTTAATGATTTTTAAATGTTTTACGCCTTTTGTGTCATCGAACTCAATCGCTATTTTCTTGTTGTCTGATGTAAAGCTTGTAGATAGTCAATCTTGTTTAATTGAATGTAAAAAGAATTCTGTCTGGTAAACAATTTGATTTGGAAAGTTAAGTTGTACTGTCAGTGATTAGAGCAAACCTCAAGGCATTACTGGCGTCCATAATTATTGACTGAAGCTTCCTACCTGTTTATATTGGATGCTTGTGTTTTGTTTACATCATGTGACCGTGAACAGCCAACAATGGGCAAAGTGGAAGCATCACTCCATCACTATGTATGCAGACTGTGATCGGAGGGAGGCATTAATAATGATTAGGAGAGTAGCCCTGCTATCTCCGTGCTGGGCTGACATTCTAACTGAATAGTATTGATGCTGGTGGTTAGTGGTCCTCTTGGCCAGATAATCCGTGCTTGTAAAAGACAGCAAAAGTAGAAATGATAAATAAGTTCGGACTGTTGCTTTTACAAAACTACAGTTTCATATTCTGAGCAAATACTTTTACACAGGTTAAAATGTAGTTGCCATCTTTTCAGCCGACAGGGTCTAAACCTCTTTTTAGGATAATAATTCACTCTTATTTTGGTACCTTTTTTTAAAGTGGTCTGAAAGTCAGCATTTCTACTTTGCTCTAAAAGATTCCTCACAGCTTGAAAGCTATTATCCCAGACATTTTTTTTAGCAGAACATTACTGAAGTGGTTAAACAATGCATTTTGTCCTGCTATCCAGCTTCAAATCCACATCCAAACTGTAGATAACAGTATCTTTGTTTACATTCTAATCTTGTTACAATGTGTGTAAACACAGTGTAACAGGTAAAAAGGAGCTCCCTGTGCTACACACACACACACACACACACACACACACACACACACACACACACACACACACACACACACACACACACACACACACACACACACACACACACACACACACCACACCCCCCCCACACAACACACACACCACACACACACACACACACACACACACACACACACACACACACACACACACACACTCACACACTCACACACTCACACACTCACACACTCACACACTCACACACACACACACACACACACACACACACACACACACACACACACACACACACAATCACACAATGCACACACACCACACACACACCAGAATAGCTCATTAGAAGATGTTAATATATATAAAAAAAAAAGCAGTTTGAATAAAATGCAATGACCGCTTTTAGGGCAAGATAAACTATACTTTGGAAACGTGTAATTTGCTAACAGACAATATTACATATGCACAAAAGCAAATATGATAACTGTATGAGTAATAAAAAGTAGGAAAAAACATTTTTATTGAATGTTATGTCGGAGTTTCAGACCACTTTAAGGACATCTGACGTGAGAGGGATAGGGAGGATGCCATATTTGTTAACTTTTAAACACCAGTTGCCTAGCATCCTGCTGATCTTTCATGCATCAGTAGTGTCTGTATCCCACACCTGAAATAAGCATGTGGTAAATCCAGTCAAACTTCAGTCTGCAACACCTGATCTGCAAGCTTGTTCGGGGGCTCTGACTCCTGCTAGGTACACACGATAGAAATAATCGATCTGACAGTCAGAAACTTGCATCGTGTGTATGTAGCATAGAGGTACACAAGAGGATCAGCAGGACAGCCAGGCAATTTCAGACAGGCCAAGTGTCACGGTTTCTCGGTGGCACTAAGGATTTGCAGCCTCTATCACGGGATCACGGGGCACAGGTCAAATGTCCCGGCCTCTTCACAGAGCAGGAGAGTTTGCAGTTAACTGTTTCACTGCCCAGAGTCTTTGCAGAGAGCACTACAATACATGCATCACATCACACTCTGCAGCCTTGCCTCACGCTGAACTTCATCAGCACCACAACAACATAAAACTCAGCAGTAATTTCTTTGAAGTTGAGAGAGTGAGAGACAGGGATCTCTACCCTGGCTATCTGGTTACCGAGCATCTGAATAGTGAGGTAGATATCTTATCTTTCAATATGCTTGTGAAGTTCTAGAAATCCTGTATGTACCAATCATATTGGTTGCCTTCCTCTGTGCTACTGCTTTTATTAATAACCCATATTGAGGTACAAGATCCTTAATTAGGAATAGTTGTGTGATTTTATGCACTTACAGTCCTGGGACTAGAGTTAGAAACTTGTAGGCACTGTGTTAACATTTCTGATATGTGAAGTTTTTTTTGCCAGAGATAAAGAATTTAATATTTTGCACATTTCAATCTATATTTTCTTATTTAATATATCCATAACTCTTCATGCAGAGCGGTTTACGCTAATTTATATCCTTGAATACATGTGTGCTGTGATTATTCTTGAAATAACTTCCCTACCATCGCTCTATCGCCAATCTCTGCATAGGATAGAGGGGGAAACTGTATAGGGGAGGGGCGTAGTTTTGAAAAATTGGGGCGTGGTTAAAGGCGTGTCTTAGTGTCCCTTTTTCCTGTCTTCAAAAGTTGAGGTATGCAATTTGCATTGTTTAAAGGATGCCAGAGCCAAAATAACCTAGAGAAACGGGAGGGGGGGGGGGGGGGGGGGGGGGGAGGAGGCGTATACGGTGACCTGACCTGATTCTTACCGCTCCTCCCTGTTTTCCCTTCTGCCCCCTCATGCTACCTACATGCCCCTCCGGCAGCCTCTTCCAGGTGGCCAGAGATGGGCACTACTGCGCTGGCCGGGCTGTGTGCGTCCTACTGCATGCGGCCATGGCCGGGAGTGCTCTGTGCATGTGTATGCAATCACTACATCATACGCATAACGTCAGCTCTGCAGAGACACTAATTACCCCATCTGTGAATGTTTGTGGTTTTCTGCAAAACATGCACTGCTGGTGGGACCAGGCTCTGATTTAAGTCACAGGAGTCTATAGGCACAGATGTCCTGGCACCTTGGACTTCACCCTCCATGAGCCTTCAAACCCCCGCCAATTCGCTCCGCAGGTGCGCTGGCTGCCCCAGCCGTCACTTCTCCCCTACTTCCCTTGCCCAGTGTAGGTAGCTACAGGTGCTCCTAGTATTGGGTAGTTAGAGGTACCCTCAATAATAAGTAGCTACAGGTGCCCCTTAGCATTAGGTAGCCAGAGGTACCCTCCATATTAAGCAGCTAGAGGTGCCCCTGATTGGAGAGAGATCTTGTCAGTGGAATGCCAAAAACGGAATGAGTAACCTCTCCTTTACACTCATTTACCCAGTCTGCATAGGTAAGGCAGGTGAGAGGCACTTAGGGAGGGAAGTGAGCCACCTTTCCATCTTCAGGTGCCTATAAGCACAAGCCTACAGTGCCTTATGGTAAATCCTGCCCTGGGTGGTACTTGAGGGCAGCGTTGGGGCGTCCTGGATACTGGGTTTTTGCTCTGCCCACCCAGTGGGTTGAATGAGCTCTGTTCTGTCATCACTCCACACTGCAACTAAAGGCTTTTACGCACATGCAAGCAGGGCCGGATTTGTACTTTCCAGCGCCCTAGGCCGGCTGTCACCAACCGCGCCCCCCCCATTCTGTCCAACTCTGACTAGTGATCACTGGGTTACATGGGCTCCTGTCTGTTTTGCTGCTTTGCCCCCCCCCCCCCCCCCCCCCCCCGTTCAAAGAAGCAGTGCATGCTCTGTCCACTCCATGTAATTTTGCACTCCAGCCTGGATGCACAGCAGCCGATAGTGTTCTGGGCATACATAATTCAGAAATGATGCTCATATATGAGCAGCACTTGTCAAGTACACATACCCATAACACTCCCAGGCTCGGCTGCTGTGCACATCAGTACAGGAGTGCGTAATAACAAGAAGCCCGAGAGGACAGAGTATGCACTGCTTCTTTGTCCTTTGTGTGACTTGCTTCAGTCAGAGTCACAAACAGGTGATGGTGCAGCGCAAAGGAGAGAAACCCATCCAAAGCAGAACAGGTAAGTAGAAGGATCCAACACTACACACGCTGGCATAGATGTTGTGTAATGCTAGGTACACACGATGCAATTCTGACAGATTTACTGTCAGATCGATTATTTCCAAAGTCTGATCTGATTTCCAATCAATTTTTCAATCAATTTTCCGTTCATTTCTATGAAAAAAATCATGTGTGTACAAGTAGCTTTAATGGCTTGTTTTAGAATGCGGAGTAGTTGGTGCGCCCGCATTATTTATATATTTAACCACTTAAGCTCTCAGTCGTTTTCACTTTATGCATCCGAGCAATGTTCACCTCTTATTCATTAGCCTATAACTTTATCACTACTTATCACAATGCACTGATATATATCTTGTTTTTTCCGCCACCAATTAGGCTTTCTTTGGGAGGTACATTTTGCTAAGAGCTACCTTACTGTAAATGCATTTTAACAGTAAGAATAAGAAAAAAAAAATGAAAAAATTCATTATTTGTCAGTTTTCGGCCATTATAGTTTTAAAATAATACATGCCTCCATAATTAAAACCCACGTATTGTATTTGCCCATTTGTCACGGTTATTTCACCGTTTAAATTATGTCCCTATCACAATGTATCGCGACAATATTTTATTTGGAAATAAAAGAGCATTTTTTCCGTTTTGCATCCATCACTATTTACAAGCTTATAAAAAAAAATAGAGAGAAATATTTCATCTTTGCATAGATATTTAAAAAGTTTAGACCCTTAGGTAAATATTTGTGGTTTTTTTTTTAAAGTAATGTTTTTTTTTTTTTTTTTTATTAAACATTTTATGTGGGCATTTTTGGGAGGGTGGGATATAAATAGTGTTTTATTTGGGGAAATATTTGTGTATTGTAATGTTTTTTTACTTTTACTTGTAGTTTTACTTTTTGGCCACAAGATGACAATCTCGATTTTGTTTACATGACGTCACTCTAAGCGTACAATGTACGCTTAGAGGGACATAGCTTCAGAAAAAGCGTAGCTTCCGAGAGAAGCTGTCGCTTTTTCGGCGGGGGAGAGGAATCAGTGATCGGGCACTATAGCCCGATACATTGATTCCTGGGCTACCGAATCCACGTCCGGGAGTGCGCGTGCACGGGCGCGATCGGCCGCGGGAGCGCGCCTGTCCTCGATGTTTTTATACGTCAAGGAGGACAAAGTGGTTAAATAAGTTGGTTGTTTAGTTGATCAGCGCTTGTGTACGTACAAGCTGTGTGGCTGATCATGTTGTGCGGTTGGTTGCAGGGGTGTAACAATAGATCCTGCAAGGGATGCAGCTGCAGGGGGCCCTGTCCTGAGAGGGACAACTAAGGGCAAGGAGAGAAAAAGCTTTCTGCTCTCTGCACAATTGTTCTAATGACTGCGTCTGCTCAACCACTGATAAGGAATAATACAAAGTTTCGTATACAAAGATTTGTAGACAGTCCCTATTCAGTGTGCAGCAAGCTCTTGTGTACAGCGACCAGCCCCCAACCAAGCTAGGGAGGGTTAGTGGGAGGGGGCCCCATCCAAAGTTTCGCAGTGGAGCCCAGTGATTTCTAGTGACGCCCCTGGTTGGTTAGGCTCAATACACACGTGTAACTTAATGCACAGACACTCTTTTTAAAAAGCGGAATGCAAGGGTCCTCTGAGCCAAATTTCAAGCAGATTTTAAGGTAAGCACTCGCTAAAATGATTCTCAATTGGTACGTTTAGCACGATCTGTGTTTGTGTTTGGGTTTCTGCCCAGAGTTCAGCATTAATGAACTCCGCTCTGTGCGAAGATTAATTCTGAGTAATTGCCATGATTTGCTACAGATTGCATATTGCAGTAAATCATACCATTAATAGCTGATATGTTTCTACAAGCCACTGCTGTGAATTCCTTCTGCAATGCCAGAGACCAAGAGTCCAAGGTAGCGTATGAGAGAATAGTTTCCAAGGATAGGCTCCTATTGCTGGCCCTAGGCTCCTCTGGAAACAGAAGAGGATAATAATAATGGGCTTTCCTTGGCAACTGGTAAGATCAAGCAGCTCTAATAGAGAGGAAGTGTTGAGTATCCCTTTTGTGTTGATCATCAGTACAAGTCAATCTAGGAGGTGAGGGTTGTAGGTAACAGCAATTACCAAGATGAAAAGAAATAGGGTCTCGAGGTGGTTAGTGCTGGACAAGGGCTGGCTCCTTTGTCACACCACCTTATTGTACATGTATCAGTCCTTTTATTACTATTCATTGAAATGTATTTTTGAAGCCACAATAAACCATACAGAGCATGATATACAGATTAAAATTTAGCTCAAAGTTCTAATTTCTTGTTTCTCTTTACACCATCTAGAATCTCGATAACACGATGGTATCAGATAGACTAGATGTAAATTGGAAAGTGTGCCTAGTAATTAATAGACTATATAGCCAGGGGTAGGGATGGTCGGAAATGCCAATTTCCGATTCCGTGGTAAATCCGCATTCCGCCATTGCCAAATACCGATTCTGCTTTCCGCTACCAATTTCCGCATTCCAATGCGGAATTTCCGCCGGAAATCGTGAAAATTCCGCCCGACTTTAACATCGTTTTTCTCAAAAACTGTAAGGTATTTTTGAGAACTTTTTTTGCATCTTGTTCAGAAGATTCTGTTTAATAGACCCTGAAAATTTGGTGTTTCTAGAACTTAAGGGGGCTTTGCTATTAACCACTAAAATCCGCGGATTTTTACAGTAATGTAAAATGCAGAAAATAAGCAGATGCAGATTTTCTGCATTTTACATTACAGTAAAAATTTGCCGACAAGTTTTCAAAAAGACCTTATAGTTTTTGAGAAAATCGATGTTAAAGTCGGGCGGAATTTCCGCGATTTCCGGCGGAAATTTCCGTCTACCGCACTTGCATTACTGATTTCTGCATTCCGATGCGAAAAATGCAATTTCCGATCGGAATTTTGGAAATTGCATTTCCGGGGAATCCGAATGAGCATCCCTAGCCAGGGGTGTAACTATGAGGGAGCAGCCCATCAGGCTGTGAGGGTCCCCAAGGGGAAGCAAGGGAAGGGGTGTAAACATTAAAGAGAATCTTTACTGTAAAATTCTTACAATAAAAAGCATACCATTCTATTCATTATGTTCTCCTGGGTCTCTCTGTGCTGTTTCTGCCACTCCCTGCTGCAATCCTGGCTTGTAATTGCCATTTTTATGCAGTGTTTACAAACAAAAGACATAGCAAGTGATACACTGAGAGTAGCTCAGTGTGTGAGTCATACAGAGTGTGCAGGGGGCCTGGAGAGGGTGTGTATAGCTTCTATCCAATCACAAGCAGCACAGCACATTCTAGCCTGACTGCCTGAGCCCGACAGAGGAGAGAAGATTACATCATATAACAGAGATAATACAGCCACTGTGCAATTAGGAAAGGCTGCAGTAAGACAGAGCACATTAGAACAGCTATAGAAACATATAGGATAGAAGAAATAAGGCTTACATTTTGTTAGTCTCTTTAAGGGGGTCACATGAAAGTTTTGCTTGGAGGTCCCATGATTTGTATGTTTTTCTACTTTTTATTTTATATATTTTCTCACAGATTCTTTTTCCAAATGATGTAAATTGAATGTTTATCATGTCCACCACTGGCCTGCTCTCAACCATAGCCTCATATAATAAGGGCACTAACAAGGCGCAGATATGTGCTAGGTCATAGGCATCTTATCTATTCATGTGCCCGCATGTCGCTGCACAGTTCACAGCAACCAGCGTTCATAATGTTGTTTAATAACGGGCTCTCTGGACTTATTGGCCCTAGTGGTTGCATATCCAGCTGGAACGTAGGAAGTAAGCAGAAAAGATGGAACGCACGGACGGCGTGATGTCATCGGAAGTGTACGGACGGCGGACCAGAAGTGAGCATTTTCGATACGGGGCAGCATGGGGGAGCAGGCTGGGAGACATGTAAAGGTAATCATTTGTAGTTTACATATTACAGCAATGCCCACTCGCGCTCATAACCCCTGATGACGGCGGAAAGCGGAAACCAGTCGGGACAAGAGCAGGCAAAGCTTCTGACGCAAGTATTGACTAAGCATCACTGAAGTGGGAAGTGTTATTACCGGAGAGGGTCCTAAGTGGAATAGAACCCACTAGATGTAAGTGGATTTTGCCACAACTTTCACTGATGTTTTTATACTGAATAAACAAGGAACCGTGTTGAAAAATCCACTGAGTGTATCCCTCTTTTATGTGCACTGAGTCTGCACTAACAGGTTTTGGATATCTGTCAAGAGGGATCTCTGGAGGTGGAAAAGATTGGATGCATACTACTTCTAGAAGATGGAATACATAAGCGCTGTGGCACTTTTTACAAAATGATTTGTAGTTATGCCCTTGATTATAGCCTAGTGAATACTGACAAGTGCTGCACACCCTGCTGTGGGATTGACCTCCTATGATCTAATCAGTATATGGAGCACAGTCTTGGCAGAGTAAGCCTCTTATACATAGATGAGGAATGTCATCCAGTGGGGGTTGGTACCCGACCCCTCAAATGAAATTGCAGGGCTGACACTGTACAGACGTGTTGCTAGCCTACAGGATAGCAATGTGTTCTGTTGCTATGCGGGGGTAGAGGGCTGATGGAGAGCTGCATTAAAGAGACTCTGTAACAAAAATTTGAGTCTTATTTCTTCAATCCTATAAGTTCCTATAGCTGTTCTAATGTGCTCTGTCTTACTGCAGACTTTTCTAGTTGCACAGTGGCTGTGTTATCTCTGTTATATGATCTAATCTTCTCTCCTCTGTCCGGTCTGTCAGGCTCAGGCAATCAGGCTGGAATGTGCTGTGCTGCTTTTGATTGGATAGAAGCTATACACACCCTCTCCAGGCCCCCTGCACACTCTGGACTCACACACTGAGCCTATCCTTGCTATGTCTTTTGTTTGTAAACACTGCATACAAATGGCAATTACAAGCCAGGATTGCAGCAGGGAGTGGCAGAAACAGCACAGAGGGGCCCAGGAGAACATAATGAATAGAATGGTATGCTTTTTATTGTGAGAATTTTACAGTACAGATTCTCTTTAAAGCGGTATAAAACCCTGACATAATATTCAATAAAAACATGTTTTCAGACTTTTTATATGCCATACGGTTATCATATTTGCATTTGTGCATAAGTATTATTATTCATTTAGAAATGATAGGTTCCCAAAAGTACAGTTTTTTGCTTTGTGGGCTGACTTTGCATTTTATTAATAACTGGTTTTATTCATTATGTATTGAAGGCATACAATGCAGACATGCTTTGACTCTCTGTCTGTGTCCAGGAGCTTCTGCAAAGTCAGAGAATGTGTCTCATTCCTCACTTGATACATGTAAGTAAACACAAGATAACATAATCTACAACTTAGGATGGGTCCACATTTCACTGCACTGAACTTTCAAGCTCTGTGTGTAACCCTTTGAATGCTGGTCTAGTAAAAAAAATTGCTGGTTGCATATAATATGCTGTAAATAATGTTTTAGAGCAAAGATGAAATGCTGGGTTATATTCCACTTTAAGTGGAGAGAACAATGCTTTGGCAGGCTGATTGCTGGCCAGGGCATCAGGGCCGATCTTGTCTTTCTTGGAAGCTGATGTTTCTAACAGGCTTTAGACATATGGGATCCAGTCCAAGAGGTTCATGCCAACCTGCAGAGAGTGAGAGAGAGATATTACCTGATAGGACAGTGATCTGCACACTTGGCTCTCCAGCTGTTAAAGGGGACCCAAACCAAACATTTTTTTTATTTCAAAATATGTAGTTGCAGCACTCTGACACATACAAAGATAAATAAACACTCCTTCAAGCCTATGAGCATTTCAGTGCATGCTTTTCACCCTTCTGTATAACCCTAGTTATGAAAAGAGATGGCAATCCCTCCTTTGCTGGACACCATCTACTCCACCAGTTTGCCGGATTCTGTCCCGGCAATATGAAAGGAAGGGCGGGGTTCTTCCAATAAATATAATATATTTTATATTTGTCATCATGCAGCTGAAAATGGCTGCTATTTTATTATTATAATTTAGAAAATAGATTTTATTTCTGAAATCTTGTATTTTTAATTTGGGTCCACTTTAAGGAACTACAATTCCCACAATGCATTGCAGTAGTCTAACAGCAACAGTCCTAATTCATAAAGGCAAATGCATTGTGGGACTTGTAGTTACTTAACAGTTGGAGAGCTAAGTTTGCAGATCACTGTGATGGGAGGTTTACAGCCGTTTGTCTCATTCTTTAAATATGGGTTTGATAGCAAACTATAATTAAGGAGCTGTACAGTTCTGTGCTGCTGCAAGTGGTTCCATTGCAGTTGTTGGCAATAAGCAGGAGGTAATTTGACAAATATGTAAATAGTCTTCATGTCCTGGCTGTTATACAGGTCTTCTTATTGAGTTATAACCTTGGGTCTCTGTCTCAGCTGTTGGAACAGATGTTAAAGCGGTATTGTCACCATAAAAATCAAATTTCAACAGCAACTGGTCTGAGTGTATTAAGTGGTAAAGATGCTAATCCTGTATTCAAAACTTTCAAAACTTTTTCTGCTGTTATGATTTGGTGTTCTCATATACTTTAGAACAGGCATGGGCAAACTTGGCCCTTCCAGCTGTTAAGGAACTACAAGTCCCACAATGCTTTGCAGGAGTCTGACAGCCACAGTCATGACTCATAAAGGCAAATGCATGGTGGGACTTGTAGTTCCATAACAGCTGGAGGGCCAAGTTTGCCCATGCCTGCAGTTTAGGAGCACTGGCCCTTTAGTAGTCCGTGCCAAACAGTTGCATGCTGGGGGTTCTTTTTATCTCTAATATATTCCTCCTCTTTCATTTATTTCCCTGCCTAGCCTATCTGAAACATGATCCTCTGCTCGGTACCAGTAAAAAAGGGCGCACATGGCTAATGGACAAAAAGGGCGCCGCCATAGACTGCAATGCGAAATATCGGTTACAGGGATCATGTTAACAAAAGTTTTCGTTTACAGAATAAGGTTTATAACAAAGATCGTTTACAAGTTCGATTTGACTTTGTGTTATACTTATTTTCCGTTTTCAAATTTCACTTATAGGAGCTATTACTTATTTTCCCGTTATTGAAAATTCGCTTATAGGACTGTAACAAGTAAATTTTTGTTTACACTTATTTTGTCATTAAAATTTGTTTTCATACGTATAATGCTTAAATATCGTTTTCAACCTTATCCTATTAGAAATACATAACTTTTGGTATTAACTTTGTTTTTCACACTTATAATGCGTCGATTATAGTTTTATTAACTTACTAATATATCGCTTTTAATATTACCGTTATTTTAAGAATTCGAATGCGTACGAGATTGTAAGGCTATTTATTCTATTATATATACTGTGTGTGTGTGTGTGTGTATGTATGTATATATGTATATGCATGTATATATATGTATATGTATGTATATATATATATATATATATATATGTGTATATATATATATATATATATATATATATATATATATGTATATGTATGTATATATGTATGTATGTATGCATGTATATATGTATATATGTATATGTATATGTATATATATATATATATATATATATATATATATATATATATATATATATATATACAGGTCCTTCTAAAAAAATTAGCATATTGTGATAAAGTTCATTATTTTCTGTAACGTACTGATAAACATTAGACTTTCATATATTTTAGATTCAAATACACACAACTGAAGTAGTTCAAGCTTTTTATTGTTTTATTATTGATGATTTTGGCATACAGCTCATGAAAACCCAAATTTCCTATCTCAAAAAATTAGCATATCATGAAAAGGTTCTCTAAACAAGCTATTAACCTAATCATCTGAATCAACTAATTAACTCTAAACCCCTGCAAAAGATTCTTGAGGCTTTTAAAAACTCCCAGCCTGGTTCATTACTCAAAACTGCAATCATGGGTAAGACTGCGACCTGACTGCTGTCCAGAAGGCCATCATTGACACCCTCAAGCAAGAGGGTAAGACACAGAAAGAAATTTCTGAAGAAAATAGGCTGTTCCCAGAGTGCTGTATCAAGGCACCTCAGTGGGAAGTCTGTGGGAAGGAAAAAGTGTGGCAGAAAACGCTGCACAACGAGAATAGGTGACTGGACCCTGAGGAAGATTGTGGAGAAGAACCGATTCCAGACCTTGGGGGACCTGTGGAAGCAGTGGACGGAGTCTGGAGTAGAAACATCCAGAGCCACTGTGTACAGGTGTGTGCAGGAAATGGGCTACAGGTGCCGCATTCCCCAGGTCAAGTCACTTTTGAACCAGAAACAGCGGCAGAAGTGCCTGACCTGGGCTACAGAGAAGCAGCACTGGACTGTTGCTCAGTGGTCCAAAGTACTTTTTTCGGATGAAACTTTTGCATGTCATTCGGAAATCCAAGGTGCCAGAGTCTAGAGGAAGACTGGGGAGAGGGAAATGCCTTAAGTCCAGTGTCAAGTACCCACAGTCAGTGATGGTCTGGGTTGCCACGTCAGCTGCTGGTGTTGGTCCACTGTGTTTTATCAAGGGCAGGGTCAATGCAGCTAGCTATCAGGAGATTTTGGAGCACTTCATGCTTCCATCTGCTGAAAAGCTTTATGGAGATGAAGATTTCATTTTTCAGCACGACCTGGCACCTGCTCATAGTGCCAAAACCACTGGTAAATGGTTTACTGACCATGGTATTACTGTGCTCAATTGGCCTGCCAACTCTCCTGACCTGAACCCCATAGAGAATCTGTGGAATATTGTGAAGAGAAAGTTAAGAGAAGCAAGACCCAACACTCTGGATGAGCTTAAGGCCGCTATCGAAGCATCCTGGGCCTCCATAACACCTGAGCAGTGCCACAGGCTGATTACTTCCATGCCACGCCGCATTGAAGCAGTCATTTCTGCAAAAGGATTCCCGATAGAGATGAGCGTAATGACCTAATTACGATTTTGCAAAATTTCGCGTAATTAGTGTAATTACGATTATGGCCGTAAGTACATAATCGTAATGAAGGATTTCGCGAAATTTCGCGTAAGCGTAATTTTCGCGTAATTTTCGCATTAGTCGTATCATGCCGTAATTTCGCATTAAACGCTACCGTAATTTCGCGTT
This sequence comes from Hyperolius riggenbachi, assembly GCF_040937935.1. Lineage (NCBI taxonomy): Eukaryota > Metazoa > Chordata > Amphibia > Anura > Hyperoliidae > Hyperolius > Hyperolius riggenbachi. The sequence continues at coordinate 29,771,686 of NC_090657.1, read as the reverse complement.
AAACCGTAACGCTCCGTATAATATAAAAAAGCCGCCGACTTTAAGGGTTAATAGCAAAGCCCCCTTAAATGCTAAGAGCCTCAAATTTGGAGAATATATTAAGGAGATCAGGAGGAATAAGAGGAAAAAATTTTTTTTCAAAAAGACCTTATAGTTTTTGAGAAAATCGATTTTTAAGTTTCAAGGGCGAAAATGTCTTTTAAATGCGGAAAATGTCAGTTTTTTTTGCACAGGTAACAATAGTGTATTATTTTCATAGATTCCCCCAAGTGGGAAGAGTTTTACTTACTTCGTTCTGAGTGTGGGAAATATAAAAAAAAAAACGACGTGGGGTCCCCCCTCCCAGACCTCTTTAACCCCTTGTCCCCCATGCAGGCTGGGATAGCCAGAATGCGGAGCACCGGCCGCGTGGGGCTCCGCACCCTGACTATACCAGCCCGCATGGTCCATGGATTGGGGGGTCTCGGAAGGGGAGGGGCAGCCAAGCTTTCCCCTCCCCCTCCGAGCCCTTGTCCAATCCAAGGACAAGGGGCTCTTCTCCACCTCCGATGGGCGGTGGAGGTGGAGGCCGCGATTTCCTGGGTGGGAGGTTCATGGTGGAATCTGGGAGTCCCCTTTAAAAAGGGGTCCCCCAGATGCCCACCCCCCCTCCCAGGAGAAATGAGTATAGAGGTACTTGTACCCCATACCCATTTCCTTTAAGAGTTAAAGTAAATAAACACACAGACACTTAGAAAAAGTATTTTAATTGAACAAAAAACATAACCACGAAAAAAGTCCTTTAATATTCTTAATTAACCATTTATACTTACCTGTCCCTTTAAATAAATGATCCCTCGCAATATCCTCGGAAATGTTCTATCAGTTACAATGTAACAAAGTTATTACAATGTAACAACTTTGTTACATTGTAACTACGCCGCACCCGACGCCACTCGCCGCTCAGCCGCCGCATACGCGTCCGTGCAGGACGCTAAGTCCCCGCAGCTCCCGCTGTCCACCCCGCTCACATCTGTCACCCACATGTCACCCACATGTGGGTGACATGTGGGTGACATGTGGGAGAGGCGGGGAGGGCAGCGGAGCCGGCGGGGACTTAGCGTCCTGCACGGACCCGACAGAGCTCTGAGCTATATAGCTCAGAGCTCTGAGAAGCATCTTTGTATTTGGGCTCCAAGGAGCCACATTGGTCCTTAGCAGACCAATGGGGTTCCTTCAAATCAGAAGGAACCCCATTGGTCTGCTAAGGACCAATGGGGCTCCTTGGAGCCCAAATACAAAGATGCTTTCGAGAGCTCTGAGCTATAGCTCAGAGCTCTGTCGGGTCCTGCAGCGCAGACGCGGCGGCGGCGGTGAGTGACGTCGGGTGCGGCGTAGTTACAATGTAACAAAGTTGTTACATTGTAATAACTTTGTTACATTGTAACTGATAGAACATTTCCGAGGATATTGCGTGGGATCATTTATTTAAAGGGACAGGTAAGTATTAATGGTTAATTAAGAATATTAAAGGACTTTTTTCGTGGTTATGTTTTTTGTTCAATTAAAATACTTTTTCTATGTGTTTGTGTGTTTATTTACTTTTAACTCTTAAAGGAAATGGGTAAGGGGTACAAGTACCTCTATACTCATTTCTCCTGGGAGGGGGGGTGGGCATCTGGGGGACCCCTTTTTAAAGGGGACTCCCAGATTCCACCATGAACCCCCCACCCAGGAAATCGCGGCCTCCACCTCCACCGCCCATCGGAGGTGGAGAAGAGCCCCTTGTCCTTGGATTGGACAAGGGCTTGGAGGGGGAGGGGAAAGCTTGGCTGCCCCTCCCCTTCCGAGACCCCCCAATCCATGGACCATGCGGGCTGGTATAGTCAGGGTGCGGAGCCCCACGCGGCCGGTGCTCCGCATTCTGGCTATCCCAGCCTGCATGGGGGACAAGGGGTTAAAGAGGTCTGGGAGGGGGGACCCCACGTCGTTTTTTTTGTATATTTCCCACACTCAGAACGAAGTAAGTAAAACTCTTCCCACTTGGGGGAATCTATGAAAATAATACACTATTGTTACCTGTGCAAAAAAACTGACATTTTCCGCATTTAAAAGACATTTTTGCCCTTGAAACTTAAAAATCGATTTTCTCAAAAACTATAAGGTCTTTTTGAAAAAAAAATTTTTCCTCTTATTCCCACGGATCCCCTTAATATACCCTAGGAATTTGGTGTTCCTAAACTTTAAGCAGGCTTTGCTATTAACCGTTAAAGTCGGCGGGTTTTTAAATGTATACATTTTTACTTTGAAACTTTAACATCGATTTTCTCAAAAACTATAAGGTCTTTTTGAAAAAAAAATTTTTTCCTCTTATTCCTCCTGATCTCCTTAATATATTCTCCAAATTTGAGGCTCTTAGCATTTAAGGGGGCTTTGCTATTAACCCTTAAAGTCGGCGGCTTTTTTATATTATATGGAGCGTTACGGTTTAACGCGAAATTACGGTAGCGTTTAATGCGAAATTACGGCATGAACGAAACGCGAAATTTCGCGTTGAAAATTACGCTTACGGTATTTTCAATTACGATTTTAATGGCAATTTCGCTACGCTAATTTCGCATCGTAATCGCAAATTTCGCATGCGTAATTATAGTAATGCGAAATTACGAAAATTTCAGCTCAACTCTAATTCCCGACCAAGTATTGAGTGCATAACTGAACATAATTATTTGAAGGTTGACTTTTTTTTTGTTTTAAAAACTCTTCTTTTATTGGTCGGATGAAATATGCTAATTTTTTGAGACAGGAATTTTTGGTTTTCAGGAGCTGTACGCCAAAATCATCAATATTAGAACATTAAAAGGCTTGAACTACAACTTCAGTTGTGTGTAATGAATCTAAAATATATGAAAGTCTAATGTTTATCAGTACATTACAACAAACAATGAATTTTATCACAATATGCTAATTTTTTTAGAAGGACCTGTATTCAGTGGGTTGCAAAAGTATTCAGCCCCCTTGAAGTTTTCCACATTTTGTCATATTACTGCCACAAACATGAATCAATTTTATTGGAATTCCACGTGAAAGACCAATACAAAGTGGTGTACACATAAGTGGAATGAAAATCATACACGATTCCAAACATTTTTTACAAATAAATAACTGCAAAGTGGTGTGTGCATAATTATTCGGCCCCCTTTGATCTGAGTGTAGTCAGTTGCCTATAGACATTGCCTGATGAGTGCTAATGACTAAATAGAGTGCACCTGTGTGTAATCTAATGTCAGTACAAATACAGCTGCTCTGTGAGAGCCTCAGAGGTTGTCTAAGAGAATATTGGGAGCAACAACACAGTGAAGTCCAAAGAACACACAAGACAGGTCAGGGATCAAGTTATTGAGAAATTTAAAACAAGCTTAGGCTACAAATGATTTCCAAAGCCTTGAACATCCCACGGAGCACTGTTCAAGCGATCATTCAGAAATGGAAGGAGTATGGCACAACTGTAAACCTACCAAGACAAGGCCATCCACCTAAACTCACAGGCCGAACAAGGAGAGCGCTGATCAGAAATGCAGTCAAGAGGCCCATGGTGACTCTGGACCAGCTGCAGAGATCTTCAGCTCAGGTGGGAGACTCTGTCCATAGGACAACTATTAGTCATGCACTGTACAAAGTTGGCCTTTATGGAAGAGTGGCAAGAAGAAAGGCATTGTTAACAGAAAGCATAAGAAGTCCCGTTTGCAGTTTGCCACAAGCCATGTGGGGGACACAGCAACCATGTGGAAGGAGGTGCTCTGGTCAGATGAGACCAAAATGGAACTTTTTGGCCAAAATGCAAAACGCTATGTGTGGCAGAAAACTAACACTGTACATCACTCTGAATACACCATCCCCACTGTCAAATATGGTGGTGGCGGCGGCATCATGCTCGGGGGGGTGCATCTCTTCAACAGGGACAGGGAAGCTGGTCAGAGTTGATGGGAAGATGGATGGAGCCAAATACAGGGCAAACTTGGAAGAAAACCTCTTGGAGACTGCAAAAGACTTGAGACTGGGGCGGAGGTTCACCTTCCAGAAGGACAATGACCCTAAACATAAAGCCAGGGCAACAATGGAATGGTTTAAATCAAAACATATCCATGTGTTAGAATGGCCCAGTCAAAGTCCAGATCTAAATCCAATCGAGAATCTGTGGCAAGATCTGAAAACTGCTGTTCACAAACGCTGTCTATCTAATCTGACTGAGCTGGCTGTTTTGCAAAGAATGGGCAAGGATTTCAGGCTCTAGATGTGCAAAGCTGGTAGAGACCTACCCTAAAAGACTGGCGGCTGTAATTGCAGCAAAAGGTGGTTCTACAAAGTATTGACTCAGGGGGCTGAATAATTATGCACACCCCACTTTGAAGTTATTTTTTTGTAAAAAATGTTTGGAATCATGTATAATTTTCGTTCCACTTCTCACGTGTACACCACTTTGTATTGGTCTTTCACGTGGAATTCCAATAAAATTGATTCATGTTTGTGTCAGTAATGTGACAAAATGTGGAAAACTTCAAGGGGGCCAGATACTTTTGCAAGCCACTGTATCAGTGCTGTACATATCAGGTGTGTTTTTTTTTTTTTTATCGGATAAACATTACATTTCAGTTTGCAGTTGGCTGTCAGCTTTAAAGTGAACCTCCAGAATAAAAATTAAAAAAACAATTAAAGTTATTTTTTGTTAAAAATACTATAAGAGAAAAGATACCCCTATAAACAGCACCACTGCAGACCATATGTATCAATCAAAAAATTGTTTATTACAAACTTTGCAAACACATATCAATGATGCACAAAATTAAAAACATCTAAAAACCGCATAATATTGTATTTCCAGCCATATTCAACATGATGGGCCTGCTAGATATAATCTATTATGTTCAATCTCCGTGGATGTACAACCTGTAACCACTGGGGGCTCAAAGAATGAGCCCCCTCGTGGATGAACCCGGGTTCAGTATGAATTATAAAGTGCAAAAAACCTGTGTCTAACAGTGCATATCAGCCCTACTAAGAACCATAAAGTGCATATAGTGCTATATTTACACAAACAAACAATCATTCAGCATATGCATTTTTTTATTTGCCCAACTGGGTTCAACTTAATATTTATATCCAGAAAATCAATGTCTGTGGAGGAAATATTTTTTGTTAGATGTATGTTCATGTCATTTCTATTCAATTTATCAATAAATTCCTCATAGATGTTTGCCCCCCCCCCCCCCCCATATTAAACAGACGTCATCTATGAATCTGTACCACCCCAAAATATGGGGGTGGTATGACTCAAAAGAAGCACCAAAAACAACCTCTCTCTCCCAGTACCCCTCTTCCTCCTGGCTTGCATCATTTCCTGCAGCTGGAGATGATGCAGGGAGTGGCTCACCCTTCTCTTCCTTATTTAAAGCTGCAATGGCGGCTACACAGCACGGCTATCCACCTCACCTTTCAAAGCGGAGTGACGACCGTGGAGCATGTGGGCTATGTCCTGAGGGGATATTTCCGTCTTTCCAAGCCAGTCTGCGCCTGCCTCTTTTCATACCCGGCTAAGTATATTCACTTCTTTGCAGACCCTATAGGCTGCTTCCACTTGGTCATTAGTGACTCTGACAGTATTTAAATGACACTTTTAGTCTGATAGGTTGCACAGTTCAGGTTATTGCATATGCTGAATGATTGTTTGTGTAAATATAGCACTATATGCACTTTATGGTTCTTAGTAGGGCTGATATGCACTGTTAGACACAGGTTTTTTGCACTTTATAATTCATACTGAACCCGGGTTCATCCATGAGGGGGCTCATTCTCTGAGCCCCCAGTGGTTACAGGTTGTACATCCACTGAGATTGAACATAATAGCAGGCCCATCATGTTGAATATGGCTGGAAATGCAATATTATGCTGTTTTTAGATGTTTTTAATTTTATGTATCATTGATATGTGTTTGCAAAGTTTGTAATAAAGAATTTTTTGATTGATACATATGGTCTGCAGTGGTGCTGTTTATAGGGGTATCTTTTCTCTTATAGTATTATGTGTACATGTTCTACCCCAGCACACGCAGTCAATATTACTTGGGGTGCAGACAACCCCTTCTGTATTGGTAAAAAATGTTTGGAATGATGTATGATTTTTGATCCACTTTTCACATGTACACCACTTTGTATTGGTCTTTCACGCGGAATTCCAATAAAATTGATGCATGTTTGTGGCAGTAATGTGACAAAATGTGGAAAACTTCAAGGGGGCTGAATACTTTTGCAACCCACTGTATATCTCCATGCCTGCCCAAAGCATTCTGGAAGAATTATTTTCTACTGGCTTCAGAGCTTTCCGTAAACGAACATTCTGCAGAGATTACCTGCCAGTATTAAACATGTCACCACCTGTGATGCATTTCATAAAGTACGTCAGGGAAAGGAAAGATTATATAATGAGCAAACACTGACTAAATCATTTATAAATGAATATTGTAAAAAAAAACAAAAAAAAACTAGTTTTGACAGCAGTTCCTGTATAACGGCTTCCCATCCTCTAAGTTGAATCTACATGTTTTTATAGATGTGCACCGACTTTCCCAGATCGGTAGGTGATGGTAATGTTGGAGGGAAATGTGGTTGTTGAAAGTAATTTGGATGTTGGATAACTTTAGTGGCTATATAAATGGAGTAACAATGTCAAAAAAAAGACAACTCTCTTCTGTAATCTCCCAGGGCTTGTGTAACATTACAATCTAATGATATGGATTGTTCAAAGATTATACACTTCAGTGTGTAAATATAAAAGAGACGGAAGCCAATGCATTTTTTCCACGCTATCACAGAGGGGTCACGTAGATACGCAGTCAGTGACTACGCACAGAGGTCAATTGAGGTGACACTTAAACCTTGACCCAGCAGCCAGATTTCTGCGCTGCATAAGTAGATTTCACGCTCAAAAAATACATATTTAACACTGTATAAATTAAATCTTATTTAGTGTAAAGGAAGGAATGCTGTACCCTACTGCAATTACCTGTGCTTATATATTATTTACAGCTGAATAGATTCTGCAGCACTCTGATCCTTGTCTGCGATGTAGACCTACCGAAAGAATGAAGACGGAAAGTCCCAAATGATAACTGGAGCAGCTGTTGGTTTTTATAAAAGCCCTGCATTGTAAAGCTTCAGTCTTCATGACAACCCAATGGTGATGTCACTTTTCAATGTCCGAACCCTGACCATAAAGAACAGAACTCCAGCAGGTTTATTCAACAGAAATTAAAGGACCACTATTGCGAAAAAAAATAAAATTTAAAATGCATGTAAACCCATATAATTAATATCTACATTTCTTCCAGAGTAAAATGAGCCATTCATAACTTTTCTCCTATGTTGCTGTCACTTACAGTAGGTAGTAGAAATCTGACAGAACTGAGGGGTTTTGGACTAGTCCATCTCCTTGAAGGGAATTCTCAGAATGGCCTTTATTCTTTATAGAGATCCTTTGAAAAGGATTAATACAAAGATGCTGGCTAGCCTCCCTGCTCGCTGCACACTATTCTGGCAGTTGGACTGAGTAACTCCAATTCACTAAGTGCTTTTGAAAAAAAAAAAAAGCTTGAGAATCTCCCATGAGGAAGATGGGCTACTCCAAAACCTTTTGGTTCTGTCAGTAAAAGCAATGTAGGGGAAAATTAATTTATGGTTCATTTTACTCTGGAAAAAACATATTTCTCATTTTGTATGTGTAGTCATGTAGTTTTTAATTTTACGATTTTGGTGATAGTGGTCTTTTTTTAATCTTTTATTACTCTGATCATCATTATTGGAATCCATTCCATATCTTTGTTTGTTTTGCACCTAGGACTGACTTGCTGTCAGTATTTTCTGCTTGCCTTGCGGTCTCCTTGATATTCTTCTATATTACCTCTCCAGCTTATATTTCTTTCCGAACTTCTCCAAGATCTACAGCTTTTATGTACCAAATGTAAAGTTTTTTTTTTGTTTTTGTTTTTTTTTTTAAACCCTCAACAGCTCAACAAAACCCATCTGTAAGAAAAAAAAATGATAGGGCAAACCAGACTGGCACCTCTCCAGTCCCTACTGAACTCTGCTCCCCGTCTCATCCACCACTTCTCCCGCTCCACCGAGGCAGCCCCTCTCTGTTAATCTCTCCATCGGTGGCTACCTTTTACCCAAAGGATCTAGTTGTAAACTCCTCACCCCATCATACACAGCCTCCATAGATTTCCTCATTAATCTCCAGTTACCATAACACACCAAACCTTCACTTATTCACCTGAGTGGTGGTGGTGGCTATTTGACCACGCCCTTTACTGAGTGGGTGACCAGATACAACCTTGTTTTTTTTTTGAAGGTGGGGGAGGTGGAGGAGCATGAGGAAATGGAGACAGGGGTGCTTAGCAAGGTGGACAAAATCTTCTCCTTGGAGCTCAAGTACAGCTCACCTTGATTAGGTAGCGTATGCCGGTGCCCTTTCTCTGCAGGTCCACCACTCCTGCCAATCAATAACTTCACCACTTTAGAAAAAGGCACTCCACAAGCGTTTGTGATTTTATTGAGCAAGACACACTACATGTTACGAGTCTCTCCTGACCCTTCCTCACTTGAGGAAGGATCAGGAGACTTGTAACATGTAGTGTGTCTTGCTCAATAAAATCACAAACGCAAGTTTGAAGCCTGTGGAGTGCATTTTTCTATAGTGGTGGTGCTTAGCAAGGTGGAGAGGCTGTCCCATTCAGCCCCGTCCTATCCAATGTTGAAAGCCATGTGGTTTAGTATGTATTATACATCTGACTGGGCGGGTGTCTGCAGCCATAGATCTTTGCATTGTAGAAGTTGTTAATCTAAAAATCCAGAAGTTTGAGTTTTAAAAGGTTTTATTGTACAGACGGAGCATGTAGAAGAATATGAGTATGCTACAAAAATATTTGCCCACGCAGGGGATCAAATGCGTCACACAATGGCTCAGTAACATAGTGTTTATGATAATTATTTTCAATTTAAAGAGAACCCGAGGCGTGTTTGAAAAATCCTATTAGGACACAGAGGCATGTGCTGTATACAATGAGCAGCCTCTGTGTCCTTACAGACTGTCTCCAGGCTCCAATGTAAATGTAAAGGAAAAAGTGGGTTTGGGAGGTATGTGCAACAGATTACAACCAACTCATTAATGGAGTGAAAAAATATAGAAGTACAAAACTTTATGAATCATAAATGATTACATTAAAAAGCACGGAATCGTGCTAATGGGAAATTAACTCACTCCATCGCAACCATCCACACACCTAATGTGATCGGGGATCCCAGGAGCTGCCACAAAGTCAGGCCTATTTCAGGTGGTAAAGCTTGTCATCTTCCAGATAGAGGTTCAAATGAAGCAGGCTGAGAGAGTTCGCAGCAAACACTGATTAGCCATGCATAAAGCACATAGACCACAAGCACGTCTATTGATCCATCTTGCAAAAATAGACGGCAGAAAGCAGGCAAGCTAGAGAAGAGCCACAGCGGATAGTAGCGGGTCAGATGTAGCACACTGTATACAAATACGATGTTGCATCAATGTTAAAAGCATGGTATACCGGATCCAGATGCGACAGATAAGTTCCAATAGACTCCCTGCTGACAGACCTCATCGGTCCCTCAAACCCATTGCCGGAGCTCACGGCTAGGGGAGTGACCAGAAGCCACGAGCAGGCTCCCCCCGGGCTCTGCAGTCCCCCATAAAAAACTGCCAGGCTACTGACACACAGATTGTCGCTAGCCAGCTGTTTACCTAAGGCTGTCAGACACCGCCGCTCCCCCGCCTCCCCTATAACGCAGCTCCCCGCCTGTGTCACTTCCCTCCCCGCCTCCGTAAGCTTCCTCCAATTGGCTTACGGAGGTGGCGAGGGAAAGGACAAAGGCAGAGAGCCACGCTATAGAGGAGGCGGGGGAGCGGTGGTGACTGACAGCCTTAGGTAAACAGCTGGCTAGCGACAATCTGCGTGTCAGTAGCCTGGCGTTTTTTTTTATGGGGGACAGCAGAGCCCAGGGGCAGCCTGGAGACAGTCTGTAAGGACACAGAGGCTGCTCATTGTATACAGCACTTGCCTCTGGATTTGGGTTTGAAAAATCCTGTTAGGACAGTTTTCTTTAGAGGTTTTTGGGAAGGCCAAATGTGTAGGGTAAAGAAAGGGAACATCAAAGAACAAGAACAAAATGACCAAACTGCTCTGGTGCCTAAAAAGCAGTTTTATTACTGTTCAAGTCATAACAAGACATAGAGTTCTCAGTAAACAAAATGAGACATTTTCATTGGTGTATCTTTATTAAACGTACAATGTAAAAATTCAAAGCCATGGCTGTAAAACTGTTAATGCTTGTGGAACTTACTTATAGGCGATAATGTACATCAAATGTTTCCTACCTTTGCATTTTAGACCTCTGCAATGCTAAGGAGTTATTTTGCTATATTTCTGAGATCCTGCTTAAAGGGGTTGCAATATCTCGTCACATAATTTCAATAGGACTGAGATCAGTGTGTCCTTTCTTGTGTACTTGTATTGTTGCTTTTCTCTTGTGCCTTGAACCTCTGTTGTATTGCATGACCCATTTTATTTTTTTATTTCAGAGCATAAACAACCTAACATTCTACTGTAGAAAGCGCGCATACTGCATGCAGTTAATTGGCCCTCACTTATAATTCACTTCCAATACATTCACAGTATAAGGGTGTAAAACTACCCCAACCAACAGCTCCCTCCACCATACTTCACAGTTGGAATGAGATTCTTCCTTTGTTATGAAGATTTCTACTTTGTATAAACATAATAAAGTGTACCTTTTGAAAAAGATAAAATGTTTGTTGTTTGCTTTGCCTATGGGACAGTGGTCCAGTAGTGTCAAAGAATGTCCAGGTGGTCTTTTGTATATTGTAGCATTTTTTTTTTCTTTTGTAAGCATTTGTTTATTTTCTGGTAATGTCTCAAGAACTGTCTTTCTTGTTTATTACAGTAGGCTCATGGACATGGATTCTGTCAAGATAAAGGGATGTCTGGAGGCCCTTAGTTGTCAGTAAGTTCTCAGTCATCTGCGCCCATGCATCTTAGTAGGATGCCCACTTCTAAGGACTGTAGCAAACACATATTTCTTTGGAGAAGGACTGTGTGTGAGCTTGTGTATTTGTGTGCATTTTAAAAATAACGGCATAGCATGAACTATGGGCAGGAGGCATTGCCCTGGCACTCCGCAAGACATTTCACAGCTAAGGGGCAAATAGGAAGAAACAGATGTCTGTTAGTACGCAAGGCAGACACTGCTGAAAATCATGCCAGAGTTAGAAGACATAACAATCGATCCACATGAATGACTTATTAGAAAACATGCTAGCTTTGATTTTCACAGCGATTTTTATTTGTGGTTTAATCTAGCAGCAGACAGTGCGCATTATTTTATTATTTGCTGATTTATGTTTCTCTTTCTTTCTATAAAAATGTAAATATTAACTCTGGTTAAAAAGCAATGAAGACATGTAATATGTATACAGTATGTTAATACAGCTAAAAAGACCCTTTGGTAGAAAAGGATATGAAAGCTACCATATTTATTTTCTTTTATGCACTGCTGTGGATCCTCAGCCTCTAATGCTAAAAGCCACTGACTCATAATGAATATGAAGATTAGTGTATATTCTGGTGTATAAGACTACTTTTTAACCCTTGAAAATCATCTGAAAAGTCAGGGGTCGTCTTATACGCCGGGTGTCATTGATGCTGAGTGATACGCCCTGTCCTGTTACCGCCTCTCAGATCTCGCTACTGAGGACTGTAGTGAAGCGGTGCAGGCCCACATGTGCGAGATCTGAGAGGCAGAGAAGGAGGTAAATAGGATACAAGGGTGGGCCAGAAGGGTGAAAGAGGCGTGTTTTATGGGCTCAGCACAATCTATTCTTCCATACCGCTCTGATAAACAGGTAGACAATGAGAGCTGACCAATCCACTTAGGGAGAGGGAAAGTTTACCAATCCAACCAGTCAATCACCTGCACACTGTTATATATTGGGTACCACATACAGTACAGCACCAGTATCTGTTCATACATAGCACCAGTATATGGTTTTTTAATTTTTATTTAATGTGTGTTGGAAGAGAGTCTTCTATATACCAAGCTCTATATTTTATCTGTAAAAATGGGGGGGGGTTGAAGGGAAGGTTGTCTTATACGCCGGAATATACAGTAGGTGCATTCACTGCAATCAAAAAAAGGGATATGCAGGCTGCCATATTTATTTCCTTTTTAAACCATACCAGTTCTCCAATCTTATTTTCAGTTATATACCAGTAGCTTTATTTTTTTTATAACATTGTAAATTGGCAAATATTAGAGAGTGATGCAAACTACACTCTGCTCTGTTTTATAGTTTAAAATACAGAGCTAATGACCTTTGAACTTCCCTGCAGTAAAACCTTAAACAAGAAACAGTGAGAGACAGGTTGAGAAAAGTGCTTTGGAAAACAGCACTGTAGCGACCAAGCTTGGTTAACTTCTCCAATCTTCATGCACCCCACCAATGCTCACTGGAACTCTCTTTTCTTCACAGCCATGCTCTCGACTGGGCAGGTGAAGCTACGGCTGACTCCTGTGCAGCAGCACAAAGTCCCTCGTGCATGGTGGAAAAAGCTGTGCACAAGCAGCTCCGTGCTACTGAGCAGTCACAGGCAGGACTTAGGCCTTCGCCATACAGCCACACTAGTACAGGGAATGCAGCATGACCACAGGAACCTATTCCACAAGGCTGGAACAGTGCTGGGAGAGCAAGGAGGATGGGGGGAAGCTTCTGGCCTATCCAGAGTCTTTCCTTTACTGAGAAACTACATTTTATTACTTTTTCGCTTCAGGTATCCTTAATTTGAGGTATTATTATTATTATTATTATTATAATTTAGTACAGTGCTGTGGAAGATGTCAGCGCTATATGAGTATATAGTCATGTCACTAACTGTCCCTCAGAGGAGCTCACAATCTAATCCCTACCATAGTGATGATTTCATCGTAGTCTAGTGCTGATTTAGGGGGAGCCAGTTAACTTATCTATGTATTTTTTGGAGTGTGGGAGGAAACTGGAGTATCTGGGGGAAACCCACTCTGACACGGGGAGAACAGAACACACAGATAGTGCCCTGACTAGGATTTGAACCAGGAACCCAGCAATGCAAGGCGAGAGTGCTATCCACCATGCCAACATGCTGCCCCCAGTATAGTTTTAATCTCCATCTCACAGCTTAGAAAGCAGAGTGCCCAACTGTTACCTTTTGATGTTACACGGCTGCTGGAATTAAGCCTTTTTTTTTTTTTTTTTTTTGGTTGCAGTCCAGCTAAAGATTTTACCAGCAGGTACACCAGGTGGGGCCGCTGCTTGGCTCAGCGCGTCTATTTGAAAAGGGCGCCTGGTGGAGCCCATATATGCCAAATTCTGCTATAAAGGGCGCCTGGTATAGCCCATATATGCCAAATTCTGCTATAAAGGGTGCCTGGTATAGCCCATATATGCCAAATTCTGCTATAAAGGGTGCCTGGTATAGCCCATATATGCCAAATTCAGCTACAAAGAGAGCCTGGTGGAGCCCATATATGCCAAATTCAGCTACAAATGGCGCCTGGTATAGCCCATATATGCCAAATTCAGCCACGAAGAGCGCCTGGTGTAGCCCATATATGCCAAATTCGGCTACAGAGGGCGCCTGGTGCAGCCGATAAAGCTAGTTTTCGTGCATTAAAAGGATGCTATCATAGGCAAAATTTGTTGGGCTATAAAAGGGCTCAGGTGGTGCCTAACCCTAAGACCCCCCCCCCCAGGTGGTGCCTAACCCTAAGACCCCCCGTTTGTGTTTCCTAATCCCCCCCCTGTACCCCCGAATCAAAAATCTCAGCTATAAAAGGGTGCCCTTTTGTAGCAGAATCAAAAACCTTGTAGCCGAAAACCTTGTAGCTGAATAAAAATTATGGGCTACAGTAGGGTGCACTTTTGTAGCCGAATAAAAAATATGGGCTACAAAGGGTCAGCCTTTTGTAGCTGAAAACCTTGTAGCTGAAAAAATATGGGCTACAAAGGGACGCACCTGCTTGTAGCCTATATCAAAACTCGGGCGCCCTTTTCACCACCGTGTAGCCCATATTTGCAGTAATAACATTGATGTCTATGGAGGCGGCCTTTTCATACAGGCAGCTCAGGCGCCCTTTTCAACTGATCCTGGCTCAGCATAATCAAGCTTTTAAGACTGCATGAATACTGTGATCAAACATAGTTCAATGCTTCACGTTAGATCGTAAAGAAATATTTCACGCTCATTAAAAAAACAAAAACCACATATGTACAGCACTGAAATATTGTTTATAGCAAAACATTTTTAATCTTTAAAAATTACATCTCAGTTTGCAGTTGGCTATCAGATTTAAGGAGGACGACTGTAACGTTCTTTTTCCACCCATGTTTTGTAGTGTAGGCAACCCATGTATTTCCTTTACTTGTATGAGTAACTAACTGCACAAAGCAGGATGTCTTGTTTTTTCCACACGTGCACTAACTGAGGGATGGCAGCAACATTCATAAGCCCAACCTGAGGGACTGTATTAGGATCAGGCTGTGTGGCAGTGTTGTGTACCTGAGCTCAGAATCAAGGTAAACTGTTTTGAATAATATGTGGCATTGACACTAGCAATGTGTACAGCTGAAGGTCTTGAAAATAAATGTTATAAAATATTAGAGTAGGTTTTATACTATGTATGGTATACCTATTAACACCTATGAATTTTTTATGGCGATGGGATAGTTGGAGAGGTACTCAAGTGTAAATGTAACCATGGAAAATCCGAGCCAATCAGATATAGGTCGGCTAGTCTTCACATTCCAGGTATCACCTAGTTATAGCTTTTACTTCTCTACGCCACATTTCCTGAACACCCCCTCCCAGCCCTTGTAAACTTACCGTACTTTTCCACGTATTGCAGTTCACTAATCTGTGTGGCGTGTTATTTCTACCTCTATGAGCAGCTGCTTCCTTCTCGCACACGCACACTGCACACGCACACTGCACACGCACACCGCACACGCACACGTGTAGAAAGTGCCTAACCCCCTTTTCCAATGTACAGAAGCCTCTGTCTTCCATGTACAGCAGTCTCCTGCATTCTTCCTTGCTTTCATGTGCAGTAGTCCCCCTCTTCCATGTACAGCATACATGTCAAACTCCGACCCGCGGGCCAAATTTGACCCTCAGAGCCATTCAATTTGGCCCTCAAGTGGTTTCCCCCCTTTGCATTGTGTTTGGTCCACTCTAGACCACCAGGGAAGCTATATCGGAGGCTATTGCCTTTGATGTAGAATTTGAGGCCTTGACCAGGGTTCAATTCCTGGCTCAAGCCAGTAAGTAAAACAGTATGGAATCTTTGGGCAAGGTTCCCTAATGATCCCGGTTGCCCATGGAGCAGCACTTAAGTGGCTGCAGCTTTGGCACTTTGAGTCCGCCAGGAGAAAAGCGTGATATAAATGTTTTGTGTCTAGTCTTATAAAGCAGAAAACCGAGAGCCGAATATAGTGTAGTATGTATTGGAAAATGGGCGAGATTGTATAGAACGTAAGTATTCTACTTACCACCTAGGCAACCCTGGTTTGTAAGGGCAGGTGGGGAATATAAGCCTGTCCTCACTCAGGATTAAGACGTCGCTCTCTGTGGATAGAGGAAAAGAAGAGGGTGTGACACCCTTCCACCAAGGGTGGATATCTTGCTTTGTAGAGACGTACAGAGGTGCCAGGAGGATAAAATTTGTTAACCTTTAAAACGTTCGGGAGGTAGTGGTGGATCAGCCGTCCCAAAACAGACACAATGCTGCCCAGAGGTGCCAAACGCAGATTGGACCCCTAGCTATGTGATACTCCTGTTTATTGCCTGATGAAGCGGGATGCTGCCTGCAAAACGCATTGTAAATTGTTCTAGGAGTATGTGAGTAAATATTTTCTACTGAAATTGACAACATTGTGTTTGTTTTGGCGACGGCTGTGTCTAGTCTTGTTTGTCTTCCTCGAGCAGCTTGAGTAGCAGCTTCCCTCTTTTGTTTTTAAAGTGGACCCAAACCAAACATCTTTTTAATTCAAAATATTTAGTTGCACCACTCTGACACATACAAAGATAAATAAACACTCCTTCAAGCCTATGAGCATTTCAGTGCATGCTTTTCACCCTTCTCTTTTCATAGCTAGGGTAATACTGGGGGCAGCCATTAGCAATTCCTCCATTGCCGGACACCATCTACTCCACCAGTCTGCCGGATTCTGTTCCGGCAATATGAAAGGAAGGGAGGGGTTCCTATATTTTTATATTTGTCATCATGCAGCTGAAAAAAGGCTGCTATTTATTATTATAATCTAGAAAATAGATTTTATTTCTGAAATCTTGTATTTTTAATTTGGGTCCACTTTAAAACAGCCCTCCATTTGTATTTTTCCATTCCCATCTGCAGCCTGGCCTTCTAAAACAGAATTACTCCTCCCCTAGCCTGCTCAGCCTCCCCTTGGGCAGCTTCTACCCCGGCCAACAGCCTATGTGACCTCATAGAACTCTGTCTCTGAAGTTAATGGTGTTCTAGAAAAATTAGTTTGCTGCTAATGTTCACCTTACTCTAGCGCACAAAGAAGACAGCCAAACTATTGATGTTACAAATGCTCTGGGAGCTGTTATTTCCTGTAGAAATTCCTGGACACCTGTCAGCATTGCATCGTTTGCTATATGTGGGTGACAGGTATACTTTGTGGCGTCTACTGCTGTCATGGTACTAATGTGTAGTAAACAGACTGCATGACTGAGCAGCTGAGCAACTTGTGGCATCTACATCATAGGTACCCTAACCCTTTATGTAGGCATGATGCCTCTAAATGAATGGCACAACACTGACCAGGACCCGTGATTTTGCTCAGAGCTCACCGTTTCAGTTAGCTCATGTAGATCTTTCATTTACACATGCCCTCATTAGCTTTAATCTGTCTCCTGATGCATCTCTATTCTCCACCTATCTGCTGTGTTTCCCTGTACACTCCTAGTGCTATCCAGTGTCTCCTGTCTTCTCAGCCACCTCGCTCCCTCCCTCCTTCCATCTCTCGCATCAGGCGGAGTTTCCAATCCCCAGCTGAGAGACCTCATTCTCGTGTAGGAAACACACACACAGCTTGTTAGGAAGAGGTGAGGATAGGCTAGAGCACTGAAGATCTATGACTTCCACCTCAGCATTCTTTTTTTTAATCCCAGCAGGACCAGGAGAGAGATGCAGGCAAAGCTCCATTTCTTGCAACATCATTTTGGCTGTTTTTGGAGATCATTAAACCAACTTTGTGCCTGGTGAAAGGCAGTGGGGCAGAAGAAGATGCCTGTTGCTTAGGAGTCAGCCTGTGGGGGTATCACATCTGGAAGACCTCTGTTCAGCTCAGCATCTTATGAGTCAGGACCATGGCAGAAGACCCAGGTAACAATCTATTTTCCTTGTTTACTAATTGGCGCTGTCAATACACTTCTAATTGTAATGGTTAGTCTCTTGGAGCATGGGGATGTCATCATGACCAGCCATTTAGCTGAGTAATTCATTATGGACACTGTACTTCCCGTAGAGTGGAATATTATTATTTACTGCTGTGTGGACTTTCTATAATGACACTAGTTGGAAAGGGTTCAAGCACTTTCCCCAATCAGAATCCTTCTTATTCAGTCAAATCTGTTATAAAGTGATTTCTGATTGGTTGCTAGGGTTTCATGCACTTTGGACAAAGTGATTGCCTTTGCATTGGTTACTGTATAAGTCGATCTGACATATTGAACTTATTTGTGTACCTTGAGATACCTTTATTCATTGTATAGTTTGGTTACTACTGGCAACAGCTTGATGGGTTACTACCGGCAACCGCTCTGATCAGCCATAGCAACGCAGGGATGCTCGTCAGCTCAGTGCAAACTGTTGCCTTCTCTGCAATCCTATTTGAAAACTGGCGTAAAAGTCATTCTGTAGCCTGCAGCACCTGATTAGGTTTTGTTTTTTCTTTTCGTAGCAGACGTTTTTGCCTAGATAATGATGATGAAGTATCCTAGGGTGTGCCTCTCAGCCGGCTATTCTGCATATAGGTTTGACAGCCTTTCTAGAAGCAAAAACTAAGGAGGGTTTCCCCTGCTGGAGACTGTGTGTTCTCCTGCTGTGCGTTCAGCTCTGGAGCGCTGTCACGGGGAGTGGCAGGGGTTAATCGCACAGCCGAGTCAGGAAAACAGCAAGCAGCCATCGAAACACTAAATATCCAATTATACATTAATGAATCCATCAACCTGTCAGTGGTTCCTGGCCATTACAAATCACCCTGATGAGCCTAGTGTTGGGCGAACATCTAGATGTTCGGGTTCGGGCCGAACAGGCCGAACATGGCCGCGATGTTCGGGTGTTCGACCCGAACTCCGAACATAATGGAAGTCAATGGGGACCCGAACTTTTGTGGTTTGTAAAGCCTCCTTACATGCTACATACCCCAAATTTGCAGGGTATGTGCACCTTGGGAGTGGGTACAAGAGGAAAAAAAAATTAGCAAAAAGAGCTTATAGTTTTTGAGAAAATCGATTTTAAAGTTTCAAAGGGAAAACTGTCTTTTAAATGCGGGAAATGTCTGTTTTCTTTGCACAGGTAACATGTTTTTTGTCGGCATGCAGTCATAAATGTAATACATATAAGAGGTTCCAGGAAAAGGGACCGGTAACGCTAACCCAGCAGCAGCACACGTGATGGAACAGGAGGAGGGTGGCGCAGGAGGAGAAGAAGGCCACGCTTTGTGAGACACAACAACCCCGGCCTTGCATGAGGGCAAGAAGCGTGCGGATAGCAGGCTTTGTACCGCCATGCAGTCATAAATGTAATAAAGATAAGTGGTTCAATAAACAGGGACCACGCGGCAACGCTAACCCAGCAGCAGCAGACGTGATGGAACAGGAGCAGGCGCAGGAGGAGAAGGCCACGCTTTGTGAGACACAACAACCCAGGCCTTGCATGAGGGCAAGAAGCGTGCGGATAGCAGGCTTTGTACGGCCATGCAGTCATAAATGTAATAAAGATAAGTGGTTCAATAAACAGGGACCACGCGGCAACGCTAACCCAGCAGCAGCAGACGTGATGGAACAGGAGGAGGCGCAGGAGGAGAAGGCCACGCTTTGTGAGACACAACAACCCAGGCCTTGCATGAGGGCAAGAAGCGTGCGGATAGCATGCTTTGTACCGCCATGCAGTCATAAATGTAATAAAGATAAGTGGTTCAATAAACAGGGACCACGCGGCAACGCTAACCCAGCAGCAGCAGACGTGATGGAACAGGAGCAGGCGCAGGAGGAGAAGGCCACGCTTTGTGAGACACAACAACCCAGGCCTTGCATGTGGACAAAAAGCGTGCGGATATAGCAGCAATGCTTTTTGCCGCCATGCAGTCATAAATGTAATACAGATGAGAGGTTCAATAAACAGGGCCCGGAAACGCAACACCATCCCAGATGTTCATTGGTCATGTTACTTGGTTGGGGTCCTGGAGTGTTGCGTAGTCATTTCCAATCCAGGATTGATTCATTTTAATTTGAGTCAGACGGTCTGCATTGTCTGTAGAGAGGCGGATACGCCGATCTGTGACGATGCCTCCGGCAGCACTGAAACAGCGTTCCGACATAACGCTGGCTGCCGGGCAAGCCAGCACCTCTATTGCGTACATTGCCAGTTCGTGCCAGGTGTCTAGCTTCGATACCCAATAGTTGAAGGGTGCAGATGGATGGTTCGACACAGCTACGCCATCTGACATGTAGTCCTTGACCATCTTCTCCAGGCGATCGGTGTTGGAGGTGGATCTGCACGCTTGCTGTTCAGTGGGCTGCGGCTGCATGGGTGTCAGAAAATTTTCCCACTCCAAGGACACTGCCGATACCATTCCCTTTTGGGTACTAGCTGCGGCTTGCGTTGTTTGCTGCCCTCCTGGTCGTCCTGGGTTTGCGGAAGTCAGTCTGTCTGCGTACAACTGGCTAGAGGAGGGGGAGGATGTCAATCTCCTCTCTAAAGTCTCCACAAGGGCCTGCTGGTATTCTTCCATTTTGACCTGTCTGACTCTTTCTTCAAGCAGTTTTGGAACATTGTGTTTGTACCGTGGATCCAGAAGGGTATAAACCCAGTAATTGGTGTTGTCCAGAATGCGCACAATGCGTGGGTCACGTTCAATGCAGTCTAGCATGAATTGAGCCATGTGTGCCAGAGTCCTACCAGAATCCTCATCATCCTCTTGTGAGCGTTGTGATAGTTGTTGTGATGCATCATAGTCGTCACCTTCCTCCTGGTCTGCTTCTGCTGACCATTCGCGTTGAATTGTGGAAGTCCAACGTGCACCGCTCTGGCCCTCGTCAGTGGTGGCATGAAATTCCTGCTCCAACTCCAGCTGTTCCTCCTCCTCTTCTTCGTCATAGCTGCTGGGGCCAGCGTTCCCTGAGGCGGATGGCCTGATGTTGGTACCATCACGCTGATCGTTTTCTCCTTCAGATTCCCCCAGTTGCATCATGACAGCTGTTTCCTTGATTTTTAACATCGACCTCTTCAGTAAACACAGCAGTGGTATGGTAATGCTGACTGAAGAGTTGTCACTGCTCACAAGCAACGTGGATTGCTCAAAATTTTGGAGGACTTGGCAGAGGTCCAACATGTTGGCCCAATCGGATCCACAGAAGCTTGGCAGCTGGCCGGATGCGCCTCGGTACTGCGCCGTCATGTACTGGACCACTGCACTCTTCTGCTCGCAAAAGCGGGCTAGCATGTGCAGCGTAGAATTCCAGCGCGTAGGGACATCACACAGCAAGCGATGGTGGGGGAGATTGAAGCGCTCCTGCATCTTGGCGAGTGCCCCCGAAGCAGTACTGGAATTTCTACAATGTTTGGACACTCGACGCACCTTCAACAGCAGATCGGGCACGCCTGGGTATGTCCTCAGGAACCGCTGAACTACTAGGTTCATCACGTGCGCCAGGCAAGGGATGTGTGTCAGCTTAGCCAACCTTAAAGCGCGAATGAGATTACTCCCATTATCACACACAACCATGCCCGGTTTCAGGTCCAGCGGTGCCAGCCACAAATCCGTCTGTTCCTTTATTCCCCTCCAAATTTCCTCCCCTGTGTGCTGCTTATCCCCAAGGCAGATTAGCTTCAGCAACGCTTGCTGACGCATGCCAACAGCTGTGCTGCACTGCTTCCACGATCCTACTGCTGCTGGGTTAGCGTTTCCGGATGAGGTACAGCTTTGAGATGCGTTGGAGGAGAAGGAGTCAGAGAGGTAGGTGCTGCTGTTATCCAGTGGGAGGGACGGCGGTGCAGCTGTTTGTGGCGTGGGCAACACCCGTGCCGTAGCAGGTGAGGAATCGCTGCCAGGCTCCACAAGGTTCACCCAGTGCGCGGTAAGGGAGATGTATCTACCCTGGCCGAACGCACTCGTCCAGGTGTCAGTGGTGAGGTGAACCTTGCAGGCAACGGCATTCTTCAAGCTTCGGGTTATTTTGCTGACCACGTGCTCATGCAACTCAGGCACTGCAGAGCGTGCAAAGTGGTAGCGGCTGGGAACCACGTAACGTGGGATGGCCACTGACATCATGCCCTTGAAGCTGTTTGTCTCCACCAATCGATATGGCAGCATTTCGCAGGCCAGAAGCTTGGCTATGCTGGCTGTTACTGCCACGGCCCGGGGGTCATTTGCTGGCAATTTCCTCTTGCGCTCAAACATCTCCGACACAGACAACTGAACCGTAGCGCTGCACACGGAAGGGCTGTTGGTTGTTGTGTTTGATGAACACTGGGAGACCTCAAGAGCACTACTCCGGAAAGTGACAGTGTCAGCGTCGTCTGATGTTTGTGAATGTTGTGAACCACGCAATGGCTGGGCTACTGCTGCTGCTGAGGCGGGTCTGGTGAACCCAAGGGAGGCAGTGTTGTTTCTGGTACCCTGTCCTGACGCGTTTGCCCAAAGAGTGGGATGTTTGGATAGCATGTGACGGCTCATGCTGGTGGTGGAGAGGTTGTTAATATTTTTCCCCCTGCTCAGGCGGGTCTTGCACACCTTGCAAATCGCCATGGTAACATCCTCAGTGCAGTCTTCAAAGAAAGCCCAGACTTTGGAGCACCTGCCTCCTTGCTGGCGATTTCTGTTTGCTCCTCTTTTGCCTCTCACTTGAACTTCCACGCTTGTGGTGCCTGAAATTGCGCGCCGCCTACCTTGTGGCACAAGGCGAACTCGTGCAGCAGTGTGTTCTTCAACAGACTCATCTGTGCTGCTGCTACGACGGCGATGTTCTCGTTCACAAACAAAATCTGGGTCTCTGTCCACATTGTCCATACCCTCCTCTTCCATCTCCTCAAACTCGTCATATGTCATTGTGGGCCACCGCCGTGGAGTAGAGCTCCCCACAACAACCTCTGCGCAGCACACTCCAACGTCGTCTTCCAGATCTTGTCGGCCGACCTCCTGCAATTGCAACCCCTCCTGCCCAAATTGCTCTGGGATTTGGGTTTCCGAGTCCTCTTCGGACTCGCCTCGTATTTCAGTGCGCGGTACATTTCCCACAGTTAACGGTTGTGAATCCAGGCACAACATTTCTGGCTGTTCCTCCATTGACCTTTGAAAGGTGGAAGTTTGTTGGGCTGGGAATAGCTCCTGCGAATACCCCATTGTGTCCTGAGGTAATTCATCGGACTGGTTATCTGGCAGTTGTGTGCGTGGTGTCGCTGCCGGTTGTGTCAGCTTTGTGCCCACTGGCTCCTTGTAACTGGCTGAGGACTCGGACCTCGTGCGTGATGTGCTGGTGCTGCTTAACCCACTGCTGGACGCTTGAGAGGTCATCCAAGTAATTATCTGGTCCTGTTCTTTTGGATTTGTGAGGGTTGTTGTCCTGGACAACATGGGTGGTATTGAGTGGGTTTTCTTGGGTGCTCCCCTGTGGCCTGTACGTGAACCGTCAGGGGAAACACCTCTTCCCTTGCCCCTCCCTCTTTCACCGGATTTCTTCCTCATTTCACTTATCCTTACAGTACACGCTGACTGGCAGCAGTACAGTGGCAGTACAGAAATGCTATACAGTACCACTATTCCCAGCAGCGACACAGAGCACAATGCTATACAGTGACGGGTGAGCGGTGTACCACTATTCCCAGCAGACACAGAACAGTGAACAGAATGCTATATAGTGTGGCTGAGCGAGCGGTGTACCACTATTCCCAGCAGACACAGAACAGTGAACAGAATGCTATATAGTGTGGCTGAGCGAGCGGTGTACCACTATTCCCAGCAGACACAGAACAGTGAACAGAATGCTATATAGTGTGGCTGAACGAGCGGTGTACTACTGTTCCCAGCAGACACAGAACAGTACACAGAATGCTATATAGTGTGGCTGAGCGAGCGGTGTACCACTATTCCCAGCAGACACAGAACAGTGAACAGAATGCTATATAGTGTGGCTGAACGAGCGGTGTACTACTGTTCCCAGCAGACACAGAACAGTACACAGAATGCTATATAGTGTGGCTGAGCGAGCGGTGTACCACTATTCCCAGCAGACACAGAACAGTGAACAGAATGCTATATAGTGTGGCTGAGCGAGCGGTGTACTACTGTTCCCAGCAGACACAGAACAGTACACAGAATGCTATATAGTGTGGCTGAACGAGCGGTGTACTACTGTTCCCAGCAGACACAGAACAGTACACAGAATGCTATATAGTGTGGCTGAACGAGCGGTGTACCACTATTCCAAGCAGACACAGAACAGTGAACAGAATGCTATATAGTGTGGCTGAGCGAGCGGTGTACCACTATTCCCAGCAGACACAGAGTGGCAGTAAACAGAATGCTATATAGTGTGGCTGAGCGAGGTACACAGAGTGGCAGTAAACAGAATGCTATATAGTGTGGCTGTGCAAGCGGTGTACTACTATTCCCAGCAGACACAGAGTGGCAGTAAACAGAATGCTATATAGTGTGGCTGAGCGAGGTACACAGAGTGGCAGTAAACAGAATGCTGAGCGAGCGGTGTACTACTATTCCCAGCAGCGACACACAATGACTGGGGGGGACCCTGGCTAGCGTGGCTGGAGCGCGAACTACCCTGCCTGCCTACCCAAAGCTAAACCCACAGACAAATGGCGGAGATATGACGTGGTTCGGGTATTTATTTACCCGAACCACGTGACAGTTCGGCCAATCAGAGCGCGTTCGGGTCCGAACCACGTGACCCGTTCGGCCAATCACAGCGCTAGCCGAACGTTCGGGGAACGTTCGGCCATGCGCTCTTAGTTCGGCCATATGGCCGAACGGTTTGGCCGAGCACCGTCAGGTGTTCGGCCGAACTCGAACATCACCCGAACAGGGTGATGTTCTGCAGAACCCGAACAGTGGCGAACACTGTTCGCCCAACACTAATGAACAGTAAGGCTATTCCCCAGTGTAAAAAAAATATATAAAGGAGATAGCCACTTACATAAATCTGCAGTTAAGGTCTTCCTTCAGTATCCCCCTGTAAATGGAGCAACACAAGGCCTGTTTGTAGAATTTGTTCAATACACTCCCTCTGAATAGGTCAACCACTCCCCATCCAATGCATTTCCTTCCAAGGCAGTCACTCCCTTCTCAGTATCTTTCCTAATATTGTTCTGATTGTCACCTTGCTACAACTCCCTTAACTACTTGAGGACCTCAGTGTTAACCCCCCCTAAAGACCAGGCACTTTTTCTTTAAATTGGCCACTGCAGCTTTAAGGCCAAGCTGCAGGGCCGTACAAATCGGCACACAAGTGGTTCCTCCCCCTTTTCTCCCCACCAACAGAGCTCTCTGTTGGTGGGGTCTGATCGCCCCCACCCCAATGTTTGTTTGTTTTTTTTATAAATATTTATTTTATTATTTTTGAAATAAATTTCTTTCATTTTTTTTTTTTTACTATAACCCCTCCCTCCCCCCGCCAGCCAATCAGTATGATCAGCTGTCATAGGCTTCAGCCTATGACAGCGGATCACTTCCGCATCTCCATTGGGGACAGCCTTGTCACACGGCTGTCCCCAGTACAGCACTGCTGCAGATCAACAACTTAGTAAACTATTGCAGAAAAGTGAACAGAGGCGCCAGTAGGATAAAATATGCTAAAACTTTTAAAAATTCTAAGGGAGGCAGTGGTGGACTTACCTCCCTGAAGCAGACATGAAACTGTCAGTTTTCAAACCTAGTTTTCTACATTTCTGGGCACCTCTTTCCCCAATTGTGCTGTTTACACACCCCAACCTTCCTGTTTGGAGGGGTAATTCCAAGCCCCACATGGTGTTGCCCAGTATGGAGGAGAGCAAGTGTTTCTTCTTCAAAAGAGTGACCACATCCAGTCCAGTGGACACCCTGAGTGGAGTCAGTATAAGTGAAGTCAGCATATATGTTACAAATGCCTAATGATCATAGCCGGCCTTTGACCTGAGCGACTGGAGCGGTACCTGTCTATCCAACCTATACTTACAGTAGTCTGAGGGCATTTTATTGGGAGGGGAGCGTACTGCGGCTATAACGCATGGTGCAAATTGTCGGCGCTGTGCTAGCATTCCAATTGGGTGGGGTGAGAGGGGTGGGGGGGAGGAACCTAACTGTCCCACTGATTGTTTTTATTAATATTCCTGAAATGTTCTAGCCTTCATTTTTAAATTAAATTTAAAAGTGCAGGATAGTGCATTCTTTCCATCCATTTTGTGGTTATTATTATTATTTTTCTATTATACATATGTGACGTGTCACGGAGAGCTGAGCATTTGGCGTGATGTGTCTGAACTTCAAAAAGGTTGGGAACCTGTCCTAGGGGGTAACTCAGGAGAAAAGGTGAATTGCATATAGGCCTGTGTGTGTGTGTGTGTGCGCGTGTGTGTGCGTGCGAAGAGGATGAAAGGAGGGGGCACACGTGAAAAGGATGAAGGAGGGGCACCAAAATCAGGTTTCGCTCAGGGCGCTGGGAAACCTAAGGCCGGCCCTGCTGATGATTCATTTAAAGCCATTTACTTACCTGGGGCTTACTCCAGCTCCTTGCAGCTAGCTGTCCCAGGCCGACCGCTCCGTTTGCAGCCACAGGCCCGGTGTCCCCGCACGGTGCAGAGGATGACATCGCGGTCGTCCTTACTGCGACTGCGTGAAGCGCCGCTGTCAATGCAACCCACGTCGTCCGCGGCGTACTGTGCATGTGCAGAACTACTGCGACTGTGCAGTACGCCGCGGACAAAGTGGGCTGGATTGACAGTGGCGCTTGCGCAGGCGCAGTAAGGATGTCCTCAGCCACAGGCCGGGGATCGCACAGTGCAGTGAATGGCGCATTCGGCGTGGGACAGCAAGCTGCAAGGGGCTGGGGAAAGCCCCAGGTAAGTAAATGGGATATATGTTAAAAATGCCTGATGATTCCTTTAAGTGGTTGGTTGCCCCTTATTCAATCCACCTGTGTGAGTAGTGTTATATTACACTTATTTTTATTTCACCTGATCATTACCTATTGCGCTATTTGGGCTCCCGTTATCTCTGTTCTTTTCTTAAGGTGCCAAGACACCCCATACTTCTATGTTCATTAATAACCAATGCTAGTCTCCTGACATCTGTGCTGATGCTCTGCCTCACTGGTCCTGAATGAACATGCAGATTAGATGCTCCTGATTCCACTGACTACATGTATGTTTCAGATGTGTGACTCAAAAACTACTAAAGCTCAGTATGATGGCCAGGGAACTGGCATTCTTTAAAACGGAATGAAGATGGCAGCCTCCATATTCATCTCACGTTAGGTTTCCTTTTAAAATCCTAGCATAGTCTTTCATTTTCATAACCCCTATAAAAGTGAATTTGCATTAATCAGCAATGTACAAAGTTTTGTGCATTGTACATCCGTATAATTTTTATACTGAGAGTTCCTGGCTGGCAGCGTCCAGTAGCTCCTAACTGCCAGTAGCATAGGAGTTCTGTCGCCAACACTAAGCAGCAACCCAGTCCACCTCCTCCCACTGCAACACAATAAGTTCACTAAGAGAAAGAAGCAATATAAACATTAAAGTGCCAGAGCTGCAGCAACTAGGGTGTGCTCAGTAGGCAGTAGCAGTGATGAGGGGCAAGGGCATAACTGGGGGGACGGGGGAGGCAGGGGGCCCCAATGTGTGCGTGTGTCTCTTTGGGGTGCTCAAATACTTCCCTTTCTCTTATACTCCAGATCAGGTGTTTTTGGGGTTACACAGGATATGGGTGTGGAGATCCTGCTGGCCACATTTGATTTATGGACCTTGTAAGATGGGCCCCCAGGCTGTGAGGGTCACCAAGAAGAGGCAAAGGAAGGGTTGTGAACATTAAGGGACCCCGTTAAAGTTTTACTGGGGGTCCCATGATTTGTAGTTACGCCCCTGTTAGGGAGTCTAGCCCAAGGACTCCTTACTGAACTGGTGACCCAGGTCACCTGTGTCAGAGCTCTTAACCTTTAGTCCATCTCTACAGTGGCTGGATAGTGTAAAGTGGATCCGAGATAAACTTTTACTCATTGCATAATTGTGTTCCTTTCATATAGTTTACGGTATAGGGCATTCCCCAAGCCAACTACTTTATTGTTTTGTTTTAATACTCTAATTCCCTATAAACTAAACAAGCCTCGCCCACAGCTCATTTTGTGCCTTGGCACTGTAGCAAAGGCTTATGGGAGCTCAGTCTGGGCAGGAGGAGGAGGTTACTAGCTATTGATTTCAGAGGCAGAGGGGAGGAGGAGAGGAGACTGAATTTACACGCAGGCAAGCTGATAGCATCTCCAGACCTCAGCCTGTGACAATGTGACAAACAGAACATGGCTGCCCTCATTGTATCACGGGAATAAATAATCATAAACTTTTAAAGCCGTTTGCAGCTAGATCTGCTGTGTAAATTATCTAAACTTTAGATAAGATATATAGACAAGTTACTTGTTCTAGTTTGTTTTAATCTCGGATCCGCTTTAACTTTTTGTGGCCAGCTCTGCTGTTCCTCTTTCTCACACAATTTTTCACTTCTCTTTAAAGGAACTGATTTTCTTTTATAAGCTTACTGAAAAGAATGTAGAAAGGGTATATCCTTTATTATTGTGCAATAAAGTACTAGACATGAACTGATGAATTGCTGGTGACTGCTGCAGTGCTGGTCACACAGAAGAAAACTTTTAGGAGCAGCAGAGAGTAGGTAGGCGAGGTCAGTTGATTTACTCTGCAAGGCTGACTGGTGCCCCCTCCCAGCAGTTCTGTGACCACTTTGTGAGCTGCCCAAACTCCTCCTCCCATCCAATGATCACCCAAACAGTTGATCAGTCTATATACCAGGCAGGCAACTAGCATTGTTTATAAGGAATTTTGTATTCCTCTAACTTTAGCTTCCCTTTATAGCACTGGTGTTTACAAAAATGTCCCAGTTACTAGTTGTCTGTACACACTATAAAGGGTAAGGGTACTTTCAACATATATATGCAAACAGGGGGTCCTCAAGGTGTTTCAGCTCAGGATCTGTTTTGTGGTGAATGTTGTCCATTTATTATAATGGCTCACTAAGCATAGCCACGCCTGCTACCTCTGTGCCAAAAAATGCAGAAGCTGAAATTACACAGCAATCTTACAGCAGTCTTATGTCAGCTCTGTTCAGGGTTTGATCAAGGCTGGATTTATACTTTTTCCACCCCTGGACCAACTTTCTTGCTGCTTTCCCTACCATTTCCCTACCAACACCACCTCCTATTTCTTGTGCAGTCCCCTCTTCCATGTTGAGCATTCATGTACAGCAGCCTCCTTTTGTTCTATACATGTTGCTCCTTATTTGCAAGCTTTTTACTCCCATTTGCAGCCTCTTCTTCCATAATATGCAGCAATCCATCTTCTATGTCCAGCCGCCCCTTGGCCAGCTGCCGACCAAGGCCTGGACCTTGTTTGGTGGTCTTTATAGAAATCTGGTCCTGGGTTTGACATTTTGCTGTTGGGCACTTCCACTATGGATGTTAAGTATTGGGTGAGAATTTTCACCTTTTGGAGTTAGCTTAGCTGCTGAAGGGGCATTGCTGAAAAATGGAGGGGTTTTTTAACATTCGAGCGAATACTGTGGATCAGTGGTCCTCAAACTAAGGCCCGCTGGCTGAATGCGGCCACCTGAGGCTTTTTTACCCCCCCCCCCCCCCCACAAACAAAATGTATTACTTATAGATGTGGTTGGTTGCCTGTATATAGAATGCTTTCTGGTTTCCACGTGGAAGGGTGGTGCCAGAACTGCTAGTCATTTACTAGCTTCTGGGTTAGTGGGTAGAGGGACTGACCTGTAGCAAGCAATAATCACATATATTTTGGTCAGTGCTGTGCAGGAATGTTATGGTTTCTTTGCGAAGGGGAAATGGAGGGTTGCACTGCATATGTTTCTACAGAGATTGGCCTCAATTCACTAAGATAATGCTGGAGCTAATAAGGCAAGAGAAAACTTACCTCCACACAGTGAGAGAGTTATCTTATCTCTTAATTCCTTAAGTTACCTCCTCTGTAGTTATTTTCACAAGCAGTTAATTAACAGCCTGTCTTTAACTTTAGAATCCTGGAGTTATTTTAAGGATTGAAGAGTTAACTTCGACAGAAGAGTTTACTTTAGGTTTGCCTGAGGTAAAATGTTTCCTGAATACGACATGCCTCATCACCATGGTGATTAATCTAGAAACATTATTAAAGACAGGAGATAAGCTTAGTGAATTGAGGCCAATGTGTGTGTATGGGTGAGATTGCGCTGCAGCCTTTGGCAGGCCATTGGGTGACATTATGGCTCACATATGACTTGCTATGTTAGGGTCACAATATCTGCACTGTGTTTGTCATAATTGCTGCACATACTGTGTTTGCGCATACTATGTGCAGGTAGTATGCCCTGAAACAGAGCATGTGAAGATAGTATGGCCTACAACACAGCATGTGCAGATAGTATGCCTCCCAACACAGCATGTGCAGATAGTATGCCTCCCAACACATGTGCAGATAGTATGCCTCCCAACACAGCATGTGAAGATAGTATGCCCCAACACAGCATGTGCAGATAGTATGCCCCCCAACACAGCATGTGCAGATAGTATGCCCCCCAACACAGCATGTCCAGATAGTATGCCCTCCACCACAGCATGTGCAGGTAGTATGCCCTCCAACACAGCACATGCAGATAGTATGCCTCCCAACACAGCATGTCCAGATAGTATGCCCCCCAACACAGCATGTCCAGATAGTATGCCCCCCAACACAGCATGTCCAGATAGTATTCCCCCCAACACAGCATGTCCAGATAGTATGCCCCCCAACACAGCATGTCCAGATAGTATGCCCTCCACCACAGCATGTGCAGGTAGTATGCCCTCCAACACAGCACATGCAGATAGTATGCCTCCCAACACATGTGCAGATAGTATGCCCCCCAACACAGCATGTCCAGATAGTATGCCCCCCAACACAGCATGTCCAGATAGTATGCCCTCCACCACAGCATGTGCAGGTAGTATGCCCTCCAACACAGCACATGCAGATAGTATGCCTCCCAACACATGTGCAGATAGTATGCCCCCCAACACAGCATGTCCAGATAGTATGCCCTCCACCACAGCATGTGCAGGTACTATGCCCTCCAACACAGCACATGCAGATAGTATGCCTCCCAACACATGTGCAGATAGTATGCCCCCCAACACAGCATGTCCAGATAGTATGCCCCCCAACACAGCATGTCCAGATAGTATGCCCTCCACCACAGCATGTGCAGGTAGTATGCCCTCCAACACAGCACATGCAG
Organism: Hyperolius riggenbachi; assembly: GCF_040937935.1. Taxonomy (NCBI): domain Eukaryota; kingdom Metazoa; phylum Chordata; class Amphibia; order Anura; family Hyperoliidae; genus Hyperolius; species Hyperolius riggenbachi. The sequence goes on along the minus strand of NC_090657.1, from coordinate 29,740,786 downwards.
ATAGTATGCCTCCCAACACATGTGCAGATAGTATGCCCCCCAACACAGCATGTCCAGATAGTATGCCCCCCAACACAGCATGTCCAGATAGTATGCCCTCCACCACAGCATGTGCAGGTAGTATGCCCTCCAACACCGCATGTGCAGATAGTATGCCTCCCAACACATGTGCAGATAGTATGCCCCCCAACACAGCATGTCCAGATAGTATGCCCTCCACCACAGCATGTGCAGGTAGTATGCCCTCCAACACAGCACATGCAGATAGTATGCCTCCCAACACATGTGCAGATAGTATGCCCCCCAACACAGCATGTCCAGATAGTATGCCCTCCACCACAGCATGTGCAGGTACTATGCCCTCCAACACAGCACATGCAGATAGTATGCCTCCCAACACATGTGCAGATAGTATGCCCCCCAACACAGCATGTCCAGATAGTATGCCCCCCAACACAGCATGTCCAGATAGTATGCCCTCCACCACAGCATGTGCAGGTAGTATGCCCTCCAACACAGCACATGCAGATAGTATGCCTCCCAACACATGTGCAGATAGTATGCCCCCCAACACAGCATGTCCAGATAGTATGCCCCCCAACACAGCATGTCCAGATAGTATGCCCTCCACCACAGCATGTGCAGGTAGTATGCCCTCCAACACCGCATGTGCAGATAGTATGCCTCCCAACACATGTGCAGATAGTATGCACCCCAACACAGCATGTGAAGATAGTATGCCCCCCAACACATGTGCAGATAGTATGCCCCCCAACACAGCATGTCCAGATAGTATGCCCCCCAACACAGCATGTCCAGATAGTATGCCCTCCACCACAGCATGTGCAGGTAGTATGCCCTCCAACACAGCACATGCAGATAGTATGCCTCCCAACACATGTGCAGATAGTATGCCCCCCAACACAGCATGTCCAGATAGTATGCCCCCCAACACAGCATGTCCAGATAGTATGCCCTCCACCACAGCATGTGCAGGTAGGATGCCCTCCAACACAGCACATGCAGATAGTATGCCTCCCAACACATGTGCAGATAGTATGCCCCCCAACACAGCATGTCCAGATAGTATGCCCCCCAACACAGCATGTCCAGATAGTATGCCCTCCACCACAGCATGTGCAGGTAGGATGCCCTCCATACTACCTGCACATGCGGGCAGTCTGAAGTATGTTGACCTGGCTCTTGACTGAAAAAGTTTGGGGACCCCTGCTGTGGATCATAACATGAGGGATTCCCAGGGTATAGTGGGGGAATAGATTTTATTTGAAAATGTATTATTTTGGGGGGATTACATTAAAGAAGGGATTGCTAGTTAAGCTAGTGGAGAGGTCTATTATTTGGTCAGTATGTTATGGAGTACTGTTGCTTGGGCAATGAGTGTGAGTAGTATTTTACAGCAGGTGGTTTATATCAAGGGAGGACTCCTGAGACCTGGAGGGAGAACAGTATGTATGATTAGGGAGGATAATTGCTTGGTGGGGTGAAAGCTAATTGTCAGATTTTTGCACTCATTATTAAAGTGCTCTGCAATGCGCTAACTGCTCCGGCCCCTAAACACACACGCCAAGCTGTCAGCAAGACAAATGTATCTTCTCAGATCTCTTCAGCTGGGCAAAATTAGCAATTAGAGGTGTGGCAAGGGTGTAGCTTAACCACTTCAGCCTTCAGTCGTTTTCACTTTATGCACCCGAGCAATTTTCACCTCCCATTCATTAGCCTATAACTTTATCACTACTTATCACAATGAACTGATCTATATCTTGTTTTTTCCACCACCAATTAGGCTTTCTTTAGGGGGTACATTTTGCTAAGAGCCACTTTACTGTAAATGCATTTTAACAGGAAGAATAAGAAAAAAACTGAAAAAATTCATTATTTCTCAGTTTTCAGCCATTATAGTTTTAAAATAATACATGCCTCCATAATTAAAACTCATGTATTGTATTTGCCCATATGTCCCAGTTATTACACCGTTAAAATAATGTCCCTATCGCAATGTATGGCGACAATATTTTATTTGGAAATAAAGGTGCATTTTTTCCGTTTTGCATCTATCACTATTTACAAGTTTAAAATAAAAAAAATTAGAAATATTTCATCTTTACATTGATATTTAAAAAGTTTAGACCCTTAGGTAAATATTTACATTTTTTTTTTATTGTAATGTATTTTTTTTTTTTTTTGGATTAAACCTTTTATTTGGGTATTTTTGGGAGGGTGGGATGTAAGCCATAGTTTTATAATGTAAATGTGTCTTGAGTTTTATTTTTTTCACTTGTAGTTGTAGTTTTACTTTTTGGCCACAAGATGGCGGCCATGAGTTTGTTTACATGACGTCACTCTAAGTGTAACACACGCTTAGAGCGACGCATGGGGGATGTTACAGCCAGAAAAAGCACAGCTTCCAAGAGAAGCTGTCGCTTTTTCAGCGGGGGAGAGGAATCAGTGATCGGGCACCATAGCCCGATTCACTGATTGCCAGGCTAACGAACCGCGGCCGGGAGCGCGTGTGCACGCGCGCGATCGGCCGCGGGAGCGCGCGGACGCGCACATGGCCTCCTGGGCGTAGCTACTACGTCCAGGAGGCCAAAGTAGTTAAAGAGGAACTGTCGTGAAAATCATAACATTTGAAACGCTTACAAATAAGAAGTACGTTTCTTCCTAAATAAAATGAGCCATAAATGACTTTTCTCCTATGTTGCTGTCACTTACAGTAGGTAGTAGAAATCTGACATTACCGACCGTTTTGGGTTAGTCCATCTGTTCATGGGGGATTCTCAGTGTGTCCTTTATTCTTTATAAAGACACTCCCTGAAAAAGATTTATACCAAGATGCTGGACAGCCTCCCTGCTTGCTGCACACAGTGAATGGCAGTTGCTCCGTCCAACTGCCCAAAAAAAAAAGTGATTTTAAAAGTAAAGATAACCCTAAGAACCCCCCATGAGAAGATGGGCTAGTCCAAAATCTGTCTGGAATGTCTGCTCTCACTTGCAGTAAGTGGTAGAAATCAATTTACGAGAAAAGTAATTTATGTCTCATTTAACTCCAGAAGAAATATACAAATAAGAAGTACATGTTAACATGTATTTTAAATTTTAAGATTTTTGCTACAGAGGTCCTTTAAGTGTCCCTCTATCTTATTTCAAAAAGTTGGGAGGTTTGATTTATTGGTCTACTGCAGCTGCAGATTAACTCGTACTGTACATAGCGCTTTGTCCTCAGAAGGGGCGTTGCGAGCCCCAAAGATCAGTGGCATGTGCATTCTGGGGTGCCCTGGATGTCCCCTGGGCAGAGTCAGCTGTGGTGTCTCAATGGCAGGTATGCTGGGTGCCGCTACGTGAGCATAATGCATGCTGTGGTGCCATGCTGAGTGTTGTGATGCCTTTATGTGGGCATGCAGGGAGCTGTGGTTCTTCTATGGGAGCATGCTGGGAGTAGTGGTGCCTCAGTTGGAATGGAGACTTCTTCCAACATTTTTTTGGGCAGGCCTACTTAGACTGCTGTTTAATTTGTGTAAATTTGGCTCCAACCATGACACATTCTGGTGTGTGGCCACACCCATTTTTCATCTGGAGTGCCCAAAAGTTCCCTGGATCTCTTAGGATCCTAGCAACGCCCCTGGTCCTGTTTATTTCATGCCTAGTTTCTCATTCACTTGTATAGCTGGGACTTGTACAGATGTCAAACGGAACATAATGTGAAGTCAAAGGTCCCCGTATGCTAGCCCTAAAATCGGCACATCTCCTTGCATCTACCTCACACTTGACTCCTGGTCCATTTCTGGAAATCCTTGCAGACTAAGCTTACAGCTCTTTTAGCAAACTGCTCCAAAAACTCCACCCATTAGAGCTATAAAGAAGAGATTTATCTTTCATGCTGTCTAAAATTGTTCTCATCCACTTCCTCCAGATTATCTTTACTCTTCTTCAATTTAATTGCAAGCCCTTGTCTCTTGCATGGTGTGTGTTACGATCGCTTCTGCAGCGTTTACTGCTGGCTGCAGTGGTATTGCAACCCAAGCAGTTCTGATGTCATTACATGCATTTGCTTGCATAGTTTGGTTTGCACTTAAACTAGTTGCTGATTCCATCTGCAGTCGCTCTGAAGTTAATGACAGTTTAATATGCTTTTGTGTAAACAAACATTGTCTGCTGCAATGGAGTGGCAATCCCTTTCCTGCAGGCTGCATATCATTGTCTGCCTTTTCCTGCTGTCAGCCTGTGATTAATTACCATTCACTTGTGTGGGAATCTGCAGGTCTGCTCCCATTGGATGACCTCAGTATAAAGAACTGCTTCCTGCAATGCTCCATGGGCTACCATAGTCTCAGATTCTGTCTGTTACTCTGCTCGTGCCCCACCTCGTTCCTAGTCCGTGTAGACTGCGCTGACTCCTGTGAAGGGGTCAGCGAGTCCTCCTAGTTCTGCTCTTGTTCTAGAAGTTGTTCTCTGCTTGTCTTGTGTCATATATTGGTTCATCGCCAATATATACGCATACTTGCACGTTTTTGTTATTTTCCTTGTATTCGTGTTACGTTGATACATCAGTGTCGCTGATATATACGTACACGAACTGTTTATATCCTGTGTTCAGTTAGTCAGCCTTCCAGCACGTTTTAGTAGTTTGCGCGTATTGTGATCACCCGTGCTGAGTTAGTATCCTGCTCCTGGTTCTGTTTGTGGATTGCGTTCATCTCTGCGAAGAGATAGCGAATCCTTCTGAGTCCTGTTCCCTGTATTGCTCCAGTCCTAGTCAGTGTTCCTGCTTATGTCATATATCGGTTCATTGCCGATATATACATATGTTAGTCAGACGTTACGAATAGTTTCATTGATAGCTGTAATTGTAATACGCTGGGAAAACATACCTATTGTATATTTGTCTGTGTTACATTCATCTATCTTGATCTTCCTATTTCCTGACTATCCTGTCCTGTCTTTGTGAGGCACGCCATCGCTGCAAGCATTGGCTGCCTCATTCCAGTCTGTCTTGTTGTGGACGCTTGCTGTCACTAAGTAGTGGCTAGTTAAGCAAGCGTTCATTCTGTCTACCTGTCCTGATCTCCTCAGTCCTGGTTTATGCGCTCAGCGCTACTTTGCGCTGAGACGTTATCACGAAAGTATTGTTTGTGGCTGTTTGGATCTGCACCGGCTCTGTGCGCCACAATCTCCTATTGGAGTCAGTCCTCTCCTCCACTAAACTGGGGATATCCTGATTCCTTGTGCTGGTGTGTGTACCTCCTTCACGTCAGCTTATGTGTTGCATGCTGACTGTGGAGAATACACCACCGAGCCTAACAGTGTGCCTTCTCAAACCTATTATCTCACCTGGCTAATAAAAAGGCAGTGATGAGACAAACTAAAAGGCCGGCCTTAGGTTTCCCAGCCCCCTGAGGGAAACATGACTTTGGTGTGTGTGTGTGTCCCGCATTGTCACCACCACACTATATATGTGCGACAAACGACATTGGGGCATATTTACTAAATAGATGGTGAAATTTTCTTGCGCTTCATATGCATGCCAATTGTACATCTGACTTACAGCAGTTGTGTAGTGCATGTTACACTAGCAACTCGCACATTACTTAGATAACGCTTGCTGTGCTAATAAGCATCTGGTGTAAGTAATGCTGCCTTTGCATGGTACTTTTACTGCTATTTAGTCAATATGACCCATTGTATTGTTACTTACCCTGAGGTATAACTGCGAAGCGTGCCTGCAAACAGAGTTTGTTCTCTCATGAGGTAAGGTGGAGCATTTGCATCAGGTGCAGAGATTACGGGGAAGCATGTTTGTACTGTGTGTTCACACTTACTGCATGCAGTCAGAGTAGAAGGAGAAGCGAGAGGTGAGCGAGGTGAAGAGGTCATCATTGGGGGGAAAAGCAGCTTGTTGTGCTGTGTGAGGAGTCTGCCAGTGAGTAAGGAGGGGGGAGGCAGCAGTGTTTCATTTAACTTGCACAGCAGCAGGGAGGAGGTGGCACTGCTGTTCTGACTGAGGAGGATGGCCGACTAGCTGAGGGCAGTTTGGCTGCAAGTCTGTGTCAAACAGTGTGTGTTATTGTGTTGAGCTGCAAAAAGTCCACAACCGGCCTTGCCTGCAAAGCAAGCACTAGATGGAACTTGCACCTAGCGCCCCCTACAGCCTGCACCCACTACCCTGAATAGTCTGCACCCAGCACCCACCACTAACTAATTGCCTCAAATTAGTCGAATGCATTGATTGGTCTTGCTGGAAAATCTTGGTCAAAAGTGCTCGATGGAATGTATTTGGTCAGGGATAGGTTTGTCTCCTGGTTGAAGAAATTAGCCATAGACGATTAGGCATAGACGATGTATGGGCAGATCAAGACTGAAGTATTTAGCTTCAAAGCTGGTTCCATCCAGCGGCTGCTATGGGGCCCTGGAGCATGGGGGGCCCATGTGGTACTGTAATTTATTCACCATAAACTTTATTGATTGCATGAGCATGTGAACTGTGAGCAATTTACATTCTCATGCAATCAACACTGCACAAATAACTAATTTATGCAGGGTAGGGGCAGGTGGCATTGCTTAGGAGTGCCTACATATGAGGGTTACATGAAAGTTTTGCTATGGGGCCCCATGTTCTCTAGATACTTTCATTTTAGTTTGATGAAACCTGTGGCGTAGCTAAAGAAATGTCATATTGTGAAAAAGTATTTTTGGGGGTTGAACTCCAAGTGGGCTTTAATATGTTTTAACTAAGGGGGGATTTTTTCCTTCCTACTCTCTTGGAAGGCTCAAATGAATGTAGTTTAGTAGTTACCGAGATGGGCAAGACTGGCAAAAGACGATAAGAGTGGTGATGATAGGAACCTGAAGGCCACTGGCTGAGGTCCATTCAAGTCATACAAAGAAAGTGGCCTTTCTTCCTGGCTGTTCTGTGACTGCTTGGCCAACTTTAAATAGAAGACATTTGGAACAAGCACAATTCTATCTAGAAACTATGGAGGCTATTATGCTCAAAGGAAATTTCCTACACATCTTGGAATATTACAAAGAATTTGTTGCTTTGGGCGCTGGGTGAAGCTGAAAAAAGTCTCATCATAAACATGCAACATTCATAGCTATTTATAAAACTATTCCCCTTTTTATAACCTAATGCAGTAGGGGATGATGTAATGTGAGTTGCAGCTATTGCTGCTGGACGAATTGCAGAGCTTGGCTTGTGATGTTGTAGGTTGTGGCTTTTGATGGGGCCCAAATTACATTCCAGCTACAAGGCTCCAAAAATGGCACAAAATGATTTTCTTGCCGATCAAAGCCTTTCAAAAATTTATAGCACGAGTTCTAGCGCTTGTGGACAAAAGCAGTGTACTGATCTCAAACAAGATAAGTCTATTGAAAAGCTGACATTGTATTGCGAATGCTGTAAATAATGTCCGTTCCCTACAATGGGGTAGCAATCGCCACAGCAGCTGCTATGGGGCCCTGGGGCAGAGGGGGCCCAGGCAATACTTGATATAATCATCATTAATGTTCTTGTTTTCCTCCACCCTATGAATTTGTCCAAGTGCCCATAGACTGTATATAAATTCACATGCGATCCACACTGTATATAGTGTGGATCGCATGAGAATTGAAATTGCAAAATTAGCAATGCGACCTGCCCCTAACCTACAGATATGAGTTAAAGATGAAAGTTGTACCATGGAGCCCCATAATGTCCAGCTACGCCACTGATTCCCTATGTATTTTAAGTGGATACCAAAATAGTTACTTATGCAACTATTGTGTAGTTATTTTTGGCTTAATATATTCTCCTGGACTGATCATGCAATTTCCCTTTGGACTTTCTCACTGGGTGACCTAAACATACTAGCGCCATGAAAAGGACTAACGAGATTGGGTAGACAGTGACCTGTCAAAATTCTAGGTTTCAGATGCAATCACAGCACCCACTTCTATGCTGGGTCACCTAAACCATACTGTCCCCCTTTTTATTAGAACTGTGTAATAAAACAGGACTACTGCTGGTTAAACAATGTGTTGCATTTATGGTAAACCTTTATTGAAGACCTTTGACCTTGATTAAAGTCACTTTTTGGATCTTCTTGTTTTTAGATAGTTTTGGATTACACAGTTGAAGCCTGAGGATTCAATCCACTTGGAACAATTACAACATCTAAATAGACAAGCGGTAGCCAGTGTTACATTAATTAGATAAGTCATCTATATATCCAGGTGAGTAAATTCCCCATCACTGGCTGTAGGTTGACCCTCTCATTAAGGGCCTTTTTCCACCAGTGTTGTGGATGCGAGGCGATTGCCGCATCACCTCACATCCCCCAGCAGGTACTTCTGGTTGTTGTCCGTACAACTGGATGTGGCTTCCCGTCGGCGGCCATGGGGAATTGGATGAATGCTGGGGAAAACTGCAGCATGCTGTCCATAAATTCCTCCGTGTCGCCACAGCTTAGATGAATTCCAAGAGACTTTACACATGCCCTGCTTAGGTGATTTCCCCCACTAGCTCCTCCACATTTTCAAACAGGATCTTAAGAGGTTAAACTGCCCAAGGGTGGCAAAGGAAGCTTTCTTTGACGGTAATGGAACGGACAAAATTTGGAACGGACAAAATTTGCAGAGCAGAGATTGCAGAACAGTCTTGCACTTATACTGACAGAAGAGAACTGTGTTTTAGCGCATGCTGTAACCTTGGTGAATTGACATTTACTGATGTGTTGAGGTATTTACTGCGCAAGTTGGTAATTTACCCTTTTCTGAGCAGTGAGGTAATTTCAGCTTTTCATTCAGAAACAGCGGATTTTACCAAGCACTTAGCCTTGGTGAATTGACAGTTTTCAGCATTATCAAATGCAGTAATGCTTAGTGACTATGGCGTCAATTCACCAAGTGTACCTGGATTGTGGGTGGATGGTGTAATGGTTAAGGGCTCTGCCTCTGACACAGGAGACCAGGGTTTGAATCTCAGCCCTTCATGTTCAGTAAGCCAGTGACTATTTAGTAGGAGACATTGGGCAAGACTCCCTAACACTGCCACTGCCTATAGAGTACCCCCAATTGGCTGCAGCTTTGGCACTTTAGGTCTGCACATGCTGCCTTTTGTTTTTTTGTGTTGTAGGCTACTATGCTGTGCTTAGCTGTGAGGCAGGGTGTGCCATTCTTGTTCCTCCAGGCAAGGCCAGTTTTTTTTTATCCTCTTCTTGAGCTGTTAATGTAAACCAGAGGATAATCTTGAACCCCCCCCCCCAAAAAAAAAAAGAAAAACAAAATGTAGAGAGAAACCTCTGGACCCTCTAGAGCAGTGTTCCCTAACTGTGTCCTCACGGCCCACCATCAATCAGTTCTGCGATTTCCACAAAACATGCACTAACTACCTCTGTGGTAGACATTAATTACCTCACCTGTGAATGTTTGATTTTCTGCAAAATGTGCACTGTTGGTGGGCCTTGAGGACAGGGTTGGGGAACTCTGCTCTAGAGGCTTCCAATGTCCTCCTACTGCTACCTGAGACCCTCTCAACGTTTTCATACAAGAGGAGGTGAATGGATGCAGAGGAGTGTGGTTGTGATCACATATCTGACAAACTCATTCTTTGGTGGTCTGCACGTGGCAGCAGTGGGTAGTCAGGAGGATGTGGGAAACATCTGCAGGTTGTATTATTTTTAATTTTTGTCTCCTCGGTACACGTTAAAGGGATACTGTAGGGGGGTCGGGGGAAAATGAGTTGAAGTTACCCGGGGCTTCTAATGGTCCCTCGCAGGCATCCTGTGCCCACGCAGCCGCTCACCGATGCTCCGGCCCCGCCTCTGAGTCACTTCTGGAATTTCTGACTTTAAAGTCTGAAAACCACTGCGCCTGCGTTGCCATGTCCTCGCTTACCCTGATGTCACCAGGAGCACATGGCGCAGGCACACACCATACTGGGCCTGCGCAGTACGCTCCTGGTGCCATTAGCGGGAGTGAGGACACGGCAACGCAGGCGCAGTGGTTTTCAGACTTTAAAGTCAGAAATTCCAGAAGTGGCTCAGAGGCGGGGCCGGAGCATCAGTGAGTGGCTGCACAGGCACAGGATGTCTGCGGGGGACCATTAGAAGCCCCAGGTAACTTCAACTCATTTTCCCCCGACCTCCCTACAGTATCCTTTTAAAGACTTTGATGGTTTGTTGGAGGCTCCTTAGGCCGGCAAGCATCCTCATAGGGGGATTATTCCCCTTTCAGTAATCTTTAGGTCTGTTTATTTAAGTGCCCCCAAATGTATGGCTCTAAAAACATGAACATAAATCCAACACATCCAGTCTGTGATGAGAATTTTTTAAGCAGTGATGTAACTACAATTCATGGAGCCTCCCAGGGAAACTTTGAAGTCTACCCAATGTTCACTCCCCTTTACTTATCACTTTGGGCTTCCTTTAAGGACACCAAGGGGAGACATGTGACATAATGAGATAGCATAGCCTAGCACAGAAATATCTCATCATGTCACATGTTACTTTGTTAAAGGATACCCAGTCTTATGACCCCTGTGAGATGGATCCCAAAACAAGTGTGGCCATCATGATCTTTCCTTCAGATCAGGTGTTTTTGTGGCTACACTTGTTATGGGTGTGAAGTGTAGCCCCCTGTATGGAAGGAAGGGAAGGATAGTAGTTGGGGGCCCCAAAACAGCTGTGGGCCACTCTGCAATTGCAGAGGCTGCTCCTCTTTTGTATACAGGCCTTATATCCAGTGCTGTAACTAAAGAGGTCTAGAGCTAAAAGATACATAGACAGGATGGCAGCATCTATTTGTGAAATAAGCACATTGATCAAACAAGTGCCACACTGTATTGGATAGAGAATCTGGCAAACCTCTCTGTTTTCTACTGTTGAGGGAACAGTCGGAAGCAATATATGACTATCCTTCTCAGACAACACACGGCCTCGCTAGGTCACATGGTGCGCTGATCTGTTTAGTGTCCTTTCTTGTTTGTAACACTTTGTAACTCTTGGACGGGTGATTCAAGTCCACAGTGTGGTTATGTAATATTAATCTTACCTCGGCCTAATCAAGTTGGCATGTAGCCGCTGGTGCTTGGAAAATAAAAAATAAGTATTTGCCCTGCTGGAAAAAATTGTCTATTCAAATCCTATTGAAAACGGCATATGCTAAGCAGACATTAACTTGTAAGTGTCTTGATGTCTGTAGTAGGGAGAAGTAAGGGACTTGTGCCCTGATCTCTGGATACTGGGAAGAGCTGTGAGCTGCGAGGTGTGTGCTCAGGTGATTGTGTATTGGGTAGAGATAGCCCGAACAGTTCGCCAGCGAACGGTTCCCGGTGAATTTCGGTGGTTCTTGAGCGAACAAACTTTTCTGGAAGGTTGATTTTCTCCCATAGTGCATCATTAGGGTCAACTTTGACCTCTACATCACAGTCAGCAGGCACATTGTAGCCAATCAGGCTACACTCCCTCCTGGAGCCCCACCCCCCTATGAAAGGCAGGCAGCGTCAGGCATTGGACTCACTTGTGTGCAGCAGCTCTCCCTTCTCTAATTACTGCAGGCAGACTCTCATAGGGAAAGCTTACTTAGGCTCTTGTAGGCTTGTTAGCTTGCTCCTTGCTGATTTTTATTGCTAAAAAAAGCACTCCACAACAGCTTTTGAGAGCTAATCTTGTTCTTGTGATCTATTTTTGTGTGTGTGTGTGTGTGTGTGTGTGTGGTCCACTTGCATTATATACAGCTGGCCTTTGGCCCCTTGGTGGTATAATTACTACTGTGCCAGGTGCACATTGTAATACCCATCACTGCATATACCTACCTGTTGTTCACTGTGCACCCACCTACCTACGTGAGTGCACGCAGTGTCACTGTGCCTGACTGGTACCTGTCTGTGTGTGACAGGTGCACATTATATGTGATGGGTGATGTCACAGCACAACGGAATAAAGGTACCACTGCCAGTAATCCTCCTCCCATGTCCACGCAGGCAAGGACAGGACGCTCCAGCGATCTCATGGTGATGCCGGACATGCATATATTGTTTAGTCCAACGCCTCGCCATAGCCCTTCCGGATCCACCCTCCTCCGACGCCTGGACCGGCGGGTAGCCGACTACCTGGCCTTAAGTGTGGATGTAGACCCTGTGAGCAGTGATGAACCCTTGGACTACTTGGCGCGCAGGCTTGACCTGTGGCCGGAGCTGTCCCAATTTGCCATCTGTCTGTCTTGCCCTGCCTCAAGCGTCCTGTCAGAAAGGACCTTCTCATCTCAGGACATTCAGTGCAGCTGGAGGCATTGTCACTAAGTCACAAAAGTGTTCATTACCTAACCTTTATTAAAATGAACGAGGCATGGATCCCGGAGGGCTACTGCCCGCTCCAAGACTACGTCAGTCTTGGGGCAGGCAGTCACACGGCGTGCAGGAAGAGATGCTGTTTGTGGGGACTAAGTTGCTCCCCACACAGCATCTCTGCCTGCAGGCCGCTTGCCTTCTCCGCCACCGCCAACAGGGTCCAGGACTCCAGGCGGATTCCTGAATTTGTAAGGCCGCTGCTAGTAGTGGCCGCTATAATAATTTTTCTGGTGCGTGTACATGCCTGCCTAATTTTTCTGGCTGCACTGCGGCTGCAACAACAAAAAAAGGGCATGTACATGTGCCAATTTCCCTTTGTGATCATTACCTTGCCGCGGTGAAGGGGCTTGTGTATCACAATAAAGCAATGACAGACCAAATTTGACAGAACAGTGACGGTCCAGGTGATAATTCAACTACCTCAGCCTAGTGACCATATGGGCTGGAAAGCCGCCATCATCTGCACTCTCGTCATGGTGCGCACCAGTCCAGCATGGCCGTCACTACACAGCTGTTTGCGGTGCGTTACTCAGAGTACTGTTTGCTTCACACTGACACACCAAACTCACTATTTACACTCCCTGATTGATGTATACACATGCAAGATGTTAGAATGCTAAATTGCAGGCCTAAAGTGCTTTCAATGTGATTTCTGCCCTTTAAAAAGCTGCTTTGCGTCCAATCCAGATTTTTCCCCGGGACTTTTGGCGTTTATCTCACTCCGCCATGCCCCCCTCCAGGTGTTAGACCCCTTGAAACAACATCTTTTCCATCACTTTTGTGGCCAGCATAAGTGTTTCTAGTTTTCAAAGCTTGCTTCCCCATTGAAGTCTATTGCGGTTTGCTAAAGTTCACGTGAACCGAACTTTTGCAGAAGTTTGCTAGCCGAAAATCGGAGGTTTGGGCAATCTTTAGTATTGGGGTGGGGTAAGAGTTGTTTATACTGATGCCTGTGTATAAGTATGTGCTATAACATTTTCCTTTTACACAGTTCTCACTATCTAGAGTATAGATACTAAATAATATATTAGTCTTGTCACTAATTGTCCCTCAGAGGGGGTCACAATCTGTTCTTATTTAGTACCAATACCTCCCATAGTCCTATGCCAATGACAATGAAGAAAGATGGAGGCACAGTTGAAGCAAATAGAAATATCTTTTAATCCACGGTGTGCTGACATGCGGGGTTACAGTGGGGGTGAGGGGATGCCTGACAGCTGTTTCGCTAAAAAAGCTTCCTCAGAGGCAAAAATTGTTCCCAATTTTTGCCTCTGAGGAAGCTTTTTTAGCGAAACAGCTGTCAGGCATCCCCTCACCCCCACTGTAACCCCGCATGTCAGCACACCGTGGATTAAAAGATATTTCTATTTGCTTCAACTGTGCCTCCATCTTTCTTCATTGTCATTTGCAAAAGTGTATGCTCTGCAGAGCACGCTGAACATGGAGTATGTAATCCGGACCGGTGAACCCATTGTCCACCCACCCACCCACATCTAGTGCCAGTCTGTTTCTCCCCTATACAATAGTCCTATGCCCATCACCATCTAGGGCCAATTTAGGGGGAAGCTAATTAATTTATCTGTATGTTTGTAAAAGGTGGGAGGAAACTGTTCTCCCTGTGTCTGGAGTACACGAAGGAAACCCACATAGTGCTCTAGCTTATGCAAAGACTCTGTATCCCACCCACAGCCAGAGACCAGCACTGCAAGGCTGATAGCACAGCAGCATATTGAATAGCCCTCTATGTGAGTCCTGATGTATATGTATTAGTAGAGGGGTGTGTACCCCAATGTGTGTGTATTACTGTGTTTTCCTGAAAGTAAGACATCTCCTGAGAATAAGACCTAGCAGGAATTTCAACAATGGTTTGAAATATAAGACGTCACCCGAATGTAAGCCCTAGCTAGCAGTAGCACCAGGACCAGCAAGTCACGTTCAATACAAAGCCTGGATACAGGAGAGAAGCAGTATAATGTGAGTTCTACAGTCCTGTATATGTGTCAGGCAATTGGTGTTTTTGTTGGAGCCAGTCCTCCTGATCTGTCATGATGAGCAGCAGCACTACCTGTACACCTTTTCCCAAGTCACACCACTTATCCTATCATAGCTCTGGGGAGCCTGACAGACTCTTTGTCTACAAGAAATTGATTCTGCTGATCATGTGGCTGAGAACTCAAGCTCTGTGTATGTTGTATGTACAAGAAATAGTGGTTTGCGGATATTGGCTCTCACTTACTTCAGCATGGCATTCAGTATGTACATTTTGTATAGGAAAACTACCAGTGTTTCCCCCAAAAATAAGACATCCTCTGTCTTATATTAATTTTTGCTCTAAAAGATGAGTCCTAGCACATTTTCAGTCTTATGGTAGTAGTTGTTGAGTAGTGTGTGCCTTGGCAAGTGGCATGTGTTATTTTCGGCGAAACAGGTGTGTATTATCATCTATCATAACATTTAATACACACATAGCAGATGGTGAGTAGTGTGTGTCATGATAGCCATATTTGTAACTTGATACTGTTCAGGGGCAGAGCTCATGTTTGGAACTTGATTGTGTAGTAGGAAGAACATCTAACATCTGCACCCCTCGAATGGGGATTTTATTATCAAAAAGCCTATGTTTCCTAGTCTCTTTGTGTCTAGAAGTGAGAGCTAATGCCTCTTCCCTACATAAAGATTACTTTACTTTACCTTTTCTGTGTGACTAAGTATTCATGCTTTTATCCTCACACCATGATTCTTTTGTTTCAGGGATCATGTAAATACCCTTTCAGCCCAATCCAGAGTCTGTTGGTTTCATCCCCCTTCCTCCTGAGCATGCTGCTGGCTGGCCATGCCTTTCCTGGACTGGTACCTCCGGTGCTCATTGACGACATGGCTGCTGTTACACAGCTTGGTCCTAATGGTCCTCTGCTTCCAGTCAGCTACCACATTACCCAAGGGCTGCCATGCCTCCCAGGAGGATGGCTACAAGACTGTACGGTGCAGCAACGCCCAGCTCACAGAGGTACCCAAAGACATTCCCAATGACACTAACCGGCTATACTTAGACTTCAACCAGATCACCTACCTCCCTGCAGATGCTTTTCGCAATCTCCCTGTTCTTATGGAATTGGACCTTTCTCACAATTCATTGGGTCGACTGGATGTTACAGCTCTCAGGGGCGTAAGTGACCACCTACATTCATTGGACCTGTCTTCCAACAAGCTGGTGTCTGTGAACAAAGAGGTGTTTGCTAACCTGAAGGCCAGGACAAACCTCTCTGGTAACCCTTGGATGTGTGACTGTGATCTTCTAGAACTCATACGAATGGTAGAATTGGACCCCAGCACGTCCAGTGGGATTGTGTGTGCTAGCTCAGTAGTAGAGGAACATACTGGCAAGCCTTTTCTTCAGGTGGTCAAGGATATTGACTTGTGCAATGCTTACAGGAAGACCACGGACGTGGCCATGCTGGTCACAATGTTTGGTTGGTTTGCTATGGTCATTTCATACTTAGTATATTATGTACGACAGAATCAGGAGGATGCCCGTCGTCATCTTGAGTACCTAAAATCCCTGCCCAGCAAGCAGCGGCACACAGAGGAACCCTCAACACTCAGCACTGTGGTTTGACATGGTACGGAATGTAGGACTACATAAGTGGAAACCTATTTGTTTTTTTCCACGGGTGTGTCCTTAAAGTAGTAAATGGCAAAAGACAAATAAACAAGATCTACTTGCCTTGGCTGCCAGGAGCTGGAGGAAGTCAATATGTCACTCACTGCAGTTACAGTGTCCTGAGATCCCCTCCGATGCAGATGCCGAACTCACCAGGTTGGCATCTTCTGCACCTGCATGAGTGTGCTGCCATGCTGCTCGTGGTTGTGCTCCAGTGGCCAGAAGCATTCGTGTTCTGCGCAGGCACAGCAGTTCTGCGCCTGCACAGAATGCTTTAGGCCACATGAGAGCGTGATCGCTAGCGGTGTGGCCACATGCTGGCGCAGGAGATGCAGACCTGGCAAGGACAGCATCTACAATGGAGGTGATCCTGGGACACCAGAGCTGTGGCGAGGGACATACCAGCTGTCTGTCTACTTATTCAGGGCTTCCTCCAGCCCCATTTTATTTGTTTTGATTTCCTCAGATGTGTCCTTAAAATCTACTTTTACAGATAAAAGCAATGCATTGGCGTGGAATAGTCTTTCAGTTTACAGGTGTTTATCATCATCATCATCAAGGGCCATCCTCTCTAAACAACAGAGATAAAACTCAGTCATGGAAAGGTGTGAATGTCACAGTGAGCAGGAATAAAACAAACAGCACTAATGGGCTTATTTAAAGGAGAACTGTAGTGAGAGGTATATGGAGGCTGCCATATTTATTTCCTTTTAAGCAATACCAGTTGCCTGGCTATTCAGCTAATCCTCTGCCTCTAATACTATTAGCCATAGGCCCTGAACAAGCATGCAGCAGATCAGGTGTTTCTGACAAATTTAGACAGATATGACAAGATTAGCTGCATGCTTGTTTCTGCTGTGATTCAGACACTTCTTTAGGCAAATAGACCATCAGGGCTGCCAGACAACTGGGTATTGCTTAAAAGGAAATAAATATGGCAGCCTCCATATCCCTCTCACTACAGTTCTCCTTTAAATCATTGCAAAACTAGTGACAGAGCAAGTGAAGCAACCCACAGCAGCCACACCACACCCTCACTTCTAACCTAATGAAAACTGTAAGATCAGAGCAACGTAAAATGATTTTGGATTGATTGCTGTGGTTTACGACCCCATGCACAATGTTGTTTAAATTCAAATCTATCCGATATGTTTTTTTTAGTTAAAATTGCCGACATTCTGTGCAGTAAATGCAGTGACGGATACTGTATGTCAGGAAACCCACTTTTGGCATTCTCCACATTTTTGAGTGAACAGGCATTATTTTAACAGGTGCAGCACCAGGTTAGTCCTGTCTAGTTTTTAAATTCTCAGAAACAAATTTCAGAATGTAAATCAGGGTAACAATATCTTTTGTTTCTTTTATCACAGGTGAGGAAAGAACATTTATAAATTATTCAGTCATTGTTTAAAAAGGAACTGCCTAAATAAAAATCTTTAATTTTCACTATAAAGGGAGCCTGAGCAGAGGCTGTATGTATTTAACCATGCCCCACTTATTTTGTATTGAGGATACACTCACTGGCCTCTTATGTAAACTCTCCTCCTCCTGGTCTGGCCGCTATAAACTACATTGGATTGGCGACTCTGAAATAGTTAATAGCAGCCAGACCAGGAGGAAGAGAGCTTACATAAGAGGCTGGTGAGTATTCCTTCACTTTTTCAAGTGTATCCTCAAATGCAAACCCACAGCCTCTGTCATATCATGAGTATCTAAGCTAGACTGTCAAGTTTGCTCAGGGTCCCTTAATACAGAATGTCAAACTCTAGCTTCATGACCCACAACCTGTCCTCATTAAGACACTTACCTACCTGTGCTGAGGATAGGTTGTGGGTCATGGAGCTACTTACCTACCTGTGCTGAAGTCTCTCCTCCAGGCAGGTGATCGCACCCTTGGAGAATTTTGGAGGGGAAAAAAAAAAAAAAACTAAAACAGTCAGGCATGGCCAGAGCCTCAAATAATGTACCCTATGTGTGTTGCCATAGCCTGCCTGGCAGCTGCTGCCTAATTGGTGGTTGCTGGACTTGGAGTGGGACGTGGCAACGCTGGTGGAGGTGTCCAAATAGCTTTGTAAACATGGCTGCGTCTGAACTGCCAAAGATGGGAACGTCACCTGTGGCCTGAAGGTGTCATTACAGGTGATTAGATACTGTTTATTAATTAAACCAGCAACCCTTCCCCATCTGTCCTTGTTAAAGCTAAAAATGGGGAAGGGTTGCTGGTTTACCGTAATTAATAAAGCTAAAAATAACAATGAACATTTAAACAATGCCTATTAGGTGAAAACAGCCTTGTCCATTAACCTTGTCTATTGTAACTTGCCATGAACCGTAATCACGTAGCCTACCCCAGGGTATATTTCAATTAATGCTAATGCTGTTGAACCTATTTTCCCGTCACAAATATATATAATATATATATATGTGTTTTTACAATACATTTATATATAAAAAACATAAGATCATTCATCACCTTCTATAGGCACCAACTACACTGATTATAAATTCAGGTTTGTGTTTTCAGTAGTTCAAACTGTCTGTATGGGCATTACCTTGTGGCAGTGCAAAACGCGGCAGTATCAGAGTTGGACTGAGAGCTGGAAAAGCTGAGGAAATCCACTTTCTGGCCAAGCAGCAGTAATCAGGTGCACCAGAGGAGTTTTTCTGAGCGTTTTGAGTTTCGAAATCTGCTGCTAATGTTATCCTATGTGTCTGTGCACACTGAGGTTTTGTAAAAAAAACTCATAGCATTACATTGGGAAGAGCTTTTAGAAGTTTCAAAAGCTCTGTGCACACTGGAGCAATGAGGTAATGCTATGGGTTTTTTTACAAAACATTGGGAAGACACATAGGATAACATTAGCAGCAGATTAAAAAACTCAAAACACTCAGAAAAACTCCTCGGGTGTGCACCAGGCCTTACAGCTTACAGTGAAGACTTGCTGCAGTTATCTATTGGGAGTGATAACACAGGGTTACTGCTGCTTGGCCAGCAGGTGGATTTCCTCAGTTTTTCCACCTCCCAGTCTGCATCTTTTTCAGACTTCATTTTCTTCTCAAATTGAACCAACTCAGTCTGTCCAGTTTCAAATAATTTTGACCATTATTACTTCTGTGTAACATGGGTTTTGCATATGACTAGTCTAACATGGTCTTGTTCTAATTGCTTTTATTAGTAGGGATGATATGCAAATATTCCCAAATTATACAAACCATCCGCAAATTTATACAAATGTATGTAATATCATTGATCATCCCCAGTCACCTACAAGGTGGTATTCCTGTATCCACATCTGCTACTAATTAATAATACCATCTGCAGTATTCTATTGGCAGAGGAGCTTTCAATGCATGGATAAGTTTGGGTTGGTTCACACGGGCGACAGCTGAACGTGTAGCAGCGTCTCACAGTGTGCAGAAAAGCATTTAACTACGTCCTCCTGTGGGAAAGAAAAATGCAGAGACATGGTGGTTAGTGACACTGATCCAACCCTGGAAGCAACATTCAGCTATTAAACAGGAAAAATGGTGATCAGAACGCAGCATTTGCACAAATCGTGGTAAAAAAACCAGAAGTGCTGTCCATTCACTTGAATGCCCAGCACTTTAGCAAATTCACATGGGCAATTGTGGGTCAGAAAACTGACGCCTGGTTCATGCTTGCATTTGTTAAGTGGTGGAAAAACACACAGCAGAGTGAAAACAGATCTGATCACGGGTCGATTGGATCTGTTTACATGGATCTGTTAGCCCTATTTCCGTTCCACTGCTTACATTCCGTTTCTCTGTAACCCCTCCCCTAGACCCACACCCCCAATGTGCACTAGTAAAGAAACAGAAGCTGAAGCGCTGCATTGGGGATAATGTGAAAAGGGACCATTTTAAATCCAAAGAAATATTCAGTTTCCATTCCGCTGGGCTCATCAGTCTGGAATCAAAGCGGCATATTGCGTGGAATGGATCTGTGTGAACGGATTCATAGGTTAACATTGATTGGAACAATTCACATCCATTCCATTCATGGATCAAAAAAACTGTCCAAACAGATTTGTATAGGAATCTAGTGCGTCATCAGAGTTTGAAGTATCAAATATCATTAGTTATGTTTCTTTCTGTGTGTTTGATGGAAATCTATCATAGTTTGATGCTTCTCTGTTTCATAAAACTGTTAGCATAGTTCCTAGATTTGATAATCAATAACATAACATGTTGTAGAGTAGGTAATATTCCCAGGAACACAGATCCAAACATGAAATTGACTGATTGCCAAAGTCTCCTGATTAATTAATTATACTGGTCACATGGTGTATAAGGCTTTAAAGGAATACTATCGATTGAAACGACTTTTTTTTTTTTTTTAATACTCTATATTAGTGTATACATTAGCACTAGTGCTAGGGGCACTTTATTTATTCACCCAGGTCTCTCTCTCGCTATCCTTGCTTACAAATTCATTTATCACACAGCTCATAGTAGTTTGGGTCACCCTGAGCTGCTTGGTTACTCTGAAATATATTTGTGAGCTGTGTGACAATGTGTCACTCACAGCATGCAGGAGAGCTGAGGAGAAATAGGCTGATCTGAGGTGGTAATAGGTAACTAAATGAGCTGTAATATTGCTGGAATATAACAAGCTATAACAATAGTCTGTGTTTACACTCAGACTGGCTGCCTGCTTGTGGTGATTCACTCCAGGCTGCATCCACTTTACAAGCTGCTGAGAGGGGCAGACCACTGTCTACAATTAGCATTATTTATTATCTTAGTATCTTTATCAGTCAAGAGAAGCAAACACACATTGCTAGAATGTTTAACCCCTTACCACCATATCAACAAGATTCTTTCAGCAAGGTGATAATTAAACTATAAACTGAGGAGTTGATAGCAACTCCCCTGTGCAGAGATATGGTCTAGCCCTCTGGGAGCCGTCAGTATTAGATACATTTTGTATCTAACACTGACGCCATAACTGACTGATTCCTCACACAGCTGTTCCTCTCAGCTGTAAAATCCTCAAATTGCTCCTAGTACTTGTCCTAATGTGTGCTACAATATACAGCATTTAAAAATAAATGCATACATCGATAGAAATTCTAAATTCTTTAACTGAGTACTTAAAGGAATACTGTCTATATATCTTATCTAAACTTTGAGATGAAAAACAAAGCAGATGTAGATAAGTTACTTGTAGTAACTTTGCAGTTTTAACCAGTTTTAACCACTTAAGGACCCACCCTTTACCCCCCCTTAAGGACCAGTGCTGTTTGTTGTGATCTGTGCTGGGTGGGCTCTGCAGCCCCCAGCACAGATCAGGGTGTATCCTGAGCGATCAGATTGCCCCCCTTTTCTCCCCCCTATGGGGATGATGTGCAGGGGGGGTCTGATCGCTCCTGCGTGCAGGCTAGTTGCGGGGGGGGGGCACCTCAAAGCCCCCCTCCGCGGCGACATTCACCCCCCTCCCTCTCCTACCTTTCCCCCCCGGTGATCCGTCACATGGCGGCGATCCCCGGCCGCTAATTGGCCGGGGATCACCGATCTGCCTTACGGCGCTGTTGCACAGCAGCGCCGTACAATGTAAACAAAGCGGATTATTTCCGGGAGCCCCCCGCCGTGAATTGACAGGAAGCAGCCGCTCGCGCGAGCGGCTGCTTCCTGATTAATCAGCCTGCAGCTGGCGACGCAGTACTGCGTCGCTGGTCCTGCAGCTGCCACTTTGCCGACGCACGGTATAAGCGTGCGGTCAGCAAGTGGTTGTGTAATTAATGTTTACAGCTATATTTGCTGTGTAACATTCTAACAACATGGCTGCTGTCATTGTATCACAGGAAGAAATAATCATATTGGCAGGCTTATCTGTATCTTGAGCCATGAGCCTAATCTCCTCCCCTCTGCCTCTGAAATCCCTGGCTAGTAACACCTCCCCCTCCTCCTGCCCAGACTGAGCTCACCTGAGCCCTTGCTACTGCCAAGGCTCTCTAATTCTCAGAGAATTAATGCTCTATAAATTAAATAAACCATGCTCTAAATAAACCATACCCACAGATTTTCAAACTACCTGCGGACCACTGTAGTATAAATCTACGGCGGGCAGGGGGTGCTGCAGTTCTGACCTGACGTAAACTCTACGTCTCATTCACCGCCTACCCCCGCCGCTCGATCTCCGCCGCATTATGCTGCCCTGCTGCCTCTATGATGGCAGAGCACTGTGAGCCGGGCAGGAGCCGTTTTCATTGGCTCCTGGCCCTGTCATTCATGTAAGCTGTTCCCATTGGCTTACATTGAGTGACAGGGTCAGGAGCCAATGAAAACGGCTCCTGCCCGGCTCACAGTGCTCTGCCGTCATACTGGGGCGGGGACAGAGCAGAGTAACCATTGAGAGCAGCGGATTTTAGCGGCGATTCGTCGGGAAACAGCGGTTTACTGGACCAACACTCTCTAGTCCTTAACTGGGCTGAAAGTGCTGGTCCCAAAGTGGTTAAAACAAAAAAGTATTTGGCTTGAGGAATGCCCTATAAACAATAGGAAAAGGACACAGGGAGAAAAGTTAGAGTGCCCAGGAGAAAAGTTAGAGTGCCCAGGAGAAATATTAGAGTGCCCGGGAGAAAAGTCAGAGTGCCCGGGAGAAATATTAGAGTGCCCGGGAGAAAAGTCAGAGTGCCCGGGAGAAAAGTCAGAGTGCCCGGGAGAAAAGTCAGAGTGCCCGGGAGAAAAGTCAGAGTGCCCGGGAGAAAAGTCAGAGTGCCCGGGAGAAAAGTCAGAGTGCCCGGGAGAAAAGTCAGAGTGCCCGGGAGAAATATTAGAGTGCCCGGGAGAAAAGTTAGAGTGCCCGGGAGAAAAGTCAGAGTGCCCGGGAGAAAAGTCAGAGTGCCCGGGAGAAAAGTTAGAGTGCCCGGGAGAAAAGTCAGAGTGCCCGGGAGAAAAGTTAGAGTACCCGGGAGAAAAGTTAGAGTACCCGGGAGAAAAGTTAGAGTGCCCGGGCACTCTGACTTTTCTCCCGGGTACTCTGACTTTTCTCCCGGGCACCTTGACTTCTCTATTATAATAGAAATATTAGAGTGCCCGGGAGAAAAGTCAGAGTGCCCAGGAGAAAAGTTAGAGTGCCCGGGAGAAAAGTCAGAGTGCCCGGGAGAAAAGTCAGAGTGCCCGGGAGAAAAGTCAGAGTGCCCGGGAGAAAAGTCAGAGTGCCCGGGAGAAAAGTCCGAGTGCCCGGGAGAAAAGTCAGAGTACCCGGGAGAAAAGTCAGAGTGCCCAGGAGAAATATTAGAGTGCCCGGGAGAAAAGTCAGAGTGCCCGGGAGAAATATTAGAGTGCCCGGGAGAAAAGTCAGAGTGCCCGGGAGAAATATTAGAGTGCCCGGGAGAAAAGTCAGAGTGCCCGGGAGAAATATTAGAGTGCCCGGGAGAAAAGTCAGAGTGCCCGGGAGAAAAGTCAGAGTGCCCAGGAGAAATATTAGAGTGCCCGGGAGAAAAGTCAGAGTGCCCGGGAGAAATATTAGAGTGCCCGGGAGAAAAGTCAGAGTGCCCGGGAGAAATATTAGAGTGCCCGGGAGAAAAGTCAGAGTGAAAGTGGTGGAAATATATATAAAAAAAAAATTAAAAATGCAGAAATGTCACTTGCCTCACTGCTGTACTCTTGAGGGGTGAACGGACAGACATACAGTAGGTCTCCCCCGAAGAGCCTGCTCCAGGCCTAAGACACTAAACTGTATGTTAAAAAAATGTTTGGTGCAACTATTTATCTTTGTGTCAAAGTGTTTAAATATTTTGAATTAAAGCGGTCCCAAACCACTCTATCAAGCCTATGAGCATTTCAGTGCATGCTTTTCCCCCTTCTCTTTACATAACTAGGGTTATACAGGTGGCAGCCATTACCTCTGAGCTTAGTAGGAGGTTTTAGATCATGGGCGTGTGTGTCATCACCTACCCTCCCTCACAGGGGCGTCGTCTATGTGAAATCTCACACAAGCTGAGATCACCTCCCCTGTGACATCATCAGTAGCAGCCTGTGTTTTGTTTATCTCCTCCACCAGTCTGCCGAATTCTGTCCCGGCAATATGAAAGGAAGGGAGGGGTTCCTCCAATAAATATAATAATAAATAGCAGCTTTTTTTTAGCTGCATGATGACAAATTACAAATGAAAATCTATTTTCTAACTTGTAAAATATTTTATTTTACATTTGGACCCAAATTAAAAATACAAATAAAACCACTTTAAAGCAACTTTCCTAGTTGGACAGTTCAGCTGGAACCATCAGTTCCTACCTCATTTTGAACACTCCCATAAGTGAATGAGCCAAGTGGCATCCCGCTGCTAATACACAAGCGATGGGTTACCCACTGATTAATTGGAGATATGTGAAGATCCTGCATGTTTGTTTTTTTCCCCCTTATTTTGCTATAGAGCACCTTAAAAACAAAAAAGCAAAAAAAAAAAAGTGTGTGTTTTTTCTTGAGGTAAAGGTGGCCATCAATGATACAATATTGATTGTACAATCTTACAAAACTGATGTAGGAGAAGGGTGCATTGAGTAAAACTTTCTCTCTGCTCTAAAGTAGTCAGTCACGTGCATCTTTAAAGCAGACCTGAAATTAAATATACTAACAACATAGCTAACAAACAAATCCTAAAATAAATATGTAAAGCAAAAAACATTTCTATCAAATAGTGTTTCGACTTCCTGGTTTCATGAAAACAGACATATTGTTAAAGCACAGTATGTTATCTGCCGTGGCAGAGAACTAACACAGGGGAGAGATCAAATTACACTTGTGATTAAACACAGATGCAGGGGAATTAGGCTAAACTCTCAAATATAAACAGAGAAATACGCGTACATCAAAAAAGGGCGTCGGGGAAAAAAGGGCGCGTGGTGTAAACGATACAGTATTATCGTTTAAACGAAATTCTACACAATATTTCAATATTTAGTGATTTATAAATTTTTAAAACACTATTTCTTATGTGTATAAGATCGGCAATTCTTATAAGTTTCACTTTACAAATACGGAAGATTAACGTTTTATTTACGTTTGTTAAAACCCTCCCTGTACCTATCCCTAACCCCTAGACCCCCTGTTGGTGCCTAAACCTAAGACCCCCTATGGATAATAATGTTTTACAGACATTACTTTTTTTATTTACATTTTTTATTTATTAATTAATTTTTTTGGGTGAATAACGTTTATAAAGATACTAAATCACTATTTCTAAAACATTTCTAAAACAGTGATTATTTAACTTTACAAAATGAGCCCATGAAGAATAATAATAACAGTTATAAATCCTTAAAAATCTCCGGCCGCCGTTTGTTAAAACGTTAATAATCTCCGGCGCCTTTTTTCTCCTGTTCGACGCCCGGTAAACTAAATTTATAATGGGAGTGAATGGGGTGCCCTTTTTGTCCACTTGTCTCATGCGCCCAAATCCCCTGCTTCCGAGAAATACACCCTATATTTAATTACACAGAAGTGATAATGTATATACAATCACAATTGTATCATTATTAGGATGCAGGGAGATCACTTTATGGTATAGTAACACCAGTATGCTGACATATATATTGCTCAACCAGGACCTGTATACTGTTTAATATTTCATGTGCCCCATATAGATTCATGCGTGCTTAATTTTGTGATTTTAGGGAATGAAAGCTATTTACAAAAATATAAGTTTGAAGGCCTTAGAAAAATGTAGGCTTGATACTGCCATATCTGCCATATCTCCACACTCAGGAGAGATCCAACCCTCAGTGCAGACAGCTACGGAAATGTCCTAAAGGCCGTGCTGATCTTTCTGCCTGCCACTGTACTGTATTCTCCAGAGAGAACTGCCACACCCCCATCATGACATCATTTAACAATGTACAGCAGAGACATTAAAATTCAATCAGACTTCATTCTGTATCAACATACCATCATCTGCACTCCTGTTTCAGGCTGTGTGTTATCTACATAAACAGATCCGTCATAAATGTTATCAACGGATCACCCAAAACATATTCACTGTTAATTTGTGCAAATGGCAATCACTACCTGCCCAACTAAAGCAAACGCTAAATACTGCCTGGATATGGTACTGTGTTCTTGTACCCCTTAATCATTTACTGTATAGACCATGAGCAATGGCACTTTTAAGTGGTCCTAAAGGGTACCTGTAGTGGTACAATGAGCAAAACATGTATGTATAGTCCCCAATCCTACTTGGAGGAGGGGGGGGGGGGGCAATACATAGTTTCCACTGTAAGGTTTAAGAACCCAGGACTATACCAATTTTCTTCAGTCCAGTAGGACAGTGTTGAGCGAATGCTCACTATTAATGACAGTGTTACCATAACACTGAACAATGCATAGACATTTAACATAACACAACTGTGCTGGAAATTTTATGGTCCCACATTATAAACCTAGTCTGATGCTTAATAAATACATCTGAATGAGTATATTATATTAATAAGTTCAACTTGTCACAGTCAATCGTAAGTTTTAAGTATCCCCTGATAGTACTACAGTACTTGCACCACAGCCTGGATCCTCAACACATACCTACTGAAGTACCCTTGGAGGTGCAACTCTGCTACTTAGCAATAAAGTGAGATTGCTGCTCGTTGGGCACAGGCATGTCAAAAGGGAGAAAGGGAAAACAGAAAGAAGGTGTATATAATAAAGTTTTTGTATACTCCTTTCAACGCCCTTCTGTAATCTTGCATATTACGGTGTATCTTATCAACAGCTCCAGGCAGGAGACCGAATAACCACTACACTATCCATCCACGAATTGTGTGGTAAAACAAGTGAGATGTTAGGTAAAGGGTTTGAATCTCAGCTCTTCCTGTTCAGTAAAGCAGCACCTATTCAGTAAGGAGTACTCGAGCAAGACTCCCACACTGCTACTGCCTACATATAGAGCGCACCCTAGTGGCTGCATCTCAAACACTGAGTCCCACCAGGAGAAAAAGTGTAAACGTAGTCTATTTGCCTCAAATGTCAATCTACTAATGATAACCCATGCCACCTACCTCACTAGTCGGCAACTTTAGCTTTCCATGCGATAGCTGTTTTCTGTTTTACTGCAAAGAGGTTGATAATTCACTAAGCATTACCGTATGAATCAGAGTCCATGGTATTCATTTCCCAGGTTAGTTTGGTTAAGGGGTTACTTGATCCTGTCAAAGCCAAATTATTATTGTAGGTTTTAAAATGAAAAAAGATTAGGCATCATATATACCTAAACCTGAATGGTTTTCAAATGTGTATATATAAATACTCATTTATACATGACCAACATGCAAATGTATATATCTTAGGTGTGGTCCAAGTACCACCCACTGTGGTAAAAGGGGTACAGTAGAAATTAGCAGCGATAAGCACTACTGTACAGGATCAAATAGGAGAGTTTCCTGTGCCGACTACACAGACTTCTGCTGAGCATCCATGTAATCCCCTAGCGTAGACTGAATCCACCCCTCCTCCGTTTTTTCTGTGTCCCCTTGCAGCACGACAAAAGACACATCTGCCATTCAATCTGGGCATTTGGGATGACTTCCCAGTTTATGGTTTGTCTTAAAGCCCTTTTGCTAGTTATACCAAAGTCACCACTGCTTGTCAGACCAGGGCTTGGATGTGGCCCAAGTTTCTATGACCTACCTTGATTGTGGTTACATGTGAGTCCCAGCTAAGATGTATTCATGTTTGTGCATTCCATGCCTGGCTTTTCTGTGATGAAAACACAAACAGTGTTACAGGGAAAAGTGCACTTGTCTCATCTTGCCAATAGCCCCCGGTTTCAGGCTAGTACAAACGCAATGCACCCAACAGGCACCAGGGGTCAGCACCATCAACAAATTCAATGAAAATCTCTCTTCTAATAAATTTTATATTCATTTCAATAAGAAATTTCTAACACATGCATAGCCAATAGATTTACATAACATTTACATCTAAAATATACAAACGGCCTACTGTGGAAGGAGATACAAAGCCAAGCCTATAAGCATGAATACTAATGGACATTTCTGGGTTACGGGGGGTTAAATCTAGCCATTACAGTTTTCTGTGTATACTTTTAGACATTTGCAGATTTTTGGAAGCAATTTATGATCAGGTGAATTCTAGTCCGATACTGACCTAAAACTGTGAAGCTTTGCACTGCGGTGAGCTCTGTTTCGGGGTATGGCGAAGACTCCCATGAAAATTGCTAATAATATTCTTATGTTTATTTTCAAAAGGCCCTAGACTTGGCCATTCCTGGATATCAATCTATCAGCCTCATGTTTTCTAGCCATGATGCTGGTTCTCAAGCCAACATTAGAATGGGCAAAGATTGAGGATGCTCAGCCCCAAGAGGTTGCTTGTTGAAAAAGAGGATCCAATTTACAGAAGGTATTCACTGCTATAAGTATCCACCAATAAAACCTTAACTCCACAATGCTTTCCGGACTCCTCTTCCAAATATGGCCCCACCATTCCCTCTCACCTTCACCTTACCAGTAAGTGGCAAGGGCTTGGAGGAGGTGGTCTTATGCTGTACACCAGAAAGCCGATCTATTCTAACCTTGCACTGTAAACTAAAGAAGAAGATTGAGAACCAGTGGAGGCCTTCTTGGGGAGATGAAAATGTTGACCCACCTCCCCCCTACAGGATTATTTATTTTGTTTTATGTTTAGACAATTTAGTACTTAAGAGGGATTCCAAATAAAATGTATCTCCATGTTTGGGTTTCAGCTGGGCAGGGGTTGGCTTAAACCTATACTGATTTGATTTTCAAAAACATGGGAGGAATTTTTTTATAATGTGATCAAGAAATCACTGTACATTGTATAGAAACAGTTGAGGCCATGTTTTCTGTATAGAAGTAAATGTGTGAAATCAGACAATACGGAACGATTATTGCCTTAATTACTAGATATTAAATAAAGATTGCTTTTTTATTAACATGAATTTTGGATTTGTGTATTTGTGCCTTGTGTGGTTTACTTTTTGGTGTGTTTGGGGGCTGGATGTGATATTACACTTTGGAAAGTGCTACACAAATGCGTCAATGCTGCAAGAGAGTATAGAAAAAGTCACTAGTGTTGGTGTTTGCCTTATGTCAAACCAAATTCATACACAGCAATTCCGCACCATTATGAGTGGAGAACGTCACAGGGTTGCATTCCATGTCACAGTCACACTTCATGAAACTTCGATGTTTCCTACTTCCAAGCCAGACGGAGGAAACCTCGAAGTTTCATGAAGCATGACGTGGAATGCAACCTCTCTAATTCTTTCTACTCCTCATGGTGCTGAACTGACATGTTGTGTTGGTGTTTGAATGTAGGTTTCCTTAGTTGGAAATCTGGATTATGCCCTACATATCACATCACATAACATAACATAACTGCCCTTCAGAGCTCATAACCTAACATGCTTACCACAGTGCAGGGCCAATATGGGGGAAGCCAATTAACCACCAATATGTTTTTGGATTGTAGGAGAAAACGTAAGTGTCTGGAGGGCATGCATGTTCTGATGACTGCGTGCAGTTCAGTACTGTCTGAAGCTTTGCAGCGGTTTTTGCTTCCACATCATTGTTGGTCTGGGTGCAGGCCAATCTGGGAAGTGCAAACAAGTTCTAATGCTGTAGAAGTCACTGCAGTTCAAATTATCAAAGACTTTATGTAGGACCAGTAAAAAGGTCCAAACAGTTGAAAGTCCCACTCATTAGGAAATAGGCATTAGGCCACAGTGGGGAACCCCCCCCCCCCCCCCCCACACTGCTGTTCAAAGTCCACCCATGTGCTACACATGTGCACCAGGCACAACGGACACAGGACGACGCAGGAACAGGGGGTTTATTATATAGGATTATTTAAAGCCCTAGGGGCTTGTGTGGAATACAGCAGTTTGCGATGTGCATGCATTGAACAAAATATATAATACAATTTTTTTTTTAATAATAAGTATATTTTTTTTTACTAATTCCTGCAGAATATGTCAGCACTATATACAGTAGTCTTGTCACTAACTGTCCTTGGAAGACTACACAATCTAATCGCTACCATACTCATAATAATAATATGGTAGTACATTAATGTATGACTACGTATTTATATAGCATAGCAATGAGTCAGTATGTTAGGGGACTAGACTGGCTGGACAGAACCCATGCATGAAACACCATTGGATCCTCTGGGCCATTGCTCCGCATTTGTTTCAAGTCTACATATCTCTACTCCTGCTTGATATATCAACCAGTGTGAAGTAAACCTGCTATGGACCTTACCAATCCTGTTAGTCATTATGCTTGTGGGCAGCTTTCTGGAAACAGATGTCTAGCCAAAACAAATAGCTCATCTGTCTGTAGCACCCTGGTGAAATTTTAAGATTGACCTGGTGGATGGCCTTAGTTTGGTCATCACAGAAAGCCCACCTCCCAGCGAATAGAAGATCCTAAACATTACTGCAGGGCATGCAACTTTACTATTGACTTCCTGAAGCCAGTGTTCATCCTGACGGTGCTGGCAACATGGCAACAGACACCTCCACCAGGTGGCAGACTGCACAGTGCAGCTGCTGCATTGTGGACTGAGCTTGTGAGAACAGCACCAGTGTCATGGCAACTGAACCCAGGAGTAGGACCGATAGGACATTGAGTGTCTATCATGGTGCCTCAAATCTCAACTGGGCACCGTGTCATGGCCTGGGCCTGAATCCCCTAAGTCCCTGCATCTAACAACTTGCCTGCAAAGCACCATTACATTTTTTTGTTCAGACACAGCTTAAAGGGACACTTAAGCCAGAAAAAAAAATGAGTTTTACTCACCTGGGGCTTCTACCAGCCCCCTGCAGCAGTCCTGTGCCCTCGCAGCCACTAACTAATCCTCTGGTCCCCCGCTGCCAGCTAGTTTCGTTTTTGCCGACAGGCCCGTCAGGACTGGCCACGAGTAGCTTTTTCCGCATTCCCGACTGTAATTAGCACTATTGCGGGCCACAACGTGTACAAAAATATGCGTTGCCACATTACGAATGCATATATGCTGCAACGCGTATTTTTGTACACGTTGCGGCCCGCAATAGCGCTAATTGCAGTCGGGAATGCGGAAAAAGCTACGCTTGGCCAGTCCTGACAGCCCTGTCAGCAAAAACTAAACTAGCTGGCAGCGGGGAACCAGAGGATTAGTGAGTGGCTGTGAGGGCACAGGACTGCTGCAGGGGGCTGGTAGAAGCCCCAGATGAGTAAAACTCTTTTTTTCAGACTTGAGGTTCACTTTAAAGTGAACCTCCAGACTGTTAAAGACACACCAGGCCTTTTCCGTGCTGCGTGATTTTTAGTTTCACAGCATCAGAAATTTTCTTCTGTATAAGAGAAACAAACTGCCTGGGCAGTTTTCCCCTTATGCTGTGCAAAGCATGATGGGATTTCTGATGTTGTTCTCGTTCTGCTGTTTTGGTGCAATTTTTTTTTTACATTTTGAATTTAACATTTGAAGCCTAGTGTGTGCAGCTGGGAGGGGTGATCAGGACACAGGACAGTTGGAACTGTGTCTCCTGCTCCTTGTCACCTCCTTTCAACCAAAAAGATGGCTACCCCATGACAAAGATGGCAGCCCCCTTGAATCATAATATTTTACCCACCCTGTTTTAAAAAGAACAGGCAAATATGTTAATTAGAATAGATTGGTAATACAAATAACTAATGTAACTTAATAACAGTATGTTTGTTTAGGCTGAAGTTCCCCTTTAAACTTGATAAGAAGCTCTCTGCAGGTCTATATATTGTTTGCCAAATTATTTGGCTTGATCTCAAAATACTGAGTTAATAGATAAATGACTTACCCTTTTAGCAGCCCCACCCACATTATCTTGTGAGACAAAACTCAGGGCAGGGCATCCTCAACCTCAGCGTCCTGGGGCGCTGTAATCCTAACATCCTCTTCTGGTTCCCAATCGCTTGTCATATCATTGCAGCGCCACTCATTGGTGGAAGAGGGATTGTGGAAGAATCTCTTAACCTTCTG
Source organism: Hyperolius riggenbachi (assembly GCF_040937935.1). Lineage (NCBI taxonomy): Eukaryota > Metazoa > Chordata > Amphibia > Anura > Hyperoliidae > Hyperolius > Hyperolius riggenbachi. The sequence goes on along the minus strand of NC_090657.1, from coordinate 29,708,786 downwards.
CCGCCCGCGTCACGCCAGTAGGCGTGGCCGCGGCGGCAGCCCCAGGACCGCCTAACGCCAATTGGCGTAAAGTCCTGGGGCTCTGTTTTGCATGAGATCGCGCGCATGGTGCGCGTGCATCTCATGCTCGGAGGGCGGAGCTCCGCCCCGCCTTCGGTCTCCGAGCGGCTATTGCCGCTCGGAAGACTGTTAGACGGCGATCACGCCGTCTATTTACTAGGTGCAGCGCTGCGATGAGCAGCAGCGCTGCACTGGGGCCAGCCGTGTGACACGGCTGTCCCCGTGGGGGACAAGAGAGCGATTGGCTCTCATAGGCAGAAGCCTATGACAGCCGATCGCCATAATTGGCTGGCTGTGGGGAGGGAAGAAATTTAAAGAAACAGGGTTTTTTCAAGAAAAAAAACAAACAATAATATTTATTTAAAAAAAAAATAAACATGGGGGGAGCAATCAGACCCCACCAACAGAAAGCTCTGTTGGTGGGGAGAAAAGGGGGGGGGGGGATCACTTCTGTGCTGAGTTGTGCGGCCCTGCAGCTTTGCCTTAAAGCTGCAGTGGCCAATTTTGCTAAAAATGGCCTGGTCACTAGGGGGGTTTAGCCCTGCAGTCCTCAAGTGGTTAAAGAGACTCTGAAGTCTCGTAAAAATCATGTTTTTAAATTAAAAAAATGTGTTTAACATCTTTGCCCTACCTAAACCTCCGCATCCCTGCCGCTGTACACTAACTATATCCCCCCCCCCCCCCCCCCAACTCCCCAGGGGGCAATCCAGGCAACGCTTCCGTGAGAGGCAGAGCTTTCAGCTACATCTCTGCCTCTCGACACGTCTATCAGCACCAGATCGCCACCTCTTCCCCGCCCCTCTCAGTCTCCCTTCACTGATAGACAGGCATGGAGGAAGAGCTGCGGCTCATTGCTCTGATTCCAACAGACATCAAACAAATGACAGTCTGCATGACTCTGTTAGCGCTCATAGGCTGCAACTGAATTGTAGAGCCCCACAGAGCTAAATACATGCCTTGAATGCAAATCAGATGCAAATCATGTACTAGTCCTAATCTATAATTTGAATGCAAATTGATGCACATGGATGCAGCTAGCCATAAGTATACTTACATGAGTTATGTACAGCGTTAGACTAGTAGTAGGTCTTCCCCAAGAGGACCCATCACCGCCGTGGGGTAGTCTAGTGGGGAATAATCTGTGCACATATTATTTATACTGAAGCTAATGTCCTCCTTTGCTGTGCCTGTTTTGAATGCATGTTGTGTATTTTAGTCCACAATTGTGGAGCTCTGCACATCTATTGCAGGTAGTCAATTTGGGTGCAGACTCTGTTTGGAAGCGCTGCCAATGTTTCCTGCTGTACAAAATGCCTGTCTAACAGCAGCAAAATCCACGACCAAGAAAGTCGTGGATTTTGCGGGGGAGAGGGAGGGGGGCGTTAGATAGATTTCAGCAGCAGGGATGCGGCGGTTTAGGTAGGGCAAAGGCGTTAAACACTTTTTTTTTATCAAAAACATGATTCTTAAGAGACTTCAGTGTCTCTTTAAATCACCCTGCTTCCACCAGCGAGCAGCACCGCAATGCTAACACCATCCTCTTGATGTGACGTGAGGAGGACCCAGTGATTGGTAACCAGAAGAGGATGTTGGCATTACAGCGGTCGCTCGGAGTAAGAAGATGAGAGCCATTGGAGGAAAAGGAGAGCTGATCTAGTACCCTGAACAGGCAAATATGATAGAGCTCCCAACTGCTCTGCATCCAGGCTGGGAGGGGACAGTGGAAACAAATGTGGCCCTGCAGCGCACATATGGTCTTCTTAAAGGGGCACTATGGCAAAAAATGTACTTAGGAGAAAAGTAATTTATGGCTTATTTTACTCTGGCCAAAAAATGTATGTTTCCACATATGTTTCTGTCACTTACAGTAGGTAGTAGAAATCTGACAGAAGTGACAGGTTTTGGACTAGTCCATCTCTTTATAGGGGATACTCGGGGATATATTTATTTTCAAAAGCACTTCGCTACAGTGTTTTGGCAGTTGGACACAGCAACTAAGTGCTTTTGAAAATAAATATATCCCCGAGTATCCCCTATAAAGAGATGGACTATTCCAAAACTTCTTAGTGAATGGCAGTTTTTTGCCAGTTGGTCAGAGCAACTAAGAGGTTTTGGAATAGTCCATCTCTTTATAGAGGATTCTCAGGGATATCTTTATTTTCAAAAGCACTTAGTTACTCTGACCAACTGGCAAAAAACTGCCATTCACTGTGTAGCGAGCAGGGAAGCTGGCCAGTATTATTGTTTAAATGCTTTTTAGGGAATATCTTTATAAAGAATAAAAGCCTTGCTGAATATCCCCCATGAAGAGATGGACTAGTCCAAAGCCTGTCACTTCTGTCAGATTTCTACTACCTACTGTGAGTGACAGCAACATAGGAGAAGTGTCATTTATGGCTCATTTTACTCTTGAAAACATACTTCTTATTTGTAAAGTTTAAAATATGTGCAAACATAGAATTTAACCCTTTAAAGGGGCTCTATAGTGAAAAATTGTATAAGTACACAGGAATGTAAAATAAACAAATGGTAGTGGTGGATAAATGAAAGCGCACAAGGGAAAGGTGGGTGTTCACAGTCGGAAGGACCGGAAGAGGTTGGGCTAGTGCTATGACTTCTACAAATACAGAAACCCATAAACAAGAGTACATTGTACTAAATTTGGAGGCATAAACTGGCCCTATCTTTGTTGTCAACTGTTATCTGTTCCACTGCAATGCCTCTAAACTCTACCGTCTTGATCTGGCAGCACAGAGTTAACCTTGGCACAGTTGGTGCTCAGCAGGAAGCTGACGAGATTCCTCTGGGCATGAATAATAGATGGAGACAACGCTGAGTTTGAGAGATAAGGTGGCGTATCTCCAGAGCACACAAAACCACCAGGTAACTAAATCTCGACTGCTTTGTTTTCCAGCAGACATCCCTGCACTGCGAGGTCACTGTTGCCGTGCAGCCGGATGTATCTATGTCAAACACTTGGGAATCCCACTTCCCAACAGGATTCATCAAATTTAACAGTATGAGATGCTGGTAGATGATCCTTCAAGGCTTCCTGTTGCTTAGATCTGTTAAATCCCCCACCCACTTAACACCTACCAGGGGAAACATTAGACTTATATTGATCATGTGTTTTTCCAATTCCAGTACAAGCTGCAGGGGTTATTGCATTGAAAAGCCTAGGAAGCAATTACCACTTGGTAAATACTTTACATAATAATAATAATAATAGCTGGAAAAGAAACATGGTTTATTGAAACTACAGTTTAATGGTTTTTTTCAAGATAGACAATTTACACCATCCAAGTCTCTGTTGCTTATAAGGAACCTGCCTGTTAATGTTGATGTTTCCGCAGAGACTCAGGCGGAATCCACCGCTTCCAGGTCTTGGCGCTTGCTCCCCGCTGATGATGTGCAGGCTGGGAAACAGGCCGCACTTCATGATAGGCGGAGGGCATGTTCTCAGTATACCCTCCGCAAAGGTAAACATTAGACAGCGGACTGCGGTCAGCTGACAGTCCTAGGGTCAGCTGACTGCGCGGCTGACACTTGGCAGGTGCGTCTGCTGTGATTGGATGTGCGGAGTGCGGCCGGCCACTGATTGTGCGTGTTTAAATACAACTTTCATCCAGTGCCCCCAGTAATCGCCCGTGATAAGCATAGCTGTGGCTAGTTGCTGGGTGAGCACTCACATTGTCTGAACAACTGGAATTTGACCTTGGCATGTATTTGACCATTCTTTGCTTGTTACCTGGATACTCTTGCCTGCTGCCCGGACCGACTATTGCTTGTTTCCCGGATACTCTTGCATATACCTGGACTGACCCTTGCTTGTTTCCTAGATACTCTTGCCTGCTGCCTGAACCGACTATTGCTTGTTTCCCGGATACTCTTGCCTGCTGCCTGAACCGACCATTGCTTGTTTCCCGGATACTCTTGCATATACCTGGACTGACCCTTGCCTGTTGCTTGGATAATTTTGCATGCTGACCTTGCATGAACTCTCTCACTTGCTGCTTGGATCAACTACTACCTGTTTCCTGAACCATCTGTCATTACTGGCAATTGACACTGAGGGCCTCATCCTCCTAAATAAAGGTACTAGTCCTGTGTGATACTTATGAACGATTGAACTGTGTTTAACTTGCCTCAGTGGGGTTCTGGTGGATTATTGTCCTCTCCTGACTACGGTTACCTCCAGGTCTTTATTTGTCTCTACCCCAGTCTGTATGCCTTGCACGTTAAAATGTCCTGTTCACGCGGGCGCTTGTTTATAGTTGAAGACCGTGGGCCGGGCTCAGAGCAGTGGCACTAGATTGGGGCATAGAGACTGAGTGAGGACATAATCTTTTGGATATGTTTATGTAAGTCTTGACAGGTTGTGTGTAGGACAACATTGTGCCGATTAATCAAATATAGCGTGTGCAGTTGCCCCTGTCACCCTAGATTGAAAAAAAAAAAAAACTAGATTAAGGGTTTGTTCACGTCTTTTTCTCAAGCACAGGCAATTTTCAAAATCGCTCACAAAACACTTGTGCAATGTATCTATGAGGAGGTTCATATCAACACGTTTCGTTCACTTTGCGCTCCGCAATGCAGTGCCTATACCATTTTTGGGGCAATTTTGGTCTAATGGAATATATAGGAAGAGCGTTTAACGCTAACAAAAATCACTTTGATCCGGAAAAAAATAGATACAATGTATTTATTCTTAAAGGAGCACTACAGCGAAAACCTGTAAAATTTTAAATATGTGCAAACATATACAAATAAGAGGTACAGACTAACCAGCAAGCTCATGGTGAACCAGAACTCATTGGAGTGTGTAAGGGACTACAATGGTCCTAAAAGCCCCCTTACTAAGATGTTAAGAAAAACAAAAGTTTGCTTTCTTAAAACAGAAAGAATTTGTGATAATTCAGGTTGTAGTGAGCTTAAGATGTCTCCCAGTGCATCACTGCTGAATATATGCAAATTAACCATTGTGCCCTTAGAAGCTAAACACACCTCCAGAACCGCTGGAATGCAATGATGTTAGTCTGTACCTCTCGGTGTTACAAGCCCTACTGCATAGAGCCAAATTAATCCATGCCATGCACTGATGAGGATCAACATGCATACAGACTGTTTTGGATTGTTTGGATTATTATGGCTCTGTACAAATTAACAAGATGACACATCATTGCATTCCAGCGGTTCTGGAGGTGTGTTTAGCTTCTAAGGGTACAATGGTTAATTTGCATATATTCAGCAGTGATGCACTGGGAGACATCTCATGCTCACTCAAAACAGAATTTGCGATAAATCAGGTTGAAGAAAGCAAACTTTTTTCTGTTTTTATATACAAATAAGAAGTACATGTCTCGCAGAGTAAAATGAGCCATAAATTACTTTCTCCTATGTTGCTGTCACTTACAGTAGGCAGTAGAAATCTGACAGAAGTGACAGGTTTTGGACTAGTCCATCTCTTCATAGGGGATTCTCAGCAAGGCTTTTATGCTTTGAAAATATATTCCCTAAAAAGGATTTAAACAAGGATGCTGGCCAGCTGCCCTGCTCGCTACACAGTGAATGGCAGTTGCTCTGTCCAACTGCCAAAAAAGTGCTTTTGAAAATAAATATATCCCTGGGTTCCCCTATAAAGAGATGGACTAGTCCAAAACCTGTCGCTTCTGTCAGATTTCTACTGCCTACTGTAAGTGACAGCAACATAAGAAGTACATGTCTCCCAGAGTAAAATGAGCCATAAATTACTTTCTCCTATGTTGCTGTCACTTACAGTAGGCAGTAGAAATCTGACAGAAGCGACAGGTTTTGGACTAGTCCATCTCTTTATAGGGGAACTGTGAGAGAACGCAGAAAAGCCGCCGCGTGTGCTGCTAAGGAGGCGGCTGATTCCGCGTCCAATGCAGCGGTTTGCACGCGGAAGCGTGCGTCTGGTAACAGGGCAGAACGTGGAAAAGCCGCCGCATGTAAAAACGGTAAGGCGGCTGGTTCTGCGTCCAGCGCGGCGGTTTGCACGCCGCAGCGTGTGTCTGGTGTGGCGGAGTCTGTTAGTGCACACAGGCTTAGGAATACACGTGCGCTCGCTGAGAGGCAGAACTCTTATACTGGGCAAGGAGAGATCAGATGATCACGCCGATCAGCTGACTCCAGAGCAGCTTACTATTGGTTGATCAATTAGGGGTGGTGCCGGAGAGCACTACTCCATATATAGTTACTGCTGGCCAGTCTCAAGTTGTCTGCCATTGCGAACACTACGTGGAAGCACTCAGACCTTAGTCAGATCCAACAGTGTGTTTGAACCAGGTGGACCTGGGAATTCACACTAAGCATAAACAGAATAACAGTAAGTAATCTGGCTCAGACTAGTTCCAGGGTGTAGAGACCAAGGACCTCACACCCAGAGTAGGCATTGTTGATATCTGTTATGACTTTCTGCTTTCTCGACTATCCCTTTGATCTCTGATTCGGTACCTCGCATATCTGATATTCCGTTGCCAGACCCTGCTTGCCTTGGATACCGAATCAGCCTTCTGTCTTTGTACTTTATCTGTCCGTGTGTTGCCGACCAGGCGTGCCTTAAGAGATAGTCTCCAGATCAGATAGTGACATCCACCTTCAGGTGTCACTCATTCTCTGGTCCTTCCTATCTCCAGCCTTACTCCACCACTTGGAGAGTCTCAGGCTGCTGGAAGGTTCCTGTGCCCTCAAGAGTAGTATTCCTTTGAGTAATGCACCTGCAGAGCAGGTGACCATAAGCAGTAAAGTACTACTGTTACACCAAAGACTCACATACCTATAGGTGTCCAGAGGTTAGCAATATATCTGTATTATCAGTGGTTCTGCAGATCACCAATAATCAGATTCTCTCTGCGTGCTGACACCAATCGTTACAGGAACCCAGGGATATATTTATTTTCAAAAGCACTTTTTTGGCAGTTGGACAGAGCAACTGCCATTCACTGTGTAGCGAGCAGGGAAGCTGGCCAGCATCATTGTTTAAATCCTTTTTAGGGAATATATTTATAAAGCATAAAAGCCTTGCTGAGAATCCCCTATGAAGAGATGGACTAGTCCAAAACCTGTCACTTCTGTCAGATTTCTACTGCCTACTGTAAGTGACAGCAACATAGGAGAAAAGTAATTTATGGCTCATTGTACTCTGGAAAAAATGTACTTTTTATATATGTTTGCACATATTTTAAATTTTACAGTTTTTCGCTATAATGCCCCTTTGTGCAGCGATTGCGTTCGCAATTTTAAAGAGGTCATTTCCTGACTGGTAGACTGGTTGTCATGAACAACTTCTCTAGCTTTGCTCTTATTTTCTTTGCCCTCACTTTGATACTGCGTTTCGCTAATGAGAAGTTCTGCAAGATAAGGCGCATACTTGTAATAATAGTCACCCACAATGATGGTTAGTAATTGGGAAAGAGTCTATAGAAGACTGGAGTAAAGATATCTCTGCCTAGCAACCTATTCTGTCCAATAGAAAGGAAAGGGACTACATTAGATGACTATGTCAATGATATCAAGAGACACCCTTAGGCCTCTTGCATACTACATGCAATTCCGATTTTGATATGATTTTACATGTGAGTACAATTTTTAATCGGTACTGCATGCTGCAGTTTTTCTGCGCTTTTCTTCTTGTTTTGATCGCATCCATGGAAAATCGGATTGGCAGTGTGCAGGGGGTCTTAAAGAGACTCTGTAACAACAATTTAATCCTATTTTCTACCATCCTACAAGTTCCTATACCTATTTTAATGTGCTCTGGCTTACTGCAGCACTTTCTTCCATTACCATCTCGGTAATAAATCAGCTTATCTCTCCCCTGTCGGACTTGTCCCCCTGTGTCTGGAAGGCTGCCAAGTTCTTCAGTGTTGTTCTGTGATGCGTCTCCCCCCCCCCCCTCCAGGCCCCTCTCTGCACACTGCCTGTGTGTTATTTAGATTAGGGCAGCTTCTCTCTGCTCTATTATCTTTTACAAGCTGGATAAGTAGTATGTGAAAGCCCAGCCAGCTCAAAGGACTGAGGGTTTGGATACGGGCAGAGCTGTCTGCACTCTGCAGGAAGAAACAGCCTGACACTTCACTGGATGAAAACTGCAGGGGGAAAGAAACACACAAATGATCTCTTGAGATTCAAAAGGAAGGCTGTATACAGCCTGCTTGTGTATGGATGTATTTTCTATGTGTGGACATACTGTACATCAACCTACTTCCTGTTTTGGTGGCCATTTTGTTTGTTTATAAACAAACTTTTTAAAACTGTTTTTAACCACTTTTAATGCGGCGAGGAGCTACGAAATTGTGTCAGAGGGTAATAGGAGATGTCCCCTAACGCACTGGTATGTTTACTTTTGTGCGATTTTAACAATACAGATTCTCTTTAAGGTGGCCATACATCTATTGACTTGCTGGGCAATCTGATTTGATAATTATTATGTGTCGGGTCAGTGTTTCTGATTTCAACATGAAATTGATTAGGAATCAGCCTGCGGTGTATTGGCAGCCGGCAGATCTCTCTCTAATCACATTCAATCAGAGAAAGATGTATGTATGTATGTATGTATGTATACTCTTGATATATGT